>NW_028270139.1:30696367-31001117 GCF_037043375.1 Chiloscyllium plagiosum
ACAAGGTTATGTCCTTGGTTTTTTTCCAGAGATGTCTTAAAAGACACAGACTCCAAAAGAGTCTGGGCTTTGATAGGTTTTAGGGCCAGTTTGATTGTAGCTAACAGATACTGCCTCAGGCAAAAGGCTTTTAAGTTTTAAAAGAAACACCTTGTGCAATGAAAGAGGAGTGGCCAATTCTCCCAGCTCAGCTTTTCTCTGTTTGGTTTGGTCTTTGGCAGTCTGGCTATTCACTGCGAGCAGTCAGGCAGTTGATAAAAGCTGCTGGACCCAAAGAAGCAGGTCCTCTCTCTCTCTGCCATCTCTCCTGTAAGTCCTTGTGTTTGAATTTACCTTTTGTGCCAAGGGGTATTTATGGGATTGCAACTATTTGGAACAGCATCATTAAGTTGGGATGACCTGTTAGATTTTCGGCTGGGTAAGTTATTCAGTATTCTGTTCTCTTTTGTTTCATTTGGTAATCTTGTAAATAAACTGTTTTGTTTAAAACTAAGTGTTTGACCAACTGCATTCCCTCCTGGACTTTGTTAAACCTGCTTAAAGCAACTAGCAAAGGTAGGGTCTGGCTACTTAATATTTAGAGGGAATCGAGCTTGTCCGTAAGACTCTGCTCCCTCTCGTCTCATCCTGTTGCCTCATCCTGTCACCCCGCCCTCTCTCTTCCCCTCCCTCGACTTGCCCCCTTTTTTGCAGAATTGTTGATATGCCTGTACCAACTGGACTGCAGTGGTTCATGAAGACCGCTCGCCATCGCTGCCTTGAAGGCAACTAGGAATAGGCAATATATGCTGGTCTAGCTATCAGTCCCCAAACCCCATGAATGGATAAGGTGAAAGGGTGTCTTTGTTTTAGTGTACCACGTAAACCTGCACAAAGAAGTCTCGAATTGCAGTTATGCCAAGATTTTGTTGTTGATTGACCATGCTATCACAACTCTTTCTCTCTCTCCCCACCCCGCAGTATATTTGGTATAGAGTCCTGTATTCCATTATTTACATTTCCATGGTCACGTGAGCCTGAGCCCCAAGTCTCTCTGCTTTTCCATGTTAATCAGTCTTTCCAATTTAAACTATAATATTTTTATTAAAAATTACTACTTCAGATGATGGGAGTTTTGTCAAGTACTTGTTTGTGCAGCTACCATTTGTACCCCTTTGTGGCTTTCAGTTTTAGTACAATACCTTCACTTTCAGTAGTGTAGGCATAATTCCACTTTCTCTAGCCTCATGTCAAACTCATTGCTATATAATGGGAAGAGGATTTTGGTTGAGTTGAATGGAAAATGCTGTTCAGTTACCTCACCCTTGTTTGCCTGATTTCCTTGTATGCAAGTTTTATTTTGAGATTACTTTTGAAAAATTATCTTCAGTAAATTCATTTTTATTTGTAACAAAAAGTACATGACAATCCAGACACACCACTTTCAGAAGTAGGAAAGCAATCTGCATGTCATTTGTGGCATTAAAGTTATTTGGCATATCAAGTTAAAAATCACACAACACCAGGTTATAGTCCAACAGGTTTATTTGGAACCACTAGCTTTTAGAGCGCTGCTCCTTCATCAGGTGGTTGTGGAATGTAAGATTGTAAGACACAGAATTTATAAACTTTTGGTATAAATTCTGTCTTATAATCTTATACTCCACAATCACCTGATGAAGGAGCAGCGCTCAAAAAACTAGTGCTTCCAAATAAACCTGTTGGACTATAGCCTGGTGTTGTGTGATTTTTAACTTTGTACACCTCAGTCCAACACCGATGTCTCCAAATCATTTGGCATATCAGTACTGAACTAATGTACACTTGTGTTTTTACAGTTAAAGTATTTCCTGATGAAATTCCTTTTCGATTGCGAGATCGTTCAAAAGATCATACTCAAAAGCCGCACAATACAAGGAGTTCTTCACAACCCCAGAAAATAGAAAATGATAAGCTACCAAGAAGAGCGGACTACAGCAGACAGAAAGGTTCATGTCTTTGATCAGTTTTTACTATGGAAATCAGCGCTGATCCAGTAAATAATTTACTTCACCAGTGATATCCTGACATTGTTTCTAAGTTTTCTTGCTGTTGCCGAAGTTTAGGAAGAGAAATAAATTGTTTTCCTGCTGTCTTCTGATTCTGAGCTAGATCAGTACTTCTGCTCCTTTGGCTTTAATTGGAAGTCCAAATCTAAATTATTAATTTTGACTTGCCATTTCTTGTGCTCAAATGAAATATGGTGAAATGTTATTCTCATTATCATGAAGATAGTATTCAGGATAGTGAATGGTTGATTTGGACTTGTGGAGCATGGAAAGTTTGTATTTCTGTTGAATAATTACCCTTGTTTTGCAGTGCGTATCAGTATTTCCTAATTGTTTACCAATATATATTGGATGCTTCTTTATCAGCTTCATTTGTAATATATATATAAAATCGTCCCTCACATATTATTCATTGAAATGTTCATGGATCCCAAAAGTGTTTTTTTTTTTGCATATAAGCATAACACAAAATGATCGTCTGTCCTCCATACACATTTTAACACAACTTCATTTGCATGTTAATCCAGGCTATAAGTACCACTAGTTTTGACCTGCACTGTTGATTTATATGCCCAAAGTGATGTAACATTGAAAAATAATATTCCATTCAGATTGAGTATCTATTATTTCAAAGCTGTACTTGCCTTGGATTGTTACTTATGTCTTGCCTTATGTCATTAATTGCTCAATATTGAATCTAGACATGGCAACAGGGTAAAAAGGTAATTATTTGTGCTTAATTCCAAACAATGTTATGTATGTGTTGCGAAGTTTCAAACTGGCAATGTTTCAAATATAACAAAAAATGCCCGAGTATGGAATGAATTCCAAGAAGACATATCTGTGATTTAGGCTAATGCAGTTAGATAAGAACTTTATTTGAAACAAGAAGGAATGACATGTATGGAAGTTTCCAAAAATCTTCACAGTCGTGAAAAGTTATAATGATCCCTGCTAAAGTCAAGGGATCTCTAGATATGGGGGCAGGATGAGGTTCACCTTGTCTCTTGCCTTTTTGTATTATGATCCCAGCAGATGGTAATTAGAGCATGTCGGGTTCCAGGATGAAACCTTACTTGATAGATCATAAATGTAACTTTTGGTAACTGATCAATGTGGTTGCTAATCGCTGAAAATATTCATACTCGGCTGCCAAGGAACAAAAGAGCACACGTTTATTCTGATAAGATAAACAACAAACCAAGCAAAATGCAAGTTAATTTGAAACGGTAATGATATTAACGATAATAAAGGTTTAGCCTTTTACCCAGTAATATATTTTTAAAATACGCAATCCTCCCGGACTAATATCCCTTTTGTTTTTGATCTTTAATTTCTTATTTAACTGACTCTCTACAGTTTTCTTTCTTGAATTACTGAAGCTGTTTGAAAACCACTTTCCAATTTTGACAAAACCTCCCTTTAGTTCTGAGGACCTGGCATTCTGACAGCTAAGAAACCTATTAAACTTTAACAACCTGTATGTTCTACAAACCTAAAAAACTGCCTTGCTGCTAAAATTAAATTGTTCTTCTGAATTGAAAACTAGTCCTGTATTAGGGTTAAATCGAAACCTGATTCTTCTGAACCAAGCTCAAAGTAAATTGCCAGTGTTTCTATATTTATTTTTGTCATAAATGTATTTATGTAAAAGCTTCATTAATTAAAATTACAAGTATCAGGGTAGAAACGTGGAGTACATACTTCCTTGGTAAGATACTTGTGTTTCTTTCGAAATAACATTAGCCTTTTAAAAAGAAAAAGCTTTCACAGATCTGAATCCAAAGCCCTTCTATCGCTATTTAAAATATCCAAATTTGCAAATGGTAATTTTATCTTTATCACAGTATATATGAATAAATTCAGATTGTAATCATCTGAAGATATTTCTGAGAAGTAAGTTGTTCAATCTCCATCTTTAACTGGAAATGGTCAAGATAACGAGCAAATGAAGTTCATGAACAAGTATATAATGTGTCTGTATTTAATTATAAGTAGTCACAACCTATAGAAGTAATATAAGTTGAGAGATCAATTGAATAATACTTCACTATTGTGGTGATGAGTCCATCTGACTCATATACTTCACAGGAGTCCACTCTGTGGCCTTTGAAAATCTGGACCCCTGGTGGGCTCTGGCCATTCCATGATCGGTCAATAAACACACTCAATCGGTCTGGCTTTTAAGACTTCACTCTTTACTTTTCCTACAGCCAAGCACAGAGAGTCCAGAAACACAGAGGATATGCACTTCCATGTTCCTCAGAGGAGCTGGGCACATGGCTTAAAACAAAGATATATTTATACTTTTCTTAAAGTAGGGCACAGGCCATGCTTGCATAGTACGTTCTAAACAATTGCCAATCAATACACAATACTGCTTTATTTGACAGTTACTTGTTCCAATGATATTTCCTGGGAGCCAACTTTATTTTCCAACACTCAGACCATCCTTACCTCACTAACCGAGCTATTGCACCTGTATCTGAAGGTCATATAGGATGGCCAGTAATGTCTTATCTAGTACAGTTGTTTCTGTGCTTTAAAGGGAGCATTGTCTGTTAATCTGTATTGAAGAAGACTGTGGTTAGTCAATTATGCAGCTATGGCAGAATTAGCAGTTAGTAACTTAAAAGCCATTTTATGCAGCTTTAGCAGAATTGTCAATTTGCAGCTTAGAAGCCATTTTGTTGTGTTATTTGCATTGAGAAGCCATTTTATTGCCATCTAAGTTATTAAGAGCATTTGTTAAGTGGCTGTTCCTAACAACAACTAGTTACCTCAACCTGTATTCAGGTTTCAGATCCTCAGGCTGTAGATGTTTCTAGATCTGCAGACTGTCTGGTTGAACGCCAAATATACTCAATAATGGAATTTTTTTGATATCTGTTAAGGTTTAATTTATGGGGTCGACCGTTACATGGATATTTCTTATGCGGGGCTGAAGTTCATGCCTGTCAAAATTCATATCATATCATTAGCAGAAACCCATTGATCTCTAAGCAAATAAAGAATAAAAACATAATGATTAGCAGTAATTCTGAAAACCTGGAGCGGAATGGGATTGGACAGCCAGCATACTGACTCATAAATATTGATCTGTTATCTGTGACGAACTAGAGTTGACTTTTACATGAATGTATGGAAAATTCTAGATCTTTTGGTCAAAAATAGGGGGTCCACCTTTACATTGACTATTATTGGAATACATATGGTAATTATTGATAGATACTGATGGACATGCGTTTCTTATTCTCAAACACTCTGGTGTGGTTTATCTCTGGAGCGATTAGCAATTGGGTTAATAACAATGAAAATATTATTTAGTAGTATTTTAGATAGTTCTGTTTCATGCCATGTGCCATGTTATACAGCATCACCACAAAACAGTTTACTATCATTTTTAAAAATCCTGTGTTTGGAATCTGCGCTGTATAGAGTGTTTCCTTGGCTGAAATATTTGAGTTTCCATTTCAGAATGCAACAATTTGTACTTGGAAAAAATGGGAATCAGAAAAGGCTATTTAGTTCCTTGATTCTTTTGAACCATTCAACAAGATCACAGATGATGTGTGACTTGATCTTATGTACCCACTGTTGTCCTATTTGCATTTATACATTTGGTTAACAGATCTCTTTCAAACTTAGTTCTAAAGTTAGCAATTTATCTAGTATCAATTGTCACTTAGAGAAAAGAGTTTGAACTTTCTAATTGCGTACTGTCTTTCATCGTTTAGGATGCATAGGATGGGGAAGGAAACTGCAGAGGATGGGCACAATAGAATGTGGAGTTTATTCAAGGAGTAGCTACTGTGTGTCCTTGATGAGTATGTATCTGGCAGACAGGGAGGACGTCGAGCGCAGGAGCCGTAGTTTACTGAGGAAGTTGAATCTCTTGTCAAGAGGAAGAAGAAGACTGAAGTTAGGATGAGATGTGAAGGCTCACTTAGGGCGAATGAGAGTTAAAGGGTAGCCAGGAAAGACCTAAAGAGAGAACTAAGACGAGCGAGGAGGGGACATGAGAAGTTGTTTGCAGATAGGATCAGGGAAAGCCCTAAAGCTTTCTATAGGTATATGAGGGATAAAAGAATGACTAGAGTAAAATTAGGGTCAATCAAGGACAGTAGTGGGAAGTTGTGCATGAAGTCAGGAGATGGAGGAAGTGCTAAATGAATATTTTTCGTCAGTATTCACGCTGGAAAAAGACCATGTTGTCGAGCAGAATACTGAGAAGCAGACTACTAGACGAGATGGGATTGAGGTTCACAAAGAGGAGATGTTAGCAATTCTTAAAAGTGTAAAAATAGTTAAATCCTCTAGGCTGGATGGGATTTATCCCAGGACTCTCTGGGAAGCCAGGGAGGAGAATGCCGTGCCTTTGGCCTTGATCTTGATGTTATCACTGTCTACAGCAATAGTACCAGAAGACTGGAGGATAGCAAATGTACCCTTGTTCAAGAAGGAATAGAGACAACCCTGGCAATTATCGACCAGTGAGCCTTTGGTTGTGGGTAAAGTGTTGGAAACGGTAATACGAGGATTTATAATCATCTCGATCAGCATGGTTTGTGAAGGGTAGGTCATGCCTCTTTGAGAAGGTGACCAAACAGCTGGATGAGAGTAAAGCCATTGATTTGGTGTATATGGATTTCAGTAAGGTGTTTGATAAGGTTCCCCATGGTAGGCTACTGCACAAATTACAGAAGCATGGGATTAAGGGTCATTTAGTGGTTTGGATCAGAAATTGGCTAGCTGAAAAAAGAGAGGGTGGTGGTTGATGGGAAAATGTTCATCCTGGAGTTCACTAACTAGTGGTGTACAGCAAGGATCTGTTTTAGGCCCACTGCTGTTTCTTCATTTTTATAAATGACCTGGATGAGGATGGGTTAGTAAATTTGTGGACGGCACTAAGGTTGGTGCAGTTGTGAATAGTGTCGAAAGATGTAGTAGGTTACAGAGGGACATAGATAAGCAGCAGAGCTGGGCTGAGAGGTAGCAAATGAAGTTCAATGCAGCAAAGTGTGAGGTGATTCCCTTTGGAAGGAGTAACAGGAATGCAGAGTGCTGGGCGAATGGTAAGATTCTTGGTAGTGTCGATGAGCAGAGAGATCTGTGTCCATACATAGATCCCTGTTAAGAAGGCATACAGTGTGCTAGAGAGATCGAGTTTCGGAACCATGAAGTCATGCTGCAGCTATACAAAACTCTGGTGTGGCCGCTCTTAGAGTATTGCATGCATTTCTGGTCACCACATTATAGGAAGGATGTGGGAGCTTTGGAAAGGTTTCAGAGGAGATTTACTAGGATGTTGCCTGGTATGGAGGAAAAGTCTTATGAGGAAAGGTTGCAAGGCTTGAGGCTGTTTCGTTAGACGAAGGTTGAGGGGCGACTTAATTGAGACATATAAGATAATCGAGGGTTAGATCCAGTGGATAGTGAGAGCCTTTTAACTTGCTGAGATATTTGTATCATAGTCACAGGTGAGGTGCCAAAAGACTGGAGGCTGGCTAACATAGTACTATTATTTAAGAAGGATGGTAAGGACAAGCCAAGGAACTATAGACCTGTGATCCTGATATCAGTGGTGGACAAGTTGTTGGAGGAAATCCTGAGGAGCAGGATTTGCATGTATTTGGAAAAATATGGACTGATTAGGGATAGTCAACATGGCTTTGTGCATGGAAAATCAGGTCTCACGAACTTGATTGAGTTTTTTGAAAAAGTAAGAAAGAAGATTGAGGGCAGAGCGGTGGACATGATAGAGATGGACTTCAGTAAGGTGTTTGACAAGGTTCCCCATAGGAGACTGGTTAGCAAGGTTAGATCTCGTGAAATATAGGGAGAGCTAGCCATTTGGATACAGAACTGACTTGAAGGTGGAAGACTGGGTGGTAATGGAGAGTTATTTTTCAGACTGGAGGCCTGTGACCAGTGGAGTGCCACAAGGATCAGTACTGGGTCCACTACTTTTCGTCATTTATACAAGTGATTTGGATATGAACAAAGGAGATATAGTTAATAAGTTTGCAGATGACCCCAAAATTGGAGGTGTAGTCGACAGCAAAGAAGGTTACCTCAAATTACAATGGTATTTTGATCAGATGGGCCAATGGGCTAAGGAGTGGTAGATGGGGTTTAGTTTAGATAAATGCAAGGTGCTGCATTTTGAGAAAGCAAATCTTAGCAGGACTTACACACTTAATAATAAGGTCCTGGGCAGTATTGCTGAATAAAGAGACCTTATAGTGCAGGTTTGTTGCAGGTAGATAGGATAATGAAGAAGGTATTTGGTATGCTTTCTTTTATTGGTCAGAGCATTGAGGACAGGAGTTGGGAAGTCATGTTGCAGCTGTACCAGGACATCGGTTAGGCCACTTTTGGAATATTACATGCAATTCCAGTCTCCTTCCTATCAGGGTTCAGAAAAGACTTACAAGGATGTTGCCAGGGTTGGCGGATTTGTGGTATAGGGAGAGGCTGAACAGGCTGGGGTTGTTTTCCCTGGAGCATCAGAGGCCGAGGGGTGACCTTATAGGGTTTACAAAATCATGAGGGGCATGGACAGAGTAAATAGGCAAAGTCTTTTCCCTGGGGTGGGGGAGTTCAGAACTAGAGGGCACCGGTTTAGGATGAGAGGGGAAAGATATAAAAGGGACCTACGGGGCAATTGTTTTGTGCAGAGGGTATTGCGTGTATGGAATGAATTGCCAGAGGAAATGGTGGAGGCTGGTACAGTTGCAATATTTCAAAGGCATCTGGATGGGGAGATGAATAGGAAGGGTTTAGAGGGATTTGAACCAAGTGCTGGCAAATGGGACTAGATTAGTTTGGGATATCTGGTTGGCTTGGGCGAGTTGGACCAAAGGGTCTTTTTCAGTGTTGTACATCTCTGACTCTACATAATGACCAGCACCAGTAAAGTTAGGGATTTCAGAGTTTGGGGGGTGGAGGGGGTGAACTTCAGACATAAAGAACCAAGATGGAATGGCATGCAGTACGTAATATCACATTTTAAATATTGCTTGTAGCAATGTAATTTCACTGTTATGAAATCATGCATGTACAGTGCTGGTTTGTTCTTGTGCTAATTAATGCTATGTTTCTAATATCCAATATTTCTTACATTGTGATCGCAATATCTTCAGAGGATAGATCTCCTTCAAAATCTGGAACACCACCTCACGGAAATGGTCTGAAGCATTTCTGGGATCAACACGTACAGAGTGGTCACAGAAAAGGACCTTCAAGTGAAGGTAGAACTACTCCACAACCAAGAGCAACATCAAACAGATTATTTTATGCATCTGACAATAAAAACAAAAGCAGCAGCTTCAGTGACTATGATACTCATAGCACTCAAGATTCAAGGGACAAAGGCAATGGTAGGAATAGAAGTAAGGGTAAGGTTTGGAAACCATCACGGGAAACATTGAACGTGGACAGTATCTTTGAGGATGGTAACAAAAGACAAAGTAGTCCAAAGCACAAATCAAGCTCTTCTCACCAACCACTGCATAACAGAGGACTGAATGCTCATGATGTATTGAAAGAGAACAGAAGACACAAAGAACTAATGACTATATATGAAGATGAACTCAAACAAGGAGGTGGAAATTCTTTGGAGGCAGATGGAAAGTCAAATCTAGCAAAAGACAAAAGCGTTGTGACTGAAAGCTTAAAAGTCCATAATGCTAGTCATATTCAGAAAATTGAAGCTGTGTATGAAAGTAATGATCGACTTAGCAATAACTCTGCTAGTCACCATACTTTGACCATGGAAACACTCCATGGAAAGCACTTGAAGAATATTCAGGATTCATTTAGTAACAGGTAACTTTTTTTTGGCTTTAATTATCAGAGAGGCCTAGTGTTAGTTCTAATTCCTTAATGTACCAAAATGCAAGTGGTAAAATAGTGTTTATTTTTATTTTCAGTTCTTTTTAATCCATGTTATTTCCTAGTGTGCTAAGATCTCTAAATATTTGCAATATTTCAAAAAATTATTCAACTGTGCACATTTCCTATCAGTACACAACCTTTGTGTCAAATTTCATTTTTTATTAATTCCTATATCCAAATTTATAATCAGACATAATCATGCTATTGGTATAAATTTTGGTTCATGAGTAGGGTGTTTTGTGCCATTGGCAGCACAGTTGCAACCATTTTTTTTTTAAAACCCTTTGTCTCCCTGAGTTGTTGATTTTAGAGTAAATATTTTAGGCATTGTACCAGTGTTCCTTATTCATTTCTTTTATACAAATAATGATGAAATATCATGGAAAAGCTTGTGTTTCCAATTGCCCATTTAGTCTTGTCCTCCCCATTTTTTTCTCTCCACTTAATTTTGCCTCTGCTCTCAAGTTCCACCACCTCTACAGTTGATTCCCTGTCCTTTTGCCTTAGCCCTCTCTGCTGCCTTTTACCTGCCCTCAGCCACCAAACCAGCCATAAAGGGTCACTACATCCAGTTCTACACTCTCAACATCCACCTGACATTCATTTTTGTCACATAGGCTTTTCCCTTGGCTTTGCCATATAGTTATACTTGATCTTGCCTTCCTTATCCACTGACCTCACTGAACCACCTGCCTTCTAGCAGCCTGCATTCATGCTCCAACTTACTGACCCCTCTCTTCTCCCCGGCAGAAAATGAGGACTGCAGATGCTGGAGATTAGAGTCAAGAAGTGTGGTGCTGAAAAAGCACAGCCGGTCAGACAGCATCCGAGGAGCGGGAGAGTTGACGTTTTGAGCATAAGCTCCTCTTCAGGAGTGTTGGGGTTTGCCAGAGGGCTGAGAGATAAATGGGAGGGGGTGGGGCTAGCGGGTAGATAGCTGGGAATGCAATAGGTAGAATAAGGTGGGGGTGATGGTGATAGATTGGAGTGGAGGGTGGAGCAGACAAATGGGAAGGAAAATGGACAGGTAGGACAGTTCAAGAGGGCAGTGGTGAGTTGGAGGTTTGAATCTGGGATAAAGTGGGGGTAAGGGAGATCAGGAAACTGGTGAAATCGACATTGATCCTGTGTGGTTGGAGGGTCCCAAGGCGGAAGATGAGGTGTACTTCCTTCAGGCGTCGGGTGGCTAGAATTTGGTGGTGAAGGCAGCCCAGGACTTGCATGTCCTTTGGTGGAGTGGGAGGGGGAGTTGAAGTGTTCAGCCACAGGGCGGTGGGGTTAATTTGTGCACATGACCCAGAATCTCCAGCGCCAAATTCTGGCCACCCGACGCCTGGAGGAAGACAACTTCATCTTCCACCTTGGGGCCCTCCAGCCCCACTGGATCAATGCCGATTTCACCAGTTTCCTGATCTTCCCCGTAAACCCCCCCCCCCCCCCCCCCCCCCCGACACAACCTTATCCCAGATCCAACCCTCCAACCCAGTACCGCCCTCTTAAACTGTCCTACCTGTCCATCTTCCTTCCCACCTATCTGCTCCACCCTCCACTCTGACGTATCACCACCACCACCTCCCTCCCCCTCCAAGCCTTCATCACATTCCCAGCTACCTTCCACCGTTCCCCCCCCAGCCCTCCCATTTATCTCCTGAGCACCCTTGCCCCCCCCCCCACAATCCTGATGAAGAGTTTACACTCAAAACGTCGACTCTCCTGGTCCTCAGATGCTGCCTGATCAGCTGTGCTTTTTCAGCACCACACTTTTTGGCTCTCGCTTCTTCTTACCTCGTTTATATTCTCTATCCCGTTCAAACACTGCTTTCACTTGCTCTACCATCCTTAACTTTGAGCCTTGCCCGCTTCCTCCAAATTACTTTTACCCCTCCTATTAACTTCCAAATTCTGCCTTTCCCTTTTGACTTCTCGTGTTTCAGTTGTTCCTTAGTTGTTGTCTGATTATTCCTGACACTTTATCCCCTGCCTGACCTGAAGACTACACTTGGGTCTTAACTTCTCGTGATTATATGTAAGTTATTTTCCTTCACATCATTGCCAGAAACATTTCCAAATATAAATCTCCTTTAGTTATATCATTAATTATGTTCAATAGTTTGTGCACAAGTAATCCACCTTTTTGCATGGAATCAAAATGGACAACATGTAATTGTATTCATAATTCTTATATTGTATTCACTTTCTTCTTTTTTAACATCTTAGAGCTGCTTTGCATGCATTGCAAAGAAATTCTGTACATGCATACATACATTTCTGCTTCTTGAAATTTTTTTTATTATATTTTAAAACTGGAGAATGGATTATCTGGATTCAGAGCTGAAAATGTGTTGCTGGAAAAGCGCAGCAGGTCAGGCAGCATCCAAGGAACAGGAGAATCGACGTTTCGGGCATAAACCCTTCTTCAGGGCTTACTCCCGAAACGTCGATTCTCCTGTTCCTTGGATGCTGCCTGACCTGCGCTTTTCCAGCAACACATTTTCAGCTCTGATCTCCAGCATCTGCAATCCTCACTTTCTCCTATCTGGACTCAGTCACAGAAATGCAAAATATCTAATTAACCATGCCATTTCTGAAGCAATGAACTTCTGCTTACCAAAGTTTATAATCTCGCCATTGAGGCATACCTTCCTAATATCTGCTCCTCATGCTCCAGCAAGTCATTTCCTCAGTTCAAGCACAGTGTCCATCTGAAGAATGTTTAGGACACTTATCTGAATGTTTGATCCCTTAATCTGCCTTTGTTCTGCCTCAGTACATCACCACCTGCTTCTGACCTTGTTAGTCCATTTCTGATAAAACTGTAATGCGTATCTGTGTCATCTTCAGATTCTACTTCCTTCCCCCATCCTATCTCATTCATCACTCCATTCTTGCTGATGCCCAGTGCGCACAGATGTGCTGCTTACTATGTTTGTCACTGTGCCATCTCTGAAACCAAGCTCTAAGATACTACCAGCATCTTCAAGGTATTATGAGAGCACAAGTCTTATCCAAAGATGCATAAATTTTAGCATAAGTGCAACATCCCTATTGAAATCTAGAAACACTGACATAAGACCACCTGAAGTGAGAAAGCACCTGGAAAGGATCTATACTCCTCCAGTCTCTTTCTCTGTCAATACAACTTCTGTTTGTTGGCAGAGAGAGGAGTGTTGTATCTGAGCATTCCACCTTCCAGTTTTCCCAAACACCATGTGCCCCATAGGTGATGGAAACTGCAGTCATACTTTGGACTCTTGAGTCACCAGAGAACTTGACTTTTGTGTGGAAACACCTCATCCTTGACCATGAAAGACTGCCCAAGAAAGACTCGTGCATATGTTTAAATCTTTTCATGGTCTTGCCCTTTCCTAACCCTGTAATTTCTTTAAATTTACAATTCTCATCCAGAACTTTCTCCAACGCTGGTCTCCAGTGGCACTCCCTCCTATGTGTTTTCAACATTGGAAGCTTTGCCTTCAGCCAACTTGAGGCCTGTTATAGAATTGCTTTGCAAAATCCCTCACTTTGGGGCAATTCCTAAAACTCACTTTTTGATTGAACTGTTATTTGTCCATCCTAATATCTTCGCCTTTGACTCAATGTCCATTTCTGTTTCACTGTGTAGTGTAGCACATGGGTATTTCTTTCCATATTAAAGTCATTGTATAAGAGTAAGTAGTTATAATTGTTTAACATGTGTTTCTGTCCAATTTTCCTCTACACTGTAGCCTTAGTTCATTTGAAAACTATATTTGTTCTTGACTCACTGTGTAACTCCTGGGAAGCACAATAAGTCGAATATTTCGATTCTGCATGTAATTTCTATTAACGTGCTTATTTTTAAATTACTTTTATGACATTTCAGATGGCAGATGTCAAGGCACATTACACTACAGTTACATACTTTCATCAAGTTTCTGTAACACTGCCAGTAGTGAGAGGGTGTATTTACAGAATGATAGGTTTCAGTAGGCATTTTTTATTCATGGGATATGGCTGTCGTTGATTAGGTAGGCCAGCACATTGCCCAGAGGTTGGTTCAGAGTCAACCACATTCCTGTGGGTCTGGACTCGTATGTAGGCCAGACCATGTAATGATGGCAAAATTCTTCCTTGAAAGATATTAGTGATTCTACCTCCTACCCCATCTATCTCATTGATCACTCCATTCTTGCCGATGTTACTGTGTGCACACGACACTGGTGGGTTTTTTTCCACAACAATGAACAACTGTTTCTATGGTCATCATTCGTTTCTTAAATCCAGATTTTTTTTATATTGAGTTCAAACTCTAACATTTACCATGGCAGGATTCAAACCCAGGTTCCCAGAGCAACACTTGGGTCTTTGGATTCATATTCTAGCAATAATACCACTTGACTATCATCTTCTGTTACAAATCTTGGTTTATGATTTTAACATTTGAAATAGCCTTCTAACTCTGCTCTGTTTAAGGACTGCAATTAGTCTTGACTGCATGTGTCTGAGTGAGTATAATGTTGGAAGAAAACAACATTTATACAATTTTAAACCTAAATGTTCATATTGTTCTTCCATTATCAATTCCTTGGGTTAGTTTTTTTTTCTTAAACCAAGTTGGAGGTGAAATATTGCTGAATTTTGCAGTTAACATTGGACTCGCTTCCATTTGAAGGCAGATTGAGATTAAAACAATTTTAGTTGGAGTCTTACTCCCAACATAGAAAAATCTTGAGTCCTACCACACTGAAATATATTTAAATTCAGATTCAAATCTGTTTAAAATGTTGCTGCCTAGTCCCAGTATTCTTAAAACTTATTGTTTGATCAACAACCATAACAGCAAAAGGACTGATGTTTAGACTGATTGTTCTAAACAAAAAAAGTAGATATTTGTCATTGGGGTTTGTTATTCTGGACTTCATATCAGAAACTTTAATTGGGACACCAATACAATTAGAAACCAGAGAAACCACATATAGTATACAAATTACTCTACAGTGTAATTTTTTGAAACTTCTCTTTTTCAAATAAGAAATATATAGTGTGCTAAAAATAAATTGTATAGGTATTTAAGAATCTTTCTGTATATGGTTGAAATGCAAAAGGATTACGTAAATTCAAATTATTGTGTATAGTGTAGACTGGTGTTGAAGTTGAGGATTGCCTCAAATAATAAATTGGGTCCTTGGGAGTTTATATCTCATTTCTTTCAATATGATTTACTTCAGGTCCCAACAAGAATTACAAAAACCTGATGCAAGTCTCAATCATTCACACAGATTTCCACTTAATGAAGGTAAAGTTTGTCTTTTTTTGTTGCAGCCAAACTGTACGTTGCATAACTTTCAGTCATAACTTTGTGACTTATTTTATGACTTATTTTGTGAATTATAAGTAGGAGAATTTACAACTCCTGGACAATGTTCAAAACTGTTTGATATTTTGACATTCAAATTCCAAACAGAGGTTTGCAAAATTGCAACTGGGTGTGATCTTCAATGTTGATTTTAATTCATATGGAAATAGATATATAATATCTCTTTCATAATTCTGTCTATTAATTGTTGCAGTTATGTTGATTCTTGCCATATTTATCAACTTAGTTTGGATGTATTTAAACTTTTTATATTTGGCATATGCAATTATTGGTACTTAATTGTCTGGTGCCTCCAAAGAATAAAAAGAAACATTGTTTTGCATGAATTAAAAAAAACCCTTATTGAAACTTTTAGATTCTTCTTTCAGTCACTGAAGAAATGGCAGTTGTTTTTGAATTTGTATCTTACGCTTATTTTGTTGGACATTGTGTGAATAGCTTTTTGGGATAATAGAGTCATAACATTTTGAGCGCAAAAGATTTTAAGGCTATTTATTCCTATGCCTTTGAAATATTTGCTTTAACTTTACTACTTTTCACTCTTTAGGTCTTTTTTCTTTATAGCAATTTATCTCATGTCCTTTCAAGCATTTGGATTGACTGTGTCAGTAGCCAACTTATGCCGTTGTGTTTCTGTGTTTCTTTGGGTGGAGATGCAATTGTAACCCCTCCCTGCATGCTTATTATTAAACTTATGAACAATTATTGGAAATAATAATTCCTAATAATGGACACTTTATTTTCCCTTTCTTTATCCACCTATGTGCAGTGTTTGCACTCCAGTTTATCAACTCTTTTATAAGTATATCTTTATCCCTGGTATCATCCTAGTAAATTTAAACCCTCTTTCTGATTATAAGGTATGCAATCCCTCATTATTTTTACATTGTATGTTAAAACTAACATCCCATATCTGGAACCAACCATGTTAGGCTGAGTGTTGTGTAATGCGACAGGATTAATGAATCACCTAAGAGTAAAGGCATCTCAGTTAGCAGCCACAATGTGATTGAATTTTACATCTAGGTTGAAAGGAAGAAGAGTATGCCTAAGACTCTTATTTTTAATTTCAATAAGAACCACTGTGGGACTGAAAGCTCAGCGAGCTGAAGTGAACTGGGATAACTAGGCTAAGGGATATTTCAACAAGGAAACAGTTCAGACATTTAAGGTTGATACTTCAGAATGATTGAAATAAGAATATCCCTTAGGTGAAGAAAAAATTCTGAGGGGTGGGTACTCCATCCATGGTTAACTGAAAAGATTGACAAAACATTAAACTTGCGCAAAGGTGAGTTGCAAGTTGGATGATTAGTCAAAATATAAAGAATGGCAGGGAATGTCTAAAAGGCAGAGAAAATTAGATTGAGAGGAAGGTATCCAGAAATGTAAAAAATGATGGCAATACTACACGGTATTCAAAAAGGAAAATACTAGGTAAAGTTAATGCTAATCTTGTAGAAAATGAGAATAGGGAGTTAATGGTAGTTAATGAAGAAATTGATGAAATTGCCAAGTATTTTGGTTTCTGTTTTCAATATAAAGAATACAAAAAGCATTCCAACGATGGCTGTAAATCACAACTTGAAATTGAGAAAAGCACTTGGTCAAATTGCAATCATTGGGGAAGCTGTACTGAACAAACTGGAGTTGCGGGCTAACATGTCTCTGAGTCCTGATGGACTTTATCCTGGGGACTTTAAAGCAGTGGCTAATAGATGTGTGGCTATTAATCCTCTAAAACGTGCTTGATCCCTGGAAAGTGTGCAACAGACTAGAAAGTAGTAAGTCGAAATCCACAATTCAAGGAGGGAAAATGCAAAAAACAAACTTTTTAGACCAGTTGGCTTGACATCTCTTGTGGGGAATATGTTAGAAATGGTCATTAATGAGGAAATAGCTGCACATTTAGAAATAGTCAAGATAATCGGGAAGAGTCATAGAGATGTACAGCATGGAAACAGACCCTTTGGACCATGCCGACCAGATATCCCAACCCAATCTAATCCCACCTGCCAGCACCCGGCCCATATCCCTCCAAACCCTTCCTATTCATTTACCCATCCAAATGCCTCTTAAATGTTGCAATTGTACCAGCCTCCACCACTTCCTCTGGCAGCTCATTCCATACCCGTACCACCCTCTGTGTGAAAAAGTTTCCCCAAAGGTCTCTTTTATATCTTTTCCCCTCTCACCCTCAACCTATGCCCTATAGTTCTGGATTCCCCAACCCCAGGGAAAAGACTTTGCCTATTTACCTTATCCATGCCCCTCATAATTTTGTAAACCTCTAAGGTCACCCCTCAGCCTCCAACACTCCAGGGAAAACAGCCCCAGCCTATTCAGCCTCTTCCTACTGCTCAAAACCTCCAACCCTGGCAACATCCTTGTAAATCTTTTCTGAACCCTTTCAAGTTTCGCAACAACTATCCGATAGGAAGGAGACCAGAATTGCGCACAATACTCTATAACAGTGGCCTAACCAATGTCCTGTACAGCCGCAACATGACCTCCCAACTCTGTACTCCATATTCTGACCAATAAAAGAAAGCATACCAAACGCCGCCTTCACTATCCTATCCACTTGCGACTCCAATTTCAAGGAGCTATGAACCTGCACTCCAAGGTCTCTTTGTTCAGCAACACTCCCTAGGACCTTACCATTAAGTGCATAAGTCCTGCTAAGATTTGCTTTCCCAAAATGCAGCACCTCACATTTATCTGAATTAAACTCCATCTGCCACTTCTCAGTCCATTGACCCATCTGGTCAAGATCCTGTTGTAATCTGAGGTAACCCTCTTCGCAGTCCACTACACCTCCAATTTTGGTGTCATCTGCAAACTTGCTAACTGTATCTCTTATGCTCGCATCCAAATCATTTACATAAATTACAAAAAGTAGAGGACCCAGCATCCATCCTTGTGGCACTCCACTGGTCACCGGCCTCCAGTCTGGAAAAAAAAACACCACCACCTTCCTCTGTCTTCTACTTTCAGCCAGTCCTGTATCCAGATGGCTAGTTCTCCATGTATTCCGTGAGATCTAATCTTTCTAATCAGCCTCCCATGGGGAACCTTGTCAAACGCCTTACTGAAGTCCATATAGATCACATCTACCACTATACTTTCATCAGTCCTCTTTGTTATTTCTTCAAAAAACTAAATCAAGTTTGAGAGACATGATTTCCCATGCACAAAGCCATGTTGACTATCCTTAATCAGTCCTTGCCTTTCCAAATACATGTGCATCCTGTCCCTCAGGATTCCCTCCAACAACTTGCCCACCACTGAGGTCAGGCTCACTGTTCTATATTTCCCTGGCTTTTCCTTACCACCCTTCTTAAACAGTGGCACCATGTTTGCCAACCTCCAGTCTTGCGCACTTCATCTGTGACTATCAATGATACAAATATCTCAGCAAGAGGCCCAGCAATCACTTCTGTAGCTTCCCACAGAGTTCTCGGGTACACCTAATCAGGTCCTGGGGATTTATCCATCTTTACCATTTCAAGTCATCCACCACTTCCTCTTCTGTAATCTGGACATTTTGCAAGGTGTCACCATCTATTTCCCTACAGTCTATAACTTCCATATCCTTTTCGACAGTAAATACTGATGCAAAATATTCATTTAATATCTCCCCCATTTTCTGCGGCTCCACACAATGGCCGCCTTGCTGATCTTTGTGGGGCTCTATTCTCTCCCTAGTTACCCTTTTGTCCTTAATGTATTTGTAAAAGCCCTTTGGATTCTCCTAATTCTATTTGCCAAAGCCATCTCATGTCCCCTTTTTGCCCTCCTGATTTCCCTCTAAAGTATACTCCTACTTCCTTTGTACTCTTCTAAGGATTCATTCGATCTGTCCTGTCTATACCTCACATATGCTTCCTTCTTTTTCTTAACTAAACCCTCAATTTCTTTAGTCATCCAGCATTCCCTCTACCTACTAGCCTTTCCTTTCACCCTGACAAGAATATACTTTCTCTTGATTCTCGTTATCTAATTTCTGAAGGCTTCCCATTTTCCAGCCATCCCTTTACCTCCGAACATCTGCCCTTGATCAGCTTTTGAAAGTTCTTGCCTAATACCGTCAAAATTGACCTTTCTCCAATTTAGAACTTCAACTTTTAGATCTAGTCTATTCTTTTCCATCACTATTTTAAATCTAATAGAATTATGATCGCTGGCTCCAAAATGCTCCCCCACTGACACCTCAGTCACCTGCCCTGCCTTACTTCCCAAGAGTAGGTCAAGTTTTGCACCTTCTCTCGTAGATACATCCACATACTGAATCAGGAAATTTTCTTGTACGCACTTAACAAATTTCTCTCCATCTAAATCTTTATCACAATGGCAGTCCCAGTCTGTTTGGAAAGTTTAAATCCCCTACCATAACCACCCTATTATTCTTACAGGCAGCTGAGATCTCCTTTCAAGTTTGTTTCTCAATTTCCCTCCGACCATTAGGGGGCCTAAATACAATCCCAATAAGGTGATCATCCCTTTCTCATTTCTCAGTTCCACCCAAATAACTTTCCTGGATGAATTTCCGGGAATATCCTCCCTCAGCATAGCTGTAATGCTATCCCTTATCAAAAATGCCACTTCCCTATCTCTCTTGCCTCCCTTTCTATCCTTCCAGTAGCATTTTTATCCTGGAACATTAAGCTGCCAGTCCTGCCCATCCCTGAGCCATGTTTCTGTAATTGCTATGGTATCCCAGTCCCATGTTCCTAACCATGCCCTGAGTTCATCTGCCTTCCCTGTTAGGCCCCTTGCATTGAAATAAATGCAGTTTAATTTATTAGTCCAATCTTGTCCCTGCCTGCCCTGACTGTTTGACTCGCTTCTGTTCTCAACTGTACCAGTCTCAGATTGATCTTTCCTCACTGTCTCCCTGGGCCCCCCCCATCTTACAAGTTTAAATCCTCCCAAGCAGCTCTAGCAAATTTCCCTGCCAGTATATTAGTTCCCTTCCAATTTAGGTGCAATCTGTTCTTCTTGTGCAGGTCAATTCTACTCCAAAAGAGATTGCAGTGATCCAAAAATATGAAAAATGTGAATCCTTCTCCCAAACACCAGATCCTCAGCCGTGCATTCATCTGCTCTATCCTCCTGTACCTGCCCTCACTAGCTCCTAGCCCTGGGAGTAATCCAGATATTACTACTTTCGAGGACCTCCTCTTTAAATTCCTGCCTAACTCTTTGTAATCTCCTTTTCAGAATCTCAACCTTTTCCCTTCCTATATCGTTGGTTCCAATATGGATAATGACCTCTTGCTGGCCCCTCTCCCCCTTGAGAACATTCTGCATCCTCTCTGAGACATCTTTGATCCTGGCACGAGAGAAGCAACACACCATTCTGCTTTTTCGCTCCTGGCCACAGAAACATCTTTCTGTACCTTGGACTTCTGAATCCCCTCACACAATTGATCTCTTGGAAACCGACATACCCCTCGTTGCATTAGGGCCAGTCTCAAAACCAGAAAAGTGGCTGTTCGTGCTACGTTCCCCTGAGAATCAATCACCCCCTACATTTTCCAAAACCACATACCTGTTTGAAATAGGTATATCCACAAAAGACTCCTGCACTAGGTGCCTACCTCTTTTACCTTTCCTCAAGTTAACACATCTATGTGACTGTATCTGAGACTTTTCCCCTCTTCTTATAACTGCAATCCATCACAAACTGTTGCTGTTGCAAATTCCTCATTGCTTCTAACTGTATCTCCAACCGATCTATTTGATCTGATAAGATTCACATCCAACAACATTTTTTTTTTTAGATTAGATCACTTACAGTAGTGGAAACAGGCCCTTCAGCCCAACAAGTCCACACCGCTCCGCCGAAGCGCAACCCACCCATACCCCTACATTTACCCATTACCTAACACTACGGGCAATTTAGCATGGCCAATTCACCTGACCTGCACATCTTTGGACTGTGGGAGGAAACCGGAGCACCCGGAGGAAACCCACACAGACACGGGGAGAACGTACAAACTCCACACAGTCAGTCGCCTGAGGCGGGAATTGAACCCGGGTCTCTGGTGCTGTGAGGCAGCAGTGCTAACCACTGTGCCACCGTGCAGATTTAATCTGCAGTAACCCTTAAACTTACTTTAAACTCCCACATCTGACAAGGAGTACATATCACTATACTAAAGGCCATTTTTGCTCCTTCACAATCTACAGACCCAGAAAATAACACTGTCTTATTCCTCTGCAAAACACTGCCCCAGGTTAAATTAAGAGTTATGGCTTATATTTTAAGGTTAATCAAGAGGCATATCTCCAAAAACATATAAATAGAAAAAATCCACTCTACTCACTACTGCAGCCTTTCTGTTGGACACACTTAAACGATTAACTTATCTGATTCTGTGCTGAGAACTTCGCCCAGACAGGTTCCTCCACAATTTGTGGTGAATTTCACTATTTGTTAATTTTCCCACGCGCTCTCCGATGTCCAGCTATACATGAATCCAAAACAGCAAAGGGTTCTCTCTCGCTGTTGTTTTGACATTTATTTCTAAAGTTCCAAAACAATGCAATAGCATATGAAACAGTCATTGCTGCTCCTGGAATTCGAGGAAATCACCTCCAGCACCTAAAATACCTCAAAAAAGGAGCAGCTGTTACAACCAGAATTTTTTTCCATCCTCCATCCTGGAATAGCATGTATTATGAAAGGCAATCTTATTTAACCAATTATTGGAGTTCATTGAAGGAGTATTATGCCTGGATGAAGGGGAGCCTATAGATATAATTTATTTTGATTTCCAGAAGGCATTTGACAAGGTGCCACATAAAATTTTATTACGCAAAGTGTGAACTCCTATTACCCTGTTTAATAATTGGTGGTTGATTGAAAGAAAACAGACAATATGCATAAATGGATTTTTGTCTGATTGGTATGATATGGCAAGTGGAACCCCACACGTGTCTCTACTGGGGCCTCCACTTTTTTTTCAATGTATCCCAATAATGTAGATGTGGTGAGCAAAATCAGAAAGTATGTTGTGAAAAGGACATGAGTTTGTAGATAAATATAAATAAGTGAAATGAGTGGTGAAACCATGTGTTGGTCTCCTTATTTAAGGAAGAATGTAAATACCTTAAAGGGAGTTCAGATTGATCTGATAAGATTCACATCCAACAAGATTTTTTTTAGATTAGATTACTTACAGTGTGGAAACAGGCCCTTCAGCCCAACAAGTCCACACCGCCCCGCCGAAGCGCAACCCACCCATACCCCTACATTTACCCCTTACCTAATACTACGGGCAATTTAGCATGGCCAATTCACCTGACCTGCACATCTTTGGACTGTGGGAGGAAACCGGAGCACCCGGAGGAAACCCACACAGACACGGGGAGAACGTACAAACTCCACACAGTCAGTCGCCTGAGGCGGGAATTCAAATTAAATTAATGGGTTGGTTTATGAGGATAGGTTGGCCAAGCTGGGCTTGTTTTTACTGAAGTTTGAAGGTTGACTTTATTGAAGTATAGAAGATCCCAAACAGTCAATACAAGGTGGATGTGGAAAGGATATTTCCTCCTGTGGGTGAGTTCAGAACTAGGTGACATCCTTTTAGGGTTGAAAAATATGGTGCTGGAAAAACACAGCAGGCCAGGCAGCATCCGAGGAGCAGGAGAATCGACGTTTCGGGCATAAGCCCTTCTTCAGGACATCCTTTTAGGGCAGAGGTATGGGGAATTTCTTTACTTCGGAGGATTTTAGCACTTTGGAACTCTGCCTCGGAAGGCAGTGAAGGTGGGATTATTGAATGTTTTTAAGGTAGTGGTAGTTGGGTTCTTATGAGGCAGGAGAATCGAAGACTATTGGGGCGAGATGGGAATGTGGAAATTGAAACAAATAGATTAGCCATTATCTTATTGGATGATGGAGCAAACTCGAGGGGTCAAATGACCTATCTGTAAGTTCATATTTCTAAGGTATGTATTTTTTCCTCTTTATCCATATAACCCATGGACACCCATCAGGATTGATTTATCCAATCTTTTCTGTGAGATCTATTTCTACTACATATTACTAAATGATACCAAAAGAAACACTAAGAGTCATAGTCACATACCATGGAAAGAGACACTTGGGTCCAATTCATCTGCACAAATGGGATATCTCATTTGGCCTATCTGGCCTAGTCTCATTTGGCCCATATCCCTCTTAAACCCTTCGATTCATTTTATGACTAATGGACCTTGGACGCCAAGTTTATAGTTTAAACAAAATATCAGTGGGCGGCACGGTAGCACAGTGGTTAGCACTGCTGCTTCACAGCGCCAGAGACCCGGGTTCAATTCCTGCCTCAGGCGAGTCTCTGTGTGGAGTTTGCACATTCTCCCCGTGTCTGCGTGGGTTTCCTCCGGGTGGTCCGGTTTCCTCCCACAATCCAAAAATGTGCAGGTTAGGTGAATTGGCCACGCTAAATTGCCCGTAGTGTTAGGTGAAGGGATAAATGTAGGAGAATGGGTCTGGGTTGGTTACGCTTCGGCGGGTCGGTGTGGACTTGTTGGGCCGAAGGGCCTGTTTCCACACTGTAAGTAATCTAATCTAATCTAATCTAATCTTCCTTGAATTCCAAAGTCACCAAGAAATACAAACAGTTTCCACAAACCTCTGGAGACATTTGTCTATTCCTTACAGACTGGGATTTTGTTCTCGGAGCATTCGATAAGTTAATAACTGGAGAATAACTAGACAGAGCAAAAACCAAAGTGCAGCTTCCCAGTCATAACCATACGGCGTAGCAACAGGCCCTTCAGTCTAACCAGTCCATAATTCCAAACTAAACTAGTTCCACTTGCCTGCACTTGGCCCATATCCCTCCAAAGATTTCTTCATCACCTGCTTACCCAAGTGTCTTTTAAACATAGTAAATGTATCCACATACACCACTTCCTCTGGCAGTTCATTCCATGTATGAACCACACTCTGTCTGAAAAGGTAGTCTCTCAGATCCTTTTTAAGTCTTTCTCTTCTCACCTAAAACATATGCTCCCAGTCTTGAAATCCCTAACCCTTGGAAAAAAACCCCTGCCATTCACCTTATCTATACCCCTCATGACCTTATAAACCATTTACTTTCCAGTGGAAAGTGTCCCAGCCTATGTAACTCTCCTTATAACTCAAACACTCCATTCCTGACAACATCCTGATAAATCTTTTCTGAGCCCTTTTTAGCTTAATAATATCCCTCCTGATAGCAAGGTGACCAGAACTGGACACAGTCCTCCAGAAGTGGCCTCACCAATGTCCTGCACCACCTCAGTATAACATCTAAACTTCTATACTCAAAAGGTCTGGGGATTGAAGGCAAGCATGCGAAATGCCACTTTAAGCATCCAGTCCTCATGTGACACAAACCTCAGAATTATGTAAGTGAACCCCTAGCTGTCTTTTGTTCTACAGCCCAACCAAAGGCCCTAATTTTAATTGTCTAAGTCCTGCCCTTGTTTGTTTTACCCAAATGTAATATCTCGCATTTATTCAAATTAAATTCCATCTGCTACTCTTTAGCCCATTGACCCATTTTATCAAGATCATAATCTTAACTATCCTGTTTTGCTGTCCACTCGACGGCTGATTTTGGTGTCGTTCGCAAACTTACTAACCATTCATTACATACCCTCATCTAAATTATTTCGTCATAGAGTTTTCAAAATGTACAGCACGGAAACAGGCCCTTCAGTCCAACATGTCCATGCCAGATATCCTAAATGAATCTAGTCCCATTTGCCAGCACTTAGTCCATATCTCTCTAAATCCTTCCTATTCATATACCCATCAAGATGCCTTTTAAATGTTGTAATTATGCCACTTCCACTTTCTCTGGCAGCTCGTTCGATACATGCCCCACCCTTTGCATGAAAAGTTGTCCCTTATGTACCTTCTAAATCTTTCCCTTCTCAAGGTAAAAGACCTTGCCTATTAACCGTATCCATGCCCCTCATGATTTTATAAACCTCTATAAGGTCACCCCTCAGCCTCTGATGCTCCAGGGAAAACAGCCCTAGCCTATTCAACCTCTCCCTATAGCTCAAATCCTCCAACCCTGGCAACATCCTTGTAAATCTTTTCTGAACCCTTTCAGGTTTCACAACATCGTTCCAGTAGCAAGGAGACCAGAATTGCACACAGTATTCCAAAAGTGGCCTAACCAATGTCCTGTATAGCTGCAACATGACCTCCCAACTCCTATACTCAATGCTCTGACCAATAAAGGAAAGCATACCAAATGCTGCCTTCACTATCCTATCTACCTGCGACTCCACTTTCAAGGAGCTATGAACCTGCACTCCAAGGTCTCTTTGTTCAGCAACACTCCCTAAGACCTTACTGTTAAGTGTATAAGTCCTGCTAAGATTTGCTTTTCCAAAATGCAGCACCTCCCATTTATCGAAATTAAACTCCATTTGCCACTCCTCAGCTCACTGGCCCATCTGATCATGATCCTGTTGTAATCCAAGGTAACCTTCTTCGCTGTCCATTGCACTTCCAATTTTGGTGTCATCTGCAAACCTATGATCTAAACCTCCTCTGTTCACATCGAAATCATTTCTATAAATGATGAAAAGTAGTAGACTCAGCACCGATCCTTGTGGCACTCCACTGGTCACAGGCCTCCAGTCTGAAAAGCAACCCTCCACCATCATTCTCTGTCTTCTACCTTCGAGCCAGTTCTGATTCTGAATGGCTAGTTCTCCCTGTATTCCATGTGATCTAACCTTGCTAACCAGTTTCCCATGAGGAACCTTGTCGAACATCTTACTGAAATCCTTACAGATTACGTCCACTGTTCTGCCCTCATCAATCCTGTTTGTTACTCCGTCAAAAAACTCAATCAAGTTAGTGACACATGATTTCCTACTATCTCTAATCAGTTCTTGCCTATCCAAATGCATGTAAATCCTGTCCCTCAGGATTCCCTCCAATAACTTGCCCACCACCGATGTTAGGCTCACTGGTTTATAGTTCCCTGGCTTTTCCTTACCATCTTCTTTAAAAAGTGGCACCACGTTAGCCAACCTCCAGTCTTCTGGCATATCACCCGTGACTATTGTTGACCCAAACATCTCAGCAAGGAGCCCAACAATCACTTTCCTAGCTTCCCATAGAGTTCTAGGGTACACCTGATCAGGTCCTAGGGATTTGTCCACTTGTATGCATTTTAAGACATCAAGCACCACCTCTGTAATATGGATATTGTTCAAGATGTCACCATCTGTTTCCCCACATTCTGTATCTTCCATGTCCTTCACAGTAAACACTGATGCAAAATACTCATTTAGTATCCCCCTCATCTACTGCAGTTCCACAAAGACTGCCTTCCTGATCTTCGAGGGGTCTTATACTTTCCCTAGTTACACTTTTGTCCTTAATGTATTTATAAAATCCCTTTGGGTTCTCCTCATCCAGCTGCTTCTGAAGCACAGCTTGTCTTCAACCCAAAGCCCAACCAGAGCTGGTTCATTCTTTGTTTTTTCTCTTATTTTCAACGTTTTATGTGGTTGGCTGGCCAGCACCAGTCCTCCCTTGATTGACCAATTTAACAGTCAACCAAGTTGCTAGTCACTGAGCATATCAACAGCTGAGTGTTGAATCACCTATAGCTCTTAGAGCTGTAATTAGCCTGCATCATCTTTCCAGGCCAGTTCCCACAACACAAATCAGTCTTTGTATTTTTTTTAAATAAGGTGCACTTCAAAGTTCAATTCTCAACTGCAATTCAATTGCAAACCAAAAGATGAAAAAAAAGCAAAATCTTGATGGTCTCAAGAACAGGTGGTTGTATTACCATGTTGGTAGGCAGCATTAAAGCAGCAATAACATGGTCCATTTGGGTCCTGACAGGTTTGCTTTTTCCCATGTCCCATCACAGCCTAAGTTTTAATATGGACAATATTGGAGAGTTTGCCTACTTGTATTATCTCTAGACAACTAATCCAGAGAATCGTGTAATATTCTGGCGACTGGATTTGAATCCCACCATGACAGGCGGAGTTCAATTCCATAAAAATCTGGAATTGAGTCTAATGATGACTATAAAACCATTGCTAATTGTCAGGAAACGCCCCCTACCCCCACCACCCCCCCCCCCCCCCCCCCCCCCCCCCCCCCCCCCCCCACCCCACCCCCACCCCCCCGCTCACTAATGTCATTTAGGGAAAGAAACTGTTGTCCTTAGCTGATCTGGCCTGCATGTGACTCCAGACTCCCAGCAATGTGGTTAACTTTTAACTGTCCTCTGGGTAATCAGGGATGGGTAACAAATGGGCCTAGCCAGCGATATCCCCATCCATTGAACGAATATTTAAAGCAAAAGCTGCATTTAAGAGGATGATGTAAAAGTGACTGCCCTTAACAACAAGACAGCATTTGAGCAAGGCATCAAAGAGTCCTAACAAAATTGAAGTCTGTGGTAATAGAGGAAAACACATCACTGAACTCCTACCTGGCGCATTGGAAGATGATTGTCATTTTGGAAGCCAGTCATCTCTGTTCCAGGCCATCACTGCAGGTGTTTTTCAGGGTGCTTCCTAGATGCAACAATTCTCAGATGTTTCATTTGTGATCTTACTAAATATGGTCGCAAATGGGGATGTGCACTGATGATTATATGAAGTTGAGTACCATGTATGACTCATACTGAATCAGTTTGTGCCAAAATGTAGTAGCTGCCTAGATAACATTCAGGATTGGACTAATAACTGCCACAAAGATTTCAGCTGATCACAACTCAAACAAGAGAGTCTGTTGATCTCCTTTTGACATGTAGTGGCATTGCCATCGCTGAACCCCACATTCTCAAACTATAGCTACAAGAGCATGTTAGAGGCTGCAAATTATGGTCAGTAACTCACTTCCTGGTTCTTCAAAGCCTGTCCACCAAAAGGTATAAGTCAGTAGTGTGATGAAACGTTCTTCACTTGTGTGTATGAATACAGGTTCAACAACACTCAAACATCAACACTATTTTGAACATTCACTTCCTCCACCATCAGCACAAGGTGGCAGCAGAGTGTACAATCTCCAGGCTGTACTGTAGCAACTCACCAAGACTCCATCAGCCTATTCCAAATTTACAACCTCTATCTCCTAGAAGGACAAGGCCCAAATTCATGTGGGAGCAGCATTACCTGAAAGTTTCCTTCCAAGTGATACCTCTAATTTGGAACTGATTCATTGTTCCTTCACTATTATGGGATCAGCATCCTGGACCAAAACCCTTCCAAACAGCACTGTAGTGTACCATATGCAATGCGGTGGTTCAATCAGGTGATTCACTGCTACTTTCCCAAGGACATTTTGGGGATGGATAGCTTTATTAGCTGTGCTTACATTCCATCAATAATAATAAAACGGCAACTGTATTTTCTATATCAAATGTGTGTATACATTGAACAGAAAATGCCCTTAAGCTTTTCTTCGTTTTTAAAAAGACGTTCAAGTGAGCCATTACACACTCGGCATAAATGTGGTCAATGACATTTGTTGGAAGAAATTCCAATTTTGCATTAAGAACAAAATCAAGAGTATCATGGACCAAACTGGTCACAACTGCGTTTCAAAAATAAAATTCAATCATGTTTATATTTATTTATTTTATGATAGTGACTTAAATCCAAAGAACTGTAGAGCACAATTGCTAAAGCAAAGCTTTTTTCATGGCCAACATCAATTTTTTTGAATGTACTATCTTTCCATTCAAATTGAGAGATTTCCTTAAAACTTTTGCTATTCTAAAACCTTGGACACTTCATTCTTACTAGCTGCTCTGATATGTCATAATTTTTTCCTTCGGGGCAAGAAACAGATTAACACCCAGTTGTAAACTGTACATTAAGCTTCTAAGATACCCACTCTGACATATGATTATTTTAGGGGTTATCTGAGCAGCCGACCATATTTCTCTATTCAAAATTGTTTGCTGCTTTTAGCCATGCATGGTTATCCATGTCAGCAGAAGAGAAAAATAACATGTCTATTTATAAAGGGTGGAATTCAATGTACAGTCATCCTGGCATTAGATGTGAAGGGCATGGGGTTTGCCAAAGTGTTGCATTTTTTTTCTAATCAGTGCTGGCAGGGCTCTGCTGCCTCCATCAGTTGGCTATATACTATTGCTTTTGATTAAAATCCATGTTAATATGCCAATATAGTTCATAAATTGTGATCGTTCACTAACTGTTTGAAAGTTTTCTGCTAATATGAGCGATGAATAATGCTGATCCTTCAAAGTTTCTCTGAATACTTTCAGAAACGATAGGACTAAAGATCTTAAAGTGAAAAAAAAATCAACTGGTTGATTTACTACTTTGTTGATATGGATGGTAACTAGTGAGAGTTGTTAACAGACTTGTATCTACTGTGAAGTAGTTCTCCATGCAAGCTATTAGTTGAAGTTACTTTGAAAGAGGGGGGACTGTTCTTATCCAGATAGATTACATCTCATCTTCATTTGATTAAAAAAATTAAGTGATTAGTAATTGTAGGTAGTTTATATTAAGTTATTTGTGAGTGAATTCACTAAATTATTGCCAAAGGATCAATGCTGTGTTTGCATCATACTTTATCTTGACCAATTACTGCATTCCCATTGCAAAATCTCTATGGTACTTGTATTCTATTTCTGTGATGACTGGGAAATGTACTCATGCTTTGGTATTCTGTCAAGTAAATGTTTGCAAACATAAATCTAGACTGTAATGTAATGCTCAAGTGGTCTCTGTCCTCAAAAATGACCCTCAGCTTCCTGCCATTTCAATGTACCAACATGTTCTCTGGCCAGCATCTCTCTCTCGGCTTGTTAGTGCTCCAGCAAAGCTCCACTCGAGCTGGGAGAGCAACACATCAGTTTCTGCTTGGGAACCCTGCAACCTTCTGGACTCAATTTCAAATTAAAAAATTTTAGGGCCTGAGCACCTTCCTCCATGTCCTTACCCCAATCCCCAGACATCAGGCCTTGCCATCACATAGGCTGCCATCATATAGGCTGCTATCACAAATGACCCATTATCAGCAACTAGCAGTCCCCATTAGTAGCTATTCGTTCTCCCAGACTGACCCTTATTTATTCCTTTGCCTGCTTTTCTCTCTCGCTGTGCTTCATTTCCACCTATCATTTACTCCTATGCTTCTCCCATCTCTTAAGCAAAAAAAAACTTTTGCTAAATACAATCAGTTTTGAAGAAGGGTCAGTGGGCCTGAAATATTAACTCTGCTTTCTCATCACAAATGCTGTCAGACCTGCTAAGGTTTTTCAGTATTTTCTGTTTGCGTATCAAAAGCCTGTGATTGAGCAACTATAGCTAAAATCCGATGACTAGTTAATCTAACGTGCCACTTGTTAGTGCAATTAATTTAAACTTTGACAGGTCTGTACATCTTGTACAGATAATAGAGCCATGTTTATTCCATAACTAATAGTTGAAAAGAGTTTAGAGATAATAGAGCTGTAGAATGGTTACAACATGCAAGATCATTTTGGCCCATCGTGTCTATGCCAGATCTCTGCACGGTAACTCACTTGTCCTTTCTCTGGCGACACAGCAGATTTTTATCTGCAGATAATTATCTAATTCTCCTTTGAAACCCATGATTGAATCTGCTTTCTCCAAACTCTCAGGCATTCCATTCCAGAACTTAACCACATGCTTTGTGAAAATGTTTCTCCTCATGTTGCCTTTGGATCTAAACTTCAATGCACTCACATTCTTGCACAACATGTGAACAATCTAGAATGTTTCACAAGAACATGAGCTATTAATTATTTAAGAAGCAAAAAGTGCAAATTATCATCTGTTTAAGCATAGACTTGTCAAAAAATGAATTTTTAACATTGACAGTTTTTCTCCTGTTAGTGTTCTCATCTTCACTGATATGTGATTATTGTTGGAAATAATATTTCCTTCAGGGTTGCATGTCTATTCACCAATTTGAATGGACAGTTATTAATAATTCATGGATATGCAAAACCTCAAGTGGAACACTAAGACGACCATAGTTATTGTTTTTGGCCTTTACCATAAATTGTTCCTTTGCTACTAGTTCTATTCACTAGCCTAACCACCACCTCAGGCCAAAGTAAATTGAGAAGGTTGAGTTTTCTACATGACTCCAAGTAGATGGAACTTTATTCCCTGCATTGCAGAAACCTTTGCAACCTGTATGTATCAACTTTAGACAGTTCACTGCTAAACTTTGTAGTCACACATAACTCAGTTCACTTTTCCTGCTGCTCTCCTTGGCAACCCTCCATCTTTCATAGTTATGCAGCATGTAAACAGGCTCCTTGGTCCAACCCCAGTCCAAGCTGAACATAATCCCAAACTAAACTAGTCCCACCTGCCTGCTCCTGGCCAATATCCCTCCAAACTTTTCCTAGTCATCTACTTATCCAAGTGTCTCTTAGACGTTTTGATTGTGTCTCATCTGCCATTTCCTCAAGAAGTCCATAAGACATAGGAGCGGAAGTAAGGCCATTTGACCCATCGAGTCCACTCCGCCATTCAATCATGGCTGATGGGCATTTCAACTCCACTTACCCGCATTCTCTCCATAGCCCTTAATTCCTTGTGACATCAAGAATTTATCAATTTCTGCCTTGAAGACATTTAGTGTCCCAGCCTCCACTGCACTCTGTGGCAATGAATTCCACAGGCCCACCACTCTCTGGCTGAAGAAATGTCTCCGCATTTCTGTTCTGAATTTACCCCCTCTAATTCTAAGGCTGTGTCCACGGGTCCTAATCTCCTCGCCTAACGGAAACAATTTCCTAGCGTCCACCCTCTCCAAGCCATGTATTATCTTGTAAGTTTCTATTAGATCTCCCCTTAATCTTCTAAACTCCAATGAATACAATCCCAGGATCCTCACCCGTTCCTCGTATGTTAGACCTACCATTCCAGGGATCATCCGTGTGAATCTCTGCTGGACACGCTCCAGTGCCAATATGTCCTTCCTGAGGTGTGGGGACCAAAACTGGACACAGTACTCCAAATGGGGCCTAACCAGAGCTTTATAAAGTCTCAGGAGCACAACAGTGCTTTTATATTCCAATCCTCTTGAGATAATTGACAACATTGCATTCGCTTTCTTAATCACGGACTCAACCTGCATGTTTACCTTTAGAGAATCCTCACTAGCACTCCCAGATCCCTCTGTAATTTGGCTTTACGAATTTTCTCACTGTTTAGAAAGTAATCCATGCTTCTATTGTTTTTTCCAAAGTGCAAGACCTCGCATTTGCTTACATTGAATTCCATCAGCCATTTCCTGGACCACTCCTCCAAACTGTCTAGATCCTTCTGCAGCCTCCCCACTTCTCAGTGCTACCTGCCTGTCCACCTAACTTTGTATCATCGGCAAACTTTGCTAGAATGCCCCCAGTCCCTTCATCCAGATCATTAATATATAATGTGAACAGTTGCGGCCCCAACACTGAACCCTGCGGGACACCGCTTGTCACCGGCTGCCATTCTGAAAAAGAACCTTTCATCCCAACTCTCTGCCTTCTGACACAGAGATAGGGCAGGAAAGCGAAGTTGAGGATTATTAGATCAGCCATCATGTCCTTGAATGGCTGAACATGCTTGATGTGCAGAATGGCAAACTTCTGTTCCTGCTTGTTCTTGTCTTCTGGGCTCTGTGCATATCCACAGTTCCTTGAAGTTAGGATTAGTTAACGAAGCATTCTGTACTGTAAACATGAGTCTGTAATTTATCAATGCACACTAGTAATCATTTTAAAGTCTTTATAATTCATTTACATGATACTTAATTGCTAAATTCTGGAACATTTCATTTACACCATCAACTAGCTACAATAAAGTGTAATTAATCCAATTAGCATTATGATAAAAGTTAAGTGCCTGGTAATCACCAGAAAATGAAATTTCAGTTCACAAGTGATTAGATGTGTTGTGATCTAGATCAATACTTATTGATGGTAAAGGTGTAAATCTCTTATTAGTAGCTATCACATGGTATTGATGTGTTACATTCCCCGTGCCCTGTCATAGCCCCTCCATTAGGAAAATCCGTATTTTTGCCTTTGTTAATTTATTACACATAGTGTGCACCAATACCACTTTGCTCTTATTCACCCACAACTTATTTAAATTTGTCAATATTCCTGATTCCATTCTCACTGTCTGCTAGTTTCTGTCCTCCCCACTATCTCATATTTAAGATCATTGTTTTCCCTTATCCCTAGTCTACCCCAAAATTAAGTGTATATTCAAAAGAAAACATGACTAATCTTGTTACACAATTAATGAATTTTGATCAGTTTTATGGAAAATTACTTTTTCTTCCACTAATTTTCAGTTTTTATTAATAATGTTTTGGAATATCAGTGTGTTGATTACTTGAGGTTATTTTGAAAGTGAATAATTCTGTCAAAATATGATGGAAATATTTCAGAAAAAAAATCCTTTAAAGTGTGGCATGTTTCAGACACTTAGGGCTTCACATGACAAATTCCTTTGAAGTGCAGTCACTGTAGTTTTTGAAATAGCATGGAATCAAATGCTGTACTCTTGAGATCATCCTGCGTCTGGTACATTGTGAGATATGTTGATGAGCCTTACTGCAGCTGTCCTTGTGGCAAGTGCGTCATGAAAAGGGAATCTGGTTGCTGCAGGCTGCATTGCATAGTGGCTATGTTCAGAGATTAACAGATCCAAAATGCTGATTAATGTAACTTTTTTAACATTTTGGATCTTGTCGGGTTTGCAGTTTGATTTCTTAATTCTAGGTCAACAATTGCAATTTAGCTGAAATAACATACTTAATTTTTATGTCACTAAATATAAATTCTAATGAGAAGTTAATGTCTGGAATTACTGTTTTGAAATCTTTTATGTTGCATCCTTTTTATAATTGACTACTGGGTGGTAATGGGTTTACTATTTAGTAGTTCTTCTATCACCATGTAAAAGTTACGTTTTGTAATAAAAGTAATTTCTGCACTTTTAAAAATGAAACATTTGAGTTGGAGCAGTATGTTTTGCTGCTTAATCATGACTGACACTTTTAAAACTATTATTCAGATTCTCTCTTTGCAAACTATGAATGACACACAGACATAGCAAACATACGCTAAAAATAAACTCAGGTCAGGCAGCTTCTGTGGAGAGAAGCAGAGTTCTTGTTTTGAGTCTGGTATGACATCCTAATTGAAAAGAGTTAGAATATTGTTTTTGTTTTATCCTGTAGGCAGAGAGGAGCAAGTGGAACAGATCTTAAAGGTAATCAAAGCTAAAGACCAAAGGAGTTGCTAGTGAAGGCAAAGGGAAGATAGAGATGTAAAAATGGGTGTAAATGAAGTTGTGAAAAGGAGAAAATGTGCCTGCACTATTGAGAGCAAAATCATCAAAACACGTTTATGTTGGAGGGATGGGTGGAGACGAGTGGGAGGGCATGGAGGATTTGGGTAAATTGGCGAATACAAGGTCATGCTCTGAAGTTGTAAAGTTGAATATTGAGTACTGGAGGCTGTAAGATGACTGTAGAAAATGAGAAGGTGTTCCTTTACTTTGCTTAATTGGGACATTGAAGCACGCCCCCAGGACAAAAATATTTGCATGGGAGGAAAATAGTTTATTGAAATGGCAAGCAACTGGAAGATTGAACAGAGTGCAGATGTTTCTGAATGCGGTCACCCAGTCTGTATTTGTTCTTGCCAATGTAAATAATACCACATTTGTGAGCAGCAAATACAGCAGACTATATTGAAAGAAGTACAACTAAGATAATGCTATGTGTGTTGCTGGAAAAGCATAGCAGGTCAGGCAGGATCGGAGGAACAGGAAAATTGAAGTTTCAAGCCAGAACCCTTCGTGAGGAATGAAGCTGGGACCTTCGGGGGGTGGAGAGATAAATGGGAGGGGGTTGGGGCTGGGGACATGGTACATGAGAGTGCAATAGGTGGATGGAGGTAGGGGTAGAGGTGATAGGTCGGAGAGGAAGGTGCAGCAAATAGGTAGGAAGGGAGATTGACAGATGGCACAGGTCATGAGGGCAATGCTGAGTTGGCAGGTTGGAAGTGGGGTAAGGTGAGGGGAGGGGAAATGATGAAACTGGTGAAGTCCACATTGGTGCCCTGGGGTTGAAGGGTCCCGAGGCGGAAGATAAGGCATTCGTCGTCCAGGTGTCAGGTGGTGAGGGAGTGGCAATGGAAGCCCAGGACCTGCATGTCTTCGGCAGAGTGGGAAGGGGAGTTGAAATGTTTGGCCACAGGGCGGTGTGGTTGATGTTCTTTAAAGTGCTCTGCGAGAAGCTTCCAGTCTCCCCAGTGTAGAGGAGATCGCCTCGAGAGTAACGGATACACTAAATGATGTGTGGGAGTGCAGGTGAAACTTTGATGGATGTGGAAGGCTCCTTTTGGGGCCTTGGATGGAGGTAAGCGGGGGAGGTGTGGGCACAGGCTTTGCATTTCCTGTGGCGGCAGATGAAGGTGCCAGGAGGGGAGGTTGGCTTGTTAGGGGGAATGGACCTGACCAGGTAGTCGCGGAGAGAACTGTCCTTGTGGAAAGCACATAGGGGTGGGGAAGGAAATATATCCCTATGGTGGGGTCCATTTATAGGTGGCGGAAATGTCGGCAGATGATGCGATTTATGCGGAGGTTGGTGGGATGTAAGGTGAAGACTGAGGTTCTGTCCTTTTTGCGATTGGAGGGGTTTGAGGTGTGGGACGTGGATGAGATGCGTTGGAAGGCATCTTCAACCACGTGGAAGGGGAAATTTCGGCCTTTAAAAAAGGAGGCCATCTGATGTGTTCTGTAGTGGAACTGGTCCTTCGGGGAGCAGATGCAGTGGAGGCAGAGGAATTGGGATATGGGATAGCATTTTTGCAGGAGGTAGAGTGAGAGGAGGTGTAATCCAGGTAGCTGTGGGAGTCGGTGGGTTTGTGAAAAATGTCAGTGTTGAGTCGGTCCTCGTGGATGGAGATGGAGAGATCTAGGAAGGGGCGAGAGGTGTCAGAGATGGTCCAGGTGAATTTAAGTTCGGGTGGAATATGTTGGTGAAGTTGATGGACCTCCTCGTGGGAGCACGTGGTGGCACTGATGCAGTCATCAGTGTAGCGGAGGAAGAGGTAGGGAGTGGTGCCGGTGTAACTCCGACAAAGAGACAGGCATGCGGGTGCATAAGCATCATAAGCACAACTTCCACCCCCTTTGTAAACATCACCTCCTTTATTGACGTCACTACTGACCCCATAACCATGCCCAGTCTAGCCACTGTCTCTGCCCCCACCTCGAACTCCAGCCCCAAGCTCCCATCCCACCTCGAACTCAAGCCTCACACCAGGTCCTAGCTCACATCCCTGCCGAGTCTTCACCATTCCCCCAGACCTCCCCCTCACTGAGGATAAACGTTTAGTCCTCAGTAAACGCCTCACTTACATCCTTCTACAGTCCCAGATTAATGAGATTGACACACTGCGACTTTGAACATTTCTTCCACCGCTTCTGTGCCTACTTTTACACCTGTCCTCCCACCAAGGAGCCCTTCTCCCACCTCCAACCCACCCCATCCACCTGAACACCCCTTGCTGGCCTGTTACCTGCGCTTGACCTCTTCTTTTTAACATGCTGCTGTGACATCAACCGCTTCAACCTGTCCAACCGCCTCACCCACTGTTGCCCTCACAACGTGCAGCCCTCCACTCCCTCTGCTCCAACCCCAACCTCACTATTAAACAAGCGGACAAATGGGGTGCAGTTGGAATTTCGCACACTGAGCTCTACACCGCTGAAGCCAGGCGCCAACTCGAATGCACCTCTTACCGCCCCCGACCATGACCTGCCCCATCACCAAACCATCATCACCCTGACCATACACAGCCTCATCACCTCAGGGGATCTCTCACCCACAGCCTCCAATCTCATAGTTTGGGAGTCCCGCACTGCCCAATTCTACCTCATACCCAAGATCCAGAAGTCTGACTACCCCAGCCAACCTATTGTCTCAGTCTGCTCCTGCCCCACTGAACTCATCTCCACCTACCTCGATACTGTCCTATCACCCCTGGTCCAGGAACCCCCCACATACGTTAAGGGACACCACCTACGCCCCCACCTCCTCCAAGACCTCCGTTTGCCCGGCACCCAGCGCCTCATCTTCACCATGGAACATCTAGTCCCTCTACACCTCTATCTGCCATGACCATGGCCTCCAACTCCTCCATTTCTTCCTCTCTGGACGTCCGCATCAGTACCCTTCCACTGACACTCTTATATGTTTGACTGAACTGGTCCTCACCCTCAACAATTTCTCCTTCCAATTTTCCCATTTCCTCCAGATGAAAGGGGTAGCCATGGGCACCGACATGAGCCACAGCTATGCCTGTTTCTTTGTCAGCTACGTAGAACAGTCCATCTTCTGGAGTTACACTGGCACCACTCCCCATCTCTTCCTCTGCTATGTTGATGACTGCATCAGCGCCACCCCATGCTCCCGTGAGGTGGTCGATCAGTTCACCAACTTCACCAACACATTCCACCCCGACCTTAAATTCACCTGGACCATCTCTGATACCTCCCTCCCCTGCCTAGACCTCTCCATCTCCATCCACGAGGACTGACTCAACACTGACATTTTTTTTTTTTCCAAACCCACTGACTCCCAAAGCTACCTGGATTACACCACCTCCCACCCTACCTCCTACAAAAATGCACAAAGGGCAAAATTAGTCCTGTTTAATTACAAGTCAACTGTAGCCCCCAGTGAGGAGTTAATCGGGAAATTTAGTGAGGGTAAAGCCATTGAATAACAAGGGGTGATGATTAGGTTTGAGATGATCATTGCCCAGCACGTAGGTGGCAATAACACTTGCACCAGCTATCAGCCCTAGCCTGTATGTTGTCCTGGTTTTCCTGCATTTGGACACAAACTGCTTCAGTACCTGAGGCGTAGTGACTAGTGGTGAAATTGTGCAATCATCAGACATTCTTATGATGGAGGGAAGGCTTTTTTTTAGATTCCCTACAGTGTGGAAACAGGCCCTTCGGCCCAACAACTCCACACCGACCCACCGAAGAGTAACCCACCCAGATCCTCTGACTAATGCACCTAAAACTTTGAGCAATTTAGCATGGCCAATTCACCTGACCTGCACATCTTTGAACTGTAGGAGGAAACCCACGCAGACACTGGGAGAATGTGCACACAGACAATCACCCAAGGCCAGAATTGAACCTGGGTCCATGGTGTTGTGAGGCAGCAATGCTAACCACTGACAATAGACAATAGGTGCAGGAGTAGGCCATTCTGCCCTTCGAGCCTGCACCACCATTCATTATGATCATGGCTGATCATCCTTAATCAGTATCCCGTTCCTGCCTTATCTCCATAACCCTTGATTCCACTATCCTTGAGAGCTCTATCCAACTCTTTCTTAAATGAATCCAGAGACTGGGTCTCCACTGACCTCTGGGGCAGAGCATTCCACACAGCCACCACTCTCTGGGTGAAGAAGATTCTCCTCATCTCCGTCCTAAATGGTCTACCCTGTATTTTTAAGCTGTGACCTCTGGTTCGGCACTCACCCATCAGCGGAAACATGTTTCCTGCCTCCAAAGTATCCAATCCCTTAATAATCTTATGTCTCAATCAGATCCCCTCTCCTTCTAAACTCAAGGGTATACAAGTCCAGTCGCTCCAGTCTTTTAGCGTAAGGTAATCCTGCCATTCCAGGAATTGACCTTGTGAACCTACGCTGCACTCCCTCAATAGCCAGAATGTCTTTCCTCAAATTTGGAGACCAGAACTGCACACAGTACATGGTGTGGTCTCACCAGGGCCCTGTACAGCTGCAGAAGAACCTCTTTGCTTCTATACTCAAGCCCTCTTGTTCTGAAGGCCAGCATACTATTAGCCGCCTTCACTACCTGCTGTACCTGCATGCTTACCTTCATTAACTGGTGTACAAGAACACCCAGATCTCTTTGTACTGCCTCTTTTACCTAAATTGATTCCATTTAGGTAGTAATCTGCCTTCCTGTTCTTGCCACCAAAGTGGATAACCAAACATTTATCCACATTAAACTGCATCTGCCATGCATCTGACCACTCACCCAACCTGTCCAGGTCACCCTGTAATCTCCTAACATCCTCATCACATTTCACCCTGCCACCCAGCTTAGTATCATCAGCAAATTTGCTAATGTTATTACTAATACCATCTTCTATATCATTAACATATATTGTAAAAAGCTGCGGTCCCAGCACTGATCCCTGCGGTACCCCACTGGTCACTGCCTGCCATTCCGAAATGGAGCCGTTTATCACTACTCTTTGTTTCCTGTCAGCCAACCAACTTTCAATCCAAGTTAGTACTTTGCCCCCAATACCATGCGCCCTAATTTTGCTCACTAACCTCCTATGTGGGACTTTATCAAAAGCTTTCTGAAAGTCCAGGTACACTACATCTACTGGATCTCCCTCATCCATCTTCAGTGTTACATCCTCAAAAGATTCCAGAAGATTAGTCAAGCATGATTTCCCCTTCATAAATCCATGCTGACTCTGACCTATCCTGTTACTACTATTCAGCTGTGTCATAATTTCATCCTTTATTATAGACTCCAGCATCTTTCCCATCACTGAGGTCAGACTAACTGGTCTATAATTTCCTGCTTTCTCTTTCCCACCTTTCTTAAAAAGTGGTACAACATTAGCCACCCTCCAATCCGCAGGAACTGATCCCGAATCTATCGAACTCTGGAAAAAGCCACCGTGCCGCCCAACAGCTTTGAAACAATTGAAGATTATTGCCATCGGGCAGAAACCCTGCAGTGACATCCTTAGACTGAGATGATGGACTGCTAATAACCACAGCATCTTCCTTTGTGCCAGATACAATTCAAAACATTGGAATGTTTCTGATAATTCGAAGGATCTATTTCAATATTGTTGTGGTCTCAAGTGCGACCACCCACTTTTCAGGGCACCAAATATTAAGTGCAGCCTTGGCTTGTCCATATTGTTGTGCAAATTAGTTGTAAGAGCAGCCTAATTTGGAGTACCTGTAGCTTGATTTCTTCAAACGGAGATAATCGAGATGTTTAAAGTCATAAAGGGAATAGTCAAGGTTAAGCTTTTTAAAAAGAAAAGTATTGGCATTGGTGATAAATATTAGATACATCAAATGATTAACAAAAATCTGCAGAGGATCGATTGGAATATGGCATGTAATTTTCTACGAGTGCTGGTATACGCTAATTGGGGCCTACAGTAGCCCACATGATGTATGCAAATTTCCCATTCTGAGACATGAAGGCATTCATGTTCTGCAAAATGTAACTTTTATCTTTCATTCCTATGAGGACTGTAGTTAGTCTATGCTCTTACAAATTTTTTATCCATTCACAATACATATATATCATTTGAGAAAAATTGATAATGTGAGGATTCTACATTGGTGTAGATTTGATTTCAGAATATTTGTGAACAGCCATAATGGATCATGTAACGTTTATATCAGACTGCACTGATTAAGAACTCCAGACTTTTTGAAGTCGCATTTATGTGAACTAACAAAATAGCTTTTACTTCTTTTCAATCACAGCTGAAATGCAGAACAAGGAGTTGAAACTAAGAGATGACATTGTTGAAGGACCTAACATGCAAAGGTAATTGGTGTTGCAGTAAATTCAAGAATACCCATTTCAAACCTTCTATCCTTTATAGGAATACTTTATATGTGCTATGGAAGAATTTTAACTTGCATTATTAATTTATTTTTAGATCTCACATCGGTATGGATAGGCTTACTAAAGGCCAAGCTTCACCTTCACTAGAAAGATCCAGGAAATCTGCTCCCTTCCCTAAGCAAAATACACAGTTTCATGAATCATTAGGAATGAACTTGCAAAACCACAGGTTCTGTAAAGATAATCCAAATCCTCCACAACAGCAATTGAAACAATCATCCACAGACAAACCTGTTCCAAATATTTCAACCAAGTCCAACAACAAAGATATACCTGTGCCACAAGATCATTGTGTATTTCCTAGTAAGGATTTCAAGGAGGTAGCTTATGGGAAAAGTTCTGGGTACAATTTTCCAATCGCACTGGATTCTGAAGATCATTGGTCTCCTCCCCAGTTACAGCGTATGGAAATAACTGCAGTGACGCCACCAACTGGATCACCGGTACATTTGCATCCAGCCAGTCGATCCTCTGAGAAATCTCAGCTTGATCAATGCCTGCTGTCTGAGGGCCTAAGCTCATATCAGGGTTGTGATAAGAGAGAAAAACTCCTAGAATCTATTCATCAAGATAGGTCATCGCCACCACCTTTGCCTCCAAAAATGTATAATCTGAGAACCCTGATTGGAGATGAGCTAAGAGAGCAAAAGGAAAATGTTTTGACAAAAGTGGCTACGTGCATAAAATCCAGGTTTACGGATGATGCAACGGTACCTCTGAATGAAGTGCCAAGAAGGATTTCTAATCAAGGACACATTTCAAGTCCTGCTGAAAAATCTAATCATGATGCATATGTACCTGACGAATCTGCAACCAATGCTCCTTCAGGACTGGATAAACCTGTTGCTCCAATAACATATTTTTCTGTGGATAATTGCATGACTGATACTTACAGAGTCAAATACCACGAGAGACCTAAACTCTACTTTGCAGATGTGAATCCTAGTGAATCACAGCAGGGAGCAGAAAATCCCTTTCAAAGTAAGTTGGATGTGAAAATTTAAACTAGTTTAACCACTAAGTATTATCCTTTGAAATTATAACACAAGTTTCTCACGTAATGCTCTATCTGCACAGTACTTCCAATGTTTTAAAGACATTCCTACGTAACCAGAGTATAAATATGCTGGAGTGTCTCCATTTTTATTAATTATATATTGTTTAAGTAGAAATACGACAGACAGCTATTAATTTCTGTAGGTTCCCTAGATTGCACGTAACGCACATCCATAAAATAATATTGGAATAAATGATGGAAGAAGCCAACATCTGTGATCTTCAAAAGCCTTATAAATATAAATTATTGTAGCTGTAATAAGGGGTCTTACCTCCATCTCACATGGTAACTATAACTTGTATTTGCAGGGATATTACCAAACAAAACTGGACATTAAGCCTCCTAAAGGGATATTCAGTCATCCAAAGATTGGACAAAGGTATAGATTTGAAGGAGTGGCTTGAGGGGAAAGGCGATGCAGAACTGCTTAAGGAGAGATTTCCAGAACAGGAGACCCAAGCAGCTCTCTGTCAATGGTGAAGTTGTCAAACTCAGTGTTATGCAAGAGGCTAGAGTCATATCGAGATCTCAAAAGATTGTACGACTGGGCAAGATAATGGGAATAGCAAGATACAAGTTTACAAAGTGATTTAAAAATGGAGATGCAAATTCTGAAATCAAAATGCTGTTGAACTGAGCAAGCATAGGTCAGTGAGGACAAGTCTGCTGGGTGAATGTGAATATGGTCAATAGAGTTTTAAATTAGTTCCAAGTTTATGGAGAGTGGAAGAGTGGAGGCCAGCCATGAGATTGTTGGGATAGTCAAATCCGGAGGTAACAAAGGTGTGGATGAAGATTTCCTTCCATGAGCTGAGAAAGGAATGAGTGATATATTACAGCTACAAGTCAGCAGTTTTGGTAATGGAGCAGATGTGGTTGGAGGTTGATCCCACAACCAAAAAGGATGATAACATTGCAATAAATGTTCTGATTTCATCTCTGATAGTGATGGGGATGAAAGTAGTTTGTGGCGAGGTAACTGAGTTTTTCAATCTTTGAGAAAATTTCTGTTCATCCTGATCAGGATGTCAGACAAGTCGATGATAAATTATAAGACAGCAGAGCATTTGAGCGAGGTATTGCTGACATAGGGATGGACATTATTTGTATGCATGTGAGATTTGTTGTGTTTTTAGGTGATGTCTTCAAGAGCAGGATATTGATGAGAAATTAGTGTACCAAAGGTAGATCCTTGGCTATGCCAAGTACAGTTGTATGCAATGAGATGAAGAGAATCTGTAGGGGATTCTCTTGCTTTGAACAGATGGTAATGGAAAAGAGCTAGAGAGGTTCCACCCAGTTGAATGATGTTATTTCAAACATTACAACCAGCTGAAGGTCCATGAGGTGAGTTTGTGCATCATGGTCTCACTCACAGCTGATGTCTTTGTAGACTATGTCAGAGCTGTAGTCATGCTTGTTGGAATAGTTTAAACTTGGTGCTCTGAAATGATGACCACTGATTTGGGTGATGATATGTTCAATGATTTTGAAGAAGAGGAGATTGTTTTGGAGCCGTATAGAGGAACATTAATAGCGTATTCAAAGGGATTAGTGCTTGAGAGAAAACTATTAATATTATCATGGAAATCAGACTAAAAGTTACTTCTTTGAATAAGAATGTCTAATCTTACAGCTTTGTTTTTGATACAATGAGATGTAAGTAATATTGATGTGTTGGACTGGGGGACAAAGTTAAAAATTTGACAACACCAGTTGTAGTCCAACAGGCTTATTAGGAATCACTAGCTTTTGGAGCACTGCTCCTTCAGGTCGTTGCAGAGCAGGACCATAAGACAGAATTTATAGCAAAAGATTACAGTGTCATGCAACTGAAATGATATATTGAACAAACCTAGATTGTTAACATGCATGGTTATCTTGTACATGAAATGTATATTTTATTCCATTTGTTTCCAAACTCTCTATATTTTATTCAAACATGGTAAAAATATAATATTTCATGTTCAGTTGATAATATTCTAAAATTTTCTTTATGCAGGTTCATCTATGACTACATCTCAAATAATTCATAGCCTTGGAAAAGGAAGTTCCCATTCATAATTGATACTGCGAAACTCAACCAGGTATTTCTCCCAAGAGCTGTTATATTCAGTTCCTGTTATTGAATATAGTTATATATGTGAACAAGGGTGCAGATTCTGGATGCAAAACGAGTGTTTCTCAATACAAAGGACAGTCACTAAGAAGAGTTTTTTTTTGCCAGGATGGATGTTTTGAGAGTGTTATATTGTATTTGTACAGTAAATAGTTGTCTTAGACAATTGGTAAACAATGGAAACAATTTTCTGAGGAATGAGATTATTTGAAAATCACAAGTCAACTTTTCAGAAAAGACCATCTTTATTTGGACTTATCTTGTGATCAAGTTCTGGGGAAGTGTTTGTCATGTCTTATGCCATAAACATCAAGATTATTTGTAGCCAGCCTCCTAGATAATAGTAGGAGAGAAATGCTTATAAACTCGTAGTCCAGTTACCCACATTAGGAAAATACTTCAATTATAATCACAAAATGCTTTTGTGCTGCCTTACTATGTTCGCTGTAAAGTTTGGAAGGCAGCATCACCTTAGGCCTGTTCCAGTGGTGTTCTGATTCAGTTTTCATTGGTGCTGTGACCTTTTTATACCAATGTAGTAGAAAAGATGTTTATATCAGTGATTCATAAAATAGCATATGCTCAAATTTAATCCGATCCACCTGGAAATGAATTGCATGATCATTAGATACCTCTGTCATTAAATCATATCAACTGCTTAGTGACTTATTCTCCAGCAAACGGTTTACCAGATTGATTCGGGAATGGAGGGATTTTCTTATCAGAGGTTGATAGTTTGGGCTTACACTTATTGGAGTTTAGAAAAATGAGAAGTGACCTTACTGAAACATAAGATACTCTAGTGGGAGGTTGGAAAGGGGAGGTTTGACAGGGTAGATGTAGAGTTGTTGTTTCCCCTCGTGGGGGACACTAGGACCAGAGGGCATAACTCAGAGTATGGGATCACCCTTTTTAAGTCAGAGATGAAGAATTTCTTGAGGGTAGTGACAACAGAAGACTGTTATGACCGGTCATTAAGTGTAGTCAAGGCTGAGATGGACAGGTGTCTAATCAGTAAGATGATCAAGGGTGATGAGAAAAGAAAGGCAAATGAAGTTGAGGACCATCGCATCAGTCAGCCATGATCTCAGTAAATGGTGGAACAGACTCAATGTGCTGAATGGCCATCTTGTCCTTTGTCTTATAGTTTTTTGTTATCTGTGTCGAGGAAAGCAAATGTTGCTGTGCCTGATACCATCCATTTGGTTATCAGAGTCTTGTTCCAGTATGACATTGTCATTAATCTGGGAGTTTATCATTCATGCATCTCCTTTTCTGTGGTTTGCACCATCCGAAAATCTGGTTGATCAAAGGTACACTTGTCACTGAGCAAAGGTGCTGATGAAGTGCTAAAGATAGCTCTGTCAGACCATAAACCTGCTCTCATTAGAGAGTGACAACGAGTGCTGGTTTAATCTGATATCTCTCACTTGATCCTTCATGCTCACCTCAATTGGAACAGAAATTGAACCCAGGCTGTTGGTGTTACTGAGTTGCAGTAGCCATCCAGCCAACTGAACTAATCAATCACTGAGTCAAGGGATATAGAGTGACTTATACGTAGGTTTCAGCAGTAAATGGGCTAAATTGGTGTTTGAGTTGTGATATTTAGACAGGTGAAAATGGTCTTTGATTCATATGATATAGCATTAGATGCTCACCGTAGGGTCATAAATGACAACATAATCTCATTCAGCAGGAATCCAAATTACAGACAAATATTCCATAATTTTCTTTCCTGCTTTGAAATATGAAGTTGTGGTACATTTCATAAAATTGTGTCATTATTTCTCTTTGAGATTAGCCTCTGTAAAATTAGAATGCAGGAAATGTGAATCAGGTGTTTTATCCATAAATGCTTAAAACTGTCTAAATTTGAGTTACACTTTTGGTTAAATTGTGCATTGCATCAGTCTGAGATTTGTATTAACTGTTAAGATTTTTCAATTAACTACAAATACAAGGTCAGAAGTCAGACTCCAACAGGTTTATTTGAAGTCACAAACTTTTGAAGAATTGCCCCTTTGTCAGGTAAAGTGAAAGGGGCAACCTTTATGCATCCCAGTCCAACACCAACATCTCTGCATCATGGCTACAAATGCAAGACAAATTTGTTCCTTCTTTGCCCTAACACTAATTTTCTTGTATTTGTAGTTACAGGTTGTTCTGCTATAACACGCATTTTATTAATGCGAATTTGCTGTAACACAATTGACGAATTGGGGACACTGTTTCTAAAGCTTGAACTTTTAAAACATGTGCTGGCTGCAATGTGTTTATATGGCCAATACTTTAAGCTCTGTTTCTAAAGTGATTTTTCACATTGTAGAACAACTACCTGTAAATGAAAACTCTTAACAGTTACCATTACAATCACTTGACCCAAAACGTTAACTGATTTCTCTCCATAGATGCTGCCAAGTGTGCTGAGCTTTTCCAGCAGTTTTTTTATTTCTGAAGGAACTATGACTATTATATTCATAAAAGTCTTGACAACTTCATATAGTATGTTTATTTTTGAAGCATTTGAAGTTGAATCTAGTTAATACTGGACAAGTGTAAATGTGAGCCCTTTACCTTATATCAGCCGTTCTAACAATTGTTCACATTCTCATTTCTGAGCCAAAGTTTGAGGTTGACTTCCAATGGTAGGACTTGAGCACAAAATTCAAAGTGGCATACCACTGCAGTGGAGGCCAGTATGTCACCATCAGATTTGTTGTCTTTCAGTTGAGACATTAAAATGAGGTCCTATTTACACTCCTGGATGGATATAAAAGGTTCCATTAATTATTTGAAAAAGAGTAGAGGAGCGATTTCTAGTTTCCTTGCCGATGTTTATCCCTGAGTCAAGAATCGTAGTAGAAGACTAAGCTCACTGACATTATTAATGAACAAGGTGACTGTTCCAGTCCCTACATTGCAATATGGCTGGGTATCAAGAGACCGCCACTGTAAAGCACCTTGAAATGATCATGAGGTTCTATATAAATGCACATCTATTTTTGTCCATTGAACAGAGTGCAGCATCACTTAATGTTGTAAATAGAGGAAATAAGTTATGAACAGCAATTGAATGCTACTCTATTGTTATGCCATTTAGAAGCAACATGAGATCCAAATCAGAGCAAATAACTATAAATCACTGGCAGTAATTACAATGATCTAAAAAGGCATATTATTTTAATTTGTACATTGAACTTTATTCACAAAGTCTTTACAATGAAAAAAATGGAACTAACACTTTTTAAAACTCTGCATTTATAAATGTTTCTAAATGTCTTTGTATACTAACATAATATTGTATTCAGTCAAAGTGTAGCACTGGAAAAGCACAGCAGGTCAGGCAGCATCAGAGCAGAAGAGTCAACATTTCCGGCATAAGCTCTTCATTAATAATGTGGGAGCTTGGAGGAGGGGGAAGGGGGCTGAGAGATAGGTGGGTGGGAGTGGGGCTAAGGTATCTGGGAAGGTGATAGGTAGATGCAAGTGGGATGTGATAGTGATAGGTCAGAGTGGAGGGTGGAGTGAATAGGTGGGAAGAAAGATGTTCAGGCAGGACAGTTAAAGAAGGCAGTGCCAAGTTGGATGGTTGTATCTGAGATGAGGCAGGGGGAGGAGAGATGAGGAAACTGAAGTTGACGTTGATGCCGTGGTTGGAGGGTCCCAAGGGAGAAGAGGTGTTCTTCCTCCAGGTGTCAGGTGGCTTGGATATAGCAGTGGACGAGGCCCAGGGCTTTCATATTCTTGACGGAATGGGAGGGGGGGGGGGGTGGGATTGAAGTGATTGGCAACAGGGCGATGGGGTTGTTTGGTGCGTGTCCCGGAGATGTTCCCTGAAACATTCTGTGAGTTAGCATCCTATCTCCCCAATGTAGAGGAGACCATATCGAGAGTAATGGACATAATATTGTATATAGTGTGACATTAGAATGCCCAAAGCACATGATGGCATATGAAGTTGTTTTGAAGAACTTCATGATAATGGTATCACTATCACTGGTGCCCATACACACGGACAAAGAGGGACACCAGTTTGACTAGGGCAATGCATCCATCCTGGGACATCCAAACAAAGATACATATGGGAATTCCTGGAGGCCTGGCATTGAAACCGGAACTCCATTAACAAACATGTAGGTTTGGATCCTATTTACCAATATCTCAGAAGCAGAACCGGAAATTATATCACCCACCAGAGCAAACCAAAACACGCACACAACAAGTGGGACAGAACACCAACGCTTCACTGAAGACTCGGTGATGATGTTACCTACCATAATGATGAAACGTCTGAAAACAAACCCACCAGCTCAGCGAGCAAACTGACAACAAAATCTACAAATCTTAAAACCATAAGACATAGGAGTAGAAATTAGGCCATTCAGCCCATCAGATCTTCTCCTCCATTCAATCATGGCTAATAAGTTTCTCAACCCATTCTCCTGCCTTCTCCCAGTAACCCTTGACAATCAAGAACCTATCTATCTCCATCTTAAATATACTCAATGACCTGCCCTCCACAGCTTTGTGGCAATGAACTCCATAGATTTACCACTCTCTGGTTGAAGAAGTTTCTCCTTATCTCAGTTCTAAAAGGTCTTCCCTTTACTCTAAAGCTGTGCCCTCAGATCCTAGTCTCTCCTACCAATGGAAGCATCTTCCCAACATCTACTCTGTCCAGGCTATTCAATATTCTGTTTGTTTCAATTAGATAGGAAGGGTTTGGAGGGATATGGGCCGGGAGCTGGCAGGTGGGACTAGATTGGGTTGGGATATCTGGTCGGCATGGACGGGTTGGACCAAAGGGTCTGTTTCTATGCTGTATGAATCTATGACTCTAGATACCCCTTTCATCCTTCTAAACTCCAAGTATAAACCCAGAGTGCTCAAACGTTCCAAGATCTTCTCAAAGATCTCAAACCATATAGACCAACAATGAAAGTGTTTTAATGCAAACACTACTAGAAATGCTCAGGCAAGGTAACGTCTTCAGAGAGAGAGAGTGTGAGTGGGACTTTCAGTTAGTGCCTTTTTTTCAGAATAGGAAAATGATTGTTTTGGACTCTGGATACATGTTCAAATTCAGCCAGAAAGTTTAATACAGTATGTCTGACAAATTTAGGAGTAGGTTTTATATTTTTGGTAAATGAGTAAAATAAACATTGTGCATTAAAATGGATTGTATGCTATCTATTATTAAATTTATGCAGCTTTTGAAAGAATTACTTTCATTTTGCATTCACTTTTCTAAACCTTGTTTGGATATTCTGCTTTCAGCATATGTAGAATTAAAGTCATCACCAACTGAATCCAAAGACACCACAATTGAAATAAATTGCAACTAAATTAATGGAATCTAACTGTATTTGATTCCATGGTAGTTCTAAACACTGCATGATTGGAGACCAATGAATAATAAAGAAGGAACTCCAATCAAGATTACAATGAGAAGAATCATTGATATTGCCAATGTTGTCCAGCAGAGGGTAGCTCTCACTGAAGCTGAACAAAGTCAAAGCAAATTGTCACACTGCTCCGTGCGGTGTACACTCAAGTACTGTGCATGGTGAAGATGTGCAAATATTTTATAATGTCAGTCAAAACCTTGTATTCTGTACATTGCTAACAAAAAATGTTGTTATATTATTTTAATCTTTTTTATATAAACCACAGTTGAGATTTTTCATTGAATCATTTCAAATATTCCTGTCTTGAGTCTTATGCCCAGGAAATGTTGAGCAAAGTTGATTAGAATTGCAGAGAAACGAGATGAAGCAGATATATTCTGTCTTGTTTTTTTGTAAACTTATTTTCTAATGTGGTAAGCTGTAATCTTAATTGTTTTATTCCAGAAGAAACTGATAAATTGCCATAAAAAGAAATTTAATGTTAGATAATTAATTTGAAATCAATCTCTGCCTAAAACCTCATCTTGCATCACTTTGAGCAAAATGTAGTTGTGCAGGAAATGAAAATACTTTTAAATTTGGGAGGTTTATACACTCCATATGAATCAATAAATTCTTATAATAGTTGAGTTAAAAACCATTTGGGGGGAAAAAAGCAACGGAATAGGTATGGGGTCTGAACAAAGATATTTCAGTGGCTTTTTTTTAATTTGCAGGTATTAACAAAAAATATTTTTTTTATTTGTATGAAGAAATATCAACACTCCCAACGCATTCGATACCTGTCTGAAGGTCCAACACTCTGTTAACTATCCAAAGATTAGTAGAAAACACTTTTATTCATGTTAAAAAAATTATTCTATCAAATGTGTTAAACAAAATTATTCAACAAATGTGAATCTAATGATGATAGAAATCTTATTGGTGCTTTGAGAAACTGGCAAAAGCAAAACATAACTTTACAATTTCTGAAACTTTACACAATTTTAACATTTTGCGTTTGTCAAGTGCGCTTTCAGAAGCTAGTTTTTTTTGATAACACTCTGTAATTAGTGTAATTGCATACAAACTGGAATAAGTCAAATATTTTTTAAACAAATCATACTTTCCCTCTAAGCATATATGTTTTGGATTTCCTATTTTCAAATCGCTGTTACTATACAAATGATTTTTTCAAAACTGAAACAGCCAAATCTTTCAGTGAAATGTTTACTGAATAAAAATTAATGGTAGTGGTATGCAAAGATAAAAGCTCTTAAACAAATGCAAAAATTCTGAAAAATACTTACTTTTTTTAATCAATAAACACTTTTATAAAATATTTTTATGCATTGCGAAAAATACCTATTTAGGCTGAGATTTGAGGTACTGTAACTTATTTTTTAATATGCTGATACCTGCATGTGAATATTCTCCTAACATTTTCATTAAAATATTACCTTATCTGAAGAATACTATGTATTAACAATAGACTTCTGTTGTTCTGTTACCATGCACACGTGTTTTTGACATTTGGGCTCCTTGTTAAAATTACACCTTAAATGACACCTGATAGGCAGATCAATTATTGAATACCATCATTTCCATTTGTAACAAATGCTACTAATGTATTTTTGTATCAAATTCAAATTTCTTATCCCAAGTCTTGTTTTTATTTTCAAACCGTGCCTGTATCTTTTGGGCTAAAATTCCATTTGGTTCCAAAAAGTGAGGATATTTATATGCCTTCTGAACAATGTTGAATTTTGTTGCACATTAAACAGCTAACTTAAATTTTGCATACAAATATTTTATCAGTTTTGTTAACTTGCAGGACTATCTCAAAAGAATGCCTTAAGAATTTTTGGGATTATTGCGATAAAACACGCAATCCTAAATAGCTTGACTACCAAATAATTTTATTGTGTTGGAAAAGTACTATATTAGAATTCTTGACTCCTGATTAATGCAACTTGTGGAACAATTAAATACAAAAGGACCAATATGGAAACAAGGCCAAACTGTGCCTAGTGCAGAGTGTCTATTTATTTTTCTATGTAAAATGAGGGACTATTTGTAGCAACTGATTTTCATTATGCTTTGGATATATATTGTGGAGTAACTATTTACTTTGTACAAGAAGGTTATTTCTAGTTTCATGTACTAATATCTTGCAGATAAGTATTAAAATATAAAGTATTTTCATCCTATCTTCTCAGTATGTTTACTTAATGTAAGTTGAAACTTTATTGCTGGAACAGCACAGCAGATCAGGCAGCATCCAGGGAACAGGAGATTCGACGTTTCGGGCACACCCGAAACGTCGAATCTCCTGTTCCCTGGATGCTGCCTGACCTGCTGTGCTGTTCCAGCAATAAAGTTTCAACTTTGATCTCCAGCATCTGCAGACCTCACTTTCTCCTTACTTAATGTAAGGACATGCAGTCTCAAGTATTAATAATGAAAGTTCTACATATCACAAACATCACTCGAAGTCTGCAAATATTTATTGAAGCTAATTAAATCTTAATGACACCACAGTGCAGAAATATGTCACTTACATATTTGGGGGGGAAACTCCCAATCTGCTTTTTATATTGGATTCCTTAGTGTGGAAACAGGTCATTTGGCCCAACAAGTGCACAATGACCCTCTGCAGAGTTGCACACCCAGACCCATTTCCCTCTGACTAATGCACCTAACACTATGGGCAATCCATTTGACCTGCACATCTTTGGATTGTGGGAGGAAACCCACGCAGACACTGGGAGAATGTGCAAACTCCACACATAATCACCAGGGCTGGAATCTAACCTGGGTCCCTGGTGCTGTGAGACTGCAGTGCTAACCACTGAGCCACCGTGTCACCCTTTTAGAGGTGTTAATTCTTTCAGATAAGAACTGAGCAAAAGTCAGAAATATTAAGATTAGATTACATTACAGTGTGGAAACACGCCCTTCGGCCCAACAAGTCCACGCCGAAGCGCAACCCACCCATACCCCTACATTTACCCCTTACCTAACACTACGGGCAATTTAGCATGGCCAATTCACCTGACCTACACATCTTTGGACTGTGGGAGGAAACCGGAGCACCCGGAGGAAACCCACGCAGATGTGGGGAGAACGTGCAAACTCCACACAGTTAGTCGCCTGAGGCGGGAATTGAACCCGGGTCTCTGGCGCTGTGAGGCAGCAGTGCTTGCCACCGTGCTGCCCACAAAGCCTAAGAAGAATGTTTTGAAGAGTGCTATACATGTAGAAAAGCAAAGTATTGGGTGAAATACTTGAAAGCGTAGTCACCAGTAATGGAGAAACTCTGAGAATGACATCCATGAACAAATATAGCTGGAGGAAATTAGAGGTAGTGAGGTGGTAAGGCAATGAAATCTAATCAATAGGATGACATTTAAATTTGAAGTATTGGATGACCAGGTGGGGAGGTGGTGGTCTCATTGTTTTAACCCTCGGCTATTAATCCAGAGACCCAGGTAGTGTTGTGGGACCTGGGTTCAAATCCCAGTATGGTAAATGGTGAAATTTGAATTGAATAAAAAAAAAGTCTGGAATTAGGAGTCTAGTGAAGACCATGAAACCATTGCTGATTATTTGGAAAAAGCCTATCTGGTTCACTAATGTCCTTTAGGGAAGGAATCAATGATCTTTACCTGGTTTGGTCTATATATGTTTGCAGACCCACACCAATATGGTAGGGCAAAACATGCTGGCTGAACCAGTGACACTCTCATTCCATGAAGGAATTTTAAAAAAAAACTATTGTACGTCAACACTGAAGTTGATGTGCAAATGGAATTTTGTGTGGAGAATTTTAGAAATGTTTACACAGGATAGGTTTGTGAAGGATGCATCATTTGTGGTTAAATATGGGTAGTATCAAATTAAAAATACATTTTGTAGAATTGAATAGTGTTTAGGGATAGGTTAGTCGGTTAGACGAATTTTAAGAACCATTAAAAGACTATAAAAAGGCAGAGAATTTGTTAGTAATATAAAAGTAAATGGTAAAGATACTATAAATATTTAAATAGTCGCAATATGTCGCGAGTCCTCTAGAGTGTCTAGAAAGTCAGGAAATCACAGTGGTGTTGAACAAAGGTTTTGTTTGTTTTCACTTTAGAAGACTTCCCAAAGATATCAACAAGTGAAAATCAAATAGTGAAGCAAACGGGAATTTGAAATAATCTCCATCTGCAGAGAAAGAAGCTTGGGAAAATAATTCAAGCTAAAGTGTGACAAATCCCCAGAACCAAGTAGTATCCAACCATCCTAGTATTGGCTACAACCATTCCGAAAGGGATTCGGGATTGAAAAGCAGCTAATGCAACACCTTTACTTGAGAAAGGAGACGGACAGCAGGGAATTTTAGCTAGTTAGCCGAACTGTCGCTGGCAAATTGGTGGAATCCATTATGAAGGTGATTTATAACAGAATACTAAGAAAATCAGAATGTGATTAGGTGCATCCAGTATAGTTTTGTGAGGGAAATAGTGTTCAGTTAACTTAAAGTTTGATGAAGTAACAAGATGAATAAAGGAGTACTTGTTAGATGGCTGTGTAGATTTCCATTAAGTATTTGATAAGTTAATACATTGGCTGTTACTGCACAAACTAAAGATGTCTCAATCAAAACAACAATACTAGAGTGAATAAAGGATAGGTTAACAGGAAATTGAGTAGGGTTAAAATCGGTGCTTTTTTTGGATTGGCATGCTGTAATTAGTCAAGTGTCACCAGAATCACTGCTCGAGCCCCAACAATGTACAATCCATATCAATGCCTTGGATGTGAGGACTAAATGTATGACAGCTAAGTTTGCTGATGACCCTAACATAGGTAAGAAAAGTGTGTTGTCAGGAAAAAAGTGTGTGCAAAAGAATATAGATAGGTTAAGTGGCTAAAATTTGTTGATGGTATATAATGTGGGAAAATGTAGGCAGGAAGATTAGACAGTATACTATTTAAATGGAAGAAGATTGCAGAAGTTGGATGCCTTTACTCATTAAAGTTTTGAATAAGAGGTGATCTTTATTGTACCATTACAAGGTTCAAGAAAGGATGAATTCAGAGTGTTTACTTTGTAGGATGGACTAAAACTAGGGTACATTTAATGGTATGAGGTCTTGCTTTTAAGACAGATCGCAACTCATTTTTTTCCCTCTGGGTTATAATTTGTGGAGTTCTCTTCCCTGGAAAATAGTCCAGGCTGGGTCATGAATTTATTCAAGGCTGAATTTAGATTTTTGACAGGCAAGGGAATGAAATTGATATCACAATCAGTTTAGGCATGATCTTATTAAGTGACTGAGTAGGCTTGAAGTGCCAAATGACCACCTAATGTTCCTGAGGTTCTGCAGAAAATTAGCCAAAATATGCTTAAGAGCTTCAGTGGCTATTGGCTGCAGCACATCAGACCCAGGCCATATTCTGAAGATAGATTCCTTTAAAATAGATAAGTTGTGAAATTAAAAGTGCAAGTGAGGCCTAATAGGACAACAATGTTCAAAATTGGATCAGGTTGAAACTGTCAGGGTGAGGGTGAAATTAGTAGCTGGATTAGTGGTGCTGGAAGAGCACAGCAGTTCAGGCAGCATCCAAGGAGCTTCGAAATCGACGTTTCGGGCAAAAGCCCTTCATCAGGAATAAAAGGCTCTGGTTTCCAGCATCTGCAGTCATTGTTTTTAACTCTGGAATTAGTAGCACAGATTTCAAGTTTGATGAGTAGTTTTGGTTGTCCTAGTAGACTGTCTTAAATGAACACTCTGACAACATAGGTGGTTAAGTTGAAAGAGGGAGATTTGTGGCGTGAGTGTAAATTTGGCAGCCCACTCCATGTCTGTGTTATAGTCAGGCCCAAAGGTTTAAACTTTTAGGAACAGAGTTAACTGTGCATGGGCCAAAAGAGGAGTTTTTTTACTGGTTGTACTGTACTTCAGATAGGGCAAGGAAGAGGAGCCCTAATAAATTGAAGAACCAAAGTGGTGCTTTTATGATTTCTGGACAAAAGGAAGATTTCCTAATACCTGAGCAACTTCAACCATTTACAATATCATCAAAGGAGCCAGAAGGGGAAATTGAGTATGAATCAATTAAATGTAAATAGACTGACAGAAGTAGCTTTTCAGGACTCAAGCACAGATGAGAAACTAGAGAGGTATTGGCAGTAAATTGAGATAGAAAAGGGAACTGAGATTAAAATTGGAATTATTCTGGTTGTGTCCAGGAGCAATTTAGTGAGGCATTTTCAGGGGTGAGATGACTATGACTCTGACAAGGATTAGAGCCGCACGTTGATAAATTAGCACCTTTATAGTTTTTGTGCCAAGTCTTCTCTTTGGACATACACACATCAATAACTATCATGTAATTATGCACATTTAACAGTTATGCAGACAATGTACCACCATGATTGTGAAAGTAAAAATGTGCAGCTTTTGTACTAGACTTCACTTTTGAATTTGTTTGTACCTATAGGTAGATGCGATAAAGCTAGACAGTGATCTGCATGCAGTAAAGTGGATTTGAAGTCATTTCGTACATTGTAGTTGACTACATTGGTCCTGCTACATTATGTCAAGTTACTCAGTCAACTGTTTTTCCGGAGTAGAAAGACTATAACATCTACAGCAATTTTAAATGGAAGACAGTAATGGATAACTGAATTCATTGTGTTGATCTCAAAAAATTAAAGTATGGTTGTTGACTCAGCCTCCTTTAGGTAAAAACAAGGGCTGCAGATGCTGGAAATCAGCCTGTTCTTTAGTCATAGTTTGATAACACCACTCAGCTGGAGCAACTGAACTAATAGTAGTGAAGTTCATACTTGTATTTATTGCATTCCTCTGCTCTAGATGGTGTCATATTAGGTATTGCAAAACATGAATTCATTGACTATGCAGTTTTCTTGTCATGGCACTTCCCTATTGAATATATCCAAACTGTAAATAACTTCATTTTTGAGTCCTTGGAGTGACAGAAGAATGTGATATTGGATCAGCAAGAATGTGTGCTGAACTGGCAATTCATATTATTGTTACTTGGGGGGAATCTCTTCTGCTGCATCACCTCTAATATTTCTCTGCGCCCATCCGGTATTGCGAGTTTGACACATAATCTTCAAAAAATGCTGAACTAGATTTCACTGTATTCCTCAATGTTAACTTTTTGGCTGCAATGTTTTCTCAAGAAAGGTGGTATACAGTACAGAAGTTTGTAAAGTGAAGGGTGCCCTTCACTCAATTTTACTGACCACCTTAATAGCAATTGCTTTGAGATTCTGTAATCACCTACATGGGCAACATGGCCTACCCTTATAAGTGTTGCAGAGCTTTCATGCAGCCCTGTCACAGACCCGTGATTCGGTGCTATATAGAGTTGTGATGACAATGACTTGGGAAAGTTTGATTTTAGCCACCATTATTGTCTGCTGCTTCAAGCCACCATCATGGAGTTGGCCGTAGGCAGAACTTGGTCTCTGGGCACATAGTCGGATTCTTCCTCAATAGAAACATCCGAAGAGAACACACAATCAGTTATGAGAATTCTTCTACATCCCTGAGATCGGTGCCATAAATGCTTATATCTGGTGCTTCCTAATGTGTGCCTGGTGTTGCCTGAAACGTAATCTTTGTATCAGAGATAAGACAAAAGTTACAGAGCAAGCTATAGTCAGGTTCCCTTAATTCATGATATTGGAAAACTTGCTGATTTTTTAATGGTCATCTTTCTTGTTGGCGATCCAAGCTTTTCTTTTAAATGATCTTGTATTGTAAAAATTGGTTTGTTATACTTCAATCTTACTATCTTGATTTTCTCACCTCTTTGCCACAGCAAATGCTCTCACTTCTTCTCTTCAAAATTAGAAGGATTGTTCTTGATGTCATCATTTCACAAGTCTTCATGAACCTTTGCCTTAAAGCCATAGAAGTTTCCAAATCATCAGACAAGGCAACATTGATCACTCTTCAGTTGAATGCACGTAGTATTCAAGTCAAAATTAATTAATTAACTGCACAGGTACAGGTAGATGGTTATGCCGTTATCGTCATTATGGAGATATACTTACAAGGAGATCAAACCTGGGAACTAAATACTCATGGATATGCAAACATTCAAAAGGACAAACAGGAAGGAAAGAATGATGGGTAGTATTGACAGTACATGATGAAATAAGCATAATAGCAAGAAATGATCTTGAATCAGAAGATGTAAAATTCATAAGGGTGGAGGTAAGAAAGAAAAAGGAAGGTGACATTGGTAGGAGTAGTTTATAAGATTGTAGAACAGTAGTTACTTAGTGGGAACATGAATAAATAAATTAGTGTGATTTGGACAAGCTGAATGAGTGGTCAAATGCATGGCAGATGAACTATAATGTGGGTAAAAGTGAGGTCATCCACTTTGGGAGCAGAAACAGATGAATTATTATCTGATTGACCATAAGTTGAGAGAGGGAAATATGAGACCTGCATGTTCTCATGCACCAGTCACTGAAATAACCATAGAGGTGCAGCAGGCTGTGAAGAAGGAAATTAACATATTGGCCCTCAAAATGAGAAGATTGGAGTATGGAAACAGGGATGTCTTGCTGCAATTGTACAGGGCCTTGTTGAGACCACACCTGAAATGTGTGCGGTTTTGGTCTCCTAGGAAGAATATTCTTGCTACAGAGAGAGTGCAGCACTGTTTTACCTGGGATGGTAGGTCTGATGTATGAGGAAAAGTTGTGAATCAGTTAGGATTGTATTCTCTGGAGTTCAGATGAATGGGGGAAATGAGGAAACTTGAAATCCATATTGATCCCATGTGGTTGCAGGGTCCCAAGGCAGAATATGAGATGTTCTTTCTCCAGGTGTTGAGTGGTAAGGGTTTGGTGATGGGGGAGGCCCAGGATCTACATGTCCTTGAAGGAATGGGAAGGTGAGTTGAAGTGTTCACCCACAGGGCGGTGGGGTTGACTGGTGCTGGTGTCCCAGAGATGTTCTCAGAAATGATCTACAAGGAGGTGTCCTGTCTCCCCAATTTAGAGGAGACCACATCAGCTGCAATGGATGCAGTAGCTGACATTGGTAGAGGTACAGGTAAATTTCTGTTGGACATAGAAGGATCCTTTGGGGCATTGGACAGAGGTGTGGGGAGTGGTATGGGCACAGGTTTAGCACTTCCTGTGGTGCAGGGCAAGGTGCTGGGACTGAGTTGTGGGGTGGCATGGACCTGACAAGCGAGTCGTAGAGGGAATGATCTCTCTGGAACACTGATAGGTGTGAGGAGGGGAATATATCTTTGATAGTGGGGTAGGGAAATTGCAATTTTGGAGGAAGGAGGCCATTTGGGATTTTCTAAGGTGGAATTAGTCATCCTGGGAACAGATATGGCGGAGGTGGAGGAGTTGGGAATAAAGGATGACATTTTTACAGAAGTTAGGGTGGGAGGAGGTGTGTTCTGGATAGCTGTATGAGTCGATGGACTTGTAGTAGATGTGCGTGGTTTGTTGTTGGAGATGGAGATGGAAATGGAGAGGTCCAGGAAGGGGAGTAGGTGTCCAAGATGGTCAAGGTGAATTTGAGGTCAGGGTAAAAGGTGTTGGTGAAATTGATGAACTGTTTAACCTCCTTGTAGGAGCACGAGGTAGTGCCGATACAATCATCGATGTAATGGAGGAACAAGTGGGGGGTGGTGCTGGTGTAACTGCGGAAGATGGACTGTTCCATGTACCTGACCAGGAGGCAGGCATAGCTGGGTCCCATGTGTGTGCCTGTGGCAACCCCTTTGGTTTGGAGGAAGTGGGAGGATTGGAAAGAGAAGTTGTTGAGGGTGAGGACCAATTCAGCCAGGCGGACGAGGGTGTTGGTGGAAGCGTATTAGTTAGGATGGCGTGAGAGGAAGAAATGAAAGGCTTGGAGACCTTCGTCGTGGTGGGCCAATATGTACAGAGACTGGACGTCCATTGTGAAAATGAAGCATTGGGGGCCAGGAGACAGAAAATCTTGGAGGAGGTGAAAGAGCGTGGGTGGTGTCCTGAATGTTGATAGGGAGTTCATGTTCTATGGGACAGGACGATATCAAGGTATGCAGAGATGAGTTCAGTGGGACAGGAGCAGGCTGAGACAATGCGTTGAGTGGAGATGTCAGGTTTGTGAACCTTTGGTAGGAGGTAGAATCAGGCAGTGTGGGGTTCACGGACAATGAGGTTAGAGGCTGTGGATGGAAGATTCCCAGAGGTGATGAGGTTGTGGATAGTCAGGGAGATGAAGGTTTGACGATGGGAGGTGAGGTCATGATCAAGGGGGCAGTAGGAGGAGGTGTCTGCAAGTTGGCACTTCAGTAGTGTAGAGGTCAGTGCACCAAACTACTACAGCACTCCGCCTTGTTTGTGGGTTTGATGGTGAGGTTGGGGGTTGGAGATCTTTAGTCCAGGAACTCCCTAACTACATTCAGGACACCACCCACACCCTTCACCTCCTCCAAAGTTTTTGTATCCCCAGCCCCAAATGCCTCTTCCTCACCATGCACGTTCAGTCCCTGTACACATTCATCCACCACGACGAAGGCCTCCAAGCCCTCTGAATCATCCTCTGATGCCATCCCAACCAGTACCCCTCCACCAACACCCTCAACCACCTGGCTGAACTGGTCCTCATCCTCAACAACTTCTCCTTCCAAGCTTTCCACTTCCTCCAAACCAAAGGGGTAGCCCCGGGCACCAGCATGGAACCCAGCTCTGCCTGTCTCTTCATCAGGTACATGGAATAGTCCATCTTCCACAGTTACACTGGCACCACCTCCCACCTGTTCCTCTGCAACATCAATGGCTGTACTGGTGCTACCTCGTGCTCTCATGAGGAGGTCGAACAGTTCATCAACTTCACCAACACCTTTCACCCCAACCTCAAATTCACCTGGACCATCTTGGCAACCTCTTTCCCCTTCCTGGACCTCTCCGGCGACCGACTAACCACATACATCTAGTACAAGCAGACCAATTCTCACAGCTACCTGGACTACAACTCCTCTACCTACCTCCTGCAAAAATGCCATCCCTTATTCCCAATTCCTTTGCCACATCTGTTCCCAGGATGACCAATTCCAACCTAGAAAATCCCAGAGGGCCTCCTTCTTTCAAGATCACAATTTCCCTTTCCACATGGTTGACGATGTCCTCCACCGTATCTCCTCCACTTCCTGCACCACCACCTTTGAACCCCACCCCTCCCAATGCAACAAGGACAGAACCCCCCCTCTCCACCCAGTCCTCACCTTCCACCCCACCAACTTCCGCATACAGGGCATCAATTTCCGTTACTTCCACCACTTACAAATGGACCCCAACACCAGAGATATATTTTCCTCCCCACCCCTATCAGCGTTCCAGTGAGATTATTCCCTCCGTGACTTTCTCGTCAGGTCCACGTCACCTTCGCCAGCCCATACTCCACTCCCAGCACCTAACCCTGCCGCTGCAGGAAGTGAAAGACCTGTGCCCACATCACTCCCCTCACCTCTGTCCAAGGCCCAAAGGATCCTTCCATGTCTGACAGAAATTTATCTGTTACTCCACCGAAGTCATCTATTGTATCTGTTGCACCGGATGTGGTCTCCTCTACATCGGGGAGACAGGATGCCTCCTTGTAGATCATTTCAGAGAACATCTCTGGGACACCTGCACCAGCCAACCCCACCGCCCGGTGGGTGAACACTTCAACTCCCCCTCCCACACCATCAAGGACATGTAGGTCCTGGGCCTCCTCCATCGCCAAACCCTTACCACCCAACACCTGGGGAAAGAACATCTCATATTCTGCCTTGGGACCCCGCAACCACATGGGATCAATGTGGATTTCAACAGTTTCCACACTTTTTCTCCCCCCACATTATCCCAGTCCCAAGACTCCAACTTGCCTCTGCCCTCCTGATCTGTCCATCATCCTTCCCATCTATCCGCTCCAGCCTCCTCTCCAACCTTTCACCTTCTTCCTCACCTTCATCTCCCTATTTCATTCTCAGCTATCTTCCCACTAGCCCCACCCCCCTTCCCATTTATCTCTCAGGCCCCAGCCCACAAGCCTCATTCCTGATAAAGGGCTTATACCCGAAATGTCGATTCTCCTGCTCCTCGGATGCTGCCTGACTTGCCGTGCTTTTCCAGCACCACACTCTCGACTCTGATCTCCAACATCTGATGCCCTCATTTTCTACTATTACTCATTATCAACCTGATTAACACTAAATATCACCTCATTATTATGCAGTTTCTTAACAAACCACTAAATGAATAGAAATTAGAAAGAATCCCTGATCTCAATGTCTGTTTGCTCCTCTGGATTATCATCTTCTACACCCATTAGTGTCTTGGCATGTTCCAGGGTAATGGCCAGATGGAGGCTGGCATCTGACAATGCAGCCTCTCTCTGCCAGTCACTTACAATACATTTCTGCTCGGTAACCTGCATTTTGCAGTACACTAGCATTTTTCAGTACAAGGTTTCTGCAAGGAGACTTTGCACACAAGGACAGTGGCCCAGCTCATGGAGTGGACCAGGCTGCATCTCAGGATTACTCATTTGCTCTTCTAGCACTCACTCACTTTGTCCCCTCATCTAGACCATAAATACTCACTATACTGCTGTATTGGTTTGTGGTTTCGCATTGACAGGGAGCCAGGCAATATGTTAGCAGCCAACAGTCACATTGCTGCATCATGTTTCACACTTGCAGCATGGGCCAGCAGCGTATGCAGCAATTACCACATGTTTTTCACACAAAAAGCCATATCTGAAAGTTGTAAGAGACTAATCCTTAAAGATGTCAAGGGGTTCCTGACAGTAAGTCATGTTAGTCTTAGCTAACAGTCACCGTCAGCCCTGTGGGTCTAGTGCAGTCAGTCTGGGGATTTGCAGGAACATCATTGGGAAGTTGTACAGATCTCAGTCAGAAGACTGGTCACTCATCATTCTGGTTTGTCTGACTAAATTGCTGAAGGAGTTAAGCTGCAGTTATTCAGGGGGCTCTATCCTCTAAATATGAATGAGGATGGGTTATCAGGGGACTGGTGGTGAGGGGGGATTTGGGCGCTGGAGAACTAAATGGTGGGACGTGGAAGTAGAGTTCTGGAATGAAGAGAGGTTTACAGTTGTGAATGGAGGGACTTAATGTATAAAAAGTGGAAGAGACATTGCAAACACCACGTGATCTTCCCCAACCTGGGGCTGAGCAGGTGCCTGGTCTCCAGCAGACCTCTAAGTGCCAACGATTTGAGGCTTTTCTTTCTCAATCAACTGCAGAGATGTGGACATAAAGTATTGAGAGGGGAAAGATTTAAAAGGGACCTAAAGGGCAACTTTTTCAGGCAAAGGGTGGTGAGTGTATGGAATGAGCTGCCAAAGGAAGTGGTGGAGGGAGGTACACTTACAACATTTAAAAGGCATCTGGATGGGTACATGAACTGATAGGATTTAGAGAGATATGGGCCAAGTGCTACCAAATGGGATTAGATTAGGTTAGGGTATCTGGTCAGCATAGACGACTTGGATCGAACGATCTGTTTCCACACTGTACATCTGTATGACTTTATTCACCAGCAGGTGTCTCTGACTCTAATGGAGCTGAAAAAGCATCAGCGTCCAGGCTGGTGTTTCTAGTGAGGCATCCATACTCTGAGACGCTGCAGGGCATCAGGAACAGTGAACAGGGCAGTCATATTTGCAAGATATAAAAGAGAGAAAGTGTCATGACCAAGAAATACAAGTGTAGCAGGTGTAAACTACATGTTGGTAGAGTTAATGGTAGAGTTGCCCTGCAAGGAATATTGCTTCGTACTTGGTTAGCACTACATGATGTTTAGCATCACTGCAGGAGCAGTCCTGGTCCTCTCCAGCCAATGCCAAGAGTCTCTCCTTGTATGGATGCAGAGATGGATATCTGACACCCCACCAGCCATCCTAGATTCTTCAGCCCATTGATTCTCTTTGAATGAGAGAAAGAGAGGAGTGAGACAAAAGTGGCTGGTTCTGGTGTACATGGGTGGGGGAAGAGTCCCATGTGAGTGTGCAGAGACCATGCAGCATTATTTTAAAAATGTAATTCTTGTCTCTTGCAAATTTTACATGTTTATTGGTGTGTGCAAGGTATTGAAGGTCGGATTGCTTAGTACTCATTAGGCAAACTTAGTGGCATACAGCATGGAAACAGATCCTTTGGTCAACTCATCCATACTGACCAGACATCCCAACCCATTTGCCAGCATTTGGCTCATATCCCTCTAAACCCTTCCCATTCATATACCCATCCAGGTGCCTTTTAAATGTTGTAATCGTACTCACCTTCATCACTTTCACTGGCAGCTTGTTCCATACATGCACCATTCTTTGCATGAAAAAAGTTACCCCTCAGATCCATTTTAAATCCTTCCCCTCCCACCTTAAACCTATGTCTTCTAGTTTTAGAATCATGCACAATAGGAAAAAGGCCTTGTCTATTTATCCTATCCATGCCTCTCATGATTTTAAAAACCTCTATCAGGTCAACCCTCAATCTCCAACCTGGGAAAAAGGTCCCAGTCTATTCAGCTTCTCCCAATAGCTTGTTGAACCACATGGCCTTTCACAATCTTTTTCATTCCCATTTTCAAAAATGTTGACGTAGATACTTCTTGTTTTTTTCTGCGAGAATTTTGCGTAAGTATATTCAATATTTCCTCCTACTTTCATCACTAGGTGTCAGCATTAGCCCGACAACATGGGATAAAGCAGAGCCCACAGGTAAAAACAGAAATTGCTGGAGAAGCTCAGCAGGTCTACGGTAGCAACTGTGACGAGAAAAACAGTGAGCATTTTCGAGTCCAGTGACACATGAGGTAAAGCACATTTGAAGGATGCAGGTGTCATAATCGGATTTACGTGAAAAAAAAGTACATTTTTGAAAGCTTAAAACTTTAAAATACATATGCTGACATGGGGAGGGGGGGGGGAGCATTTTAAACCCCAAGGGTGCAGTTTTAAAATAAATTAATTTTAGGTTGAAATTGCAACCAAAATCCAATGCTTCCACTTCCAAGTTTAGGGGAGTAATGTGTGTAACCTACTTGCTGAAGACAGGAGCTGAATTCATATGTTCCTGCACTGAACCATCGAGAAGACTTTACCATGAAATTCAGCACCATGTCCCCAGGGTTTAGGAGAATGGAACAGAGAGAGATTGAATCCCGGTATAGGTGGGTGTTTCAGTTCACGATTGCCCCACTTAGATGAAACGTCAGAGATTACAGCTGCTTTTAAAGTTCCCTCTCAAAGAGCTCTTGCGTTTTGGAAACTTTAGAGAGAGACATGTGATCTGTTTAAGAGTGTGTGCAGAAGCAGACTATTACCATCTCATGGCAATCATGAGGCTCTGTTGGGGAGAAGGGTTAACAGGAGTTATGCTAGATATGGTTATGTTGTCTGCAAAGGACTGGGAGCAGTTTCTTAACTAATTAGTATGTGTCAGTCTTCCAACAGACAGCGTACAAGGACTGAAGTCAGCTCTTGCGGAACAAGATTCTGGATCAGTGGTGCTGGAAGAGCACAGCAATTCAGGCAGCATCCGAGGACAGGCCTCGGATGCTGCCTGAATTGCTGTGCTCTTCCAGCACCACTGATCCAGAATCTGGTTTCCAGCATCTGCAGTCATTGTTTTTACCTCTTGCGGAACAAGGTCTGGTGACCAGGCATCTTTGTTAAAAAAAGCTTTCGTCTCTCCAAGCTTAGTGTGATTATTAGAAACAGCAGGGAGCCCAGACACAACCAGAACACACAATAACAATTCACTTCACAGGATGAATAGACACTCAGTTTAAACTGACATTTCTAGAGCTCTCCAGAGAGCAGCGGTTTCACCAGCTGAAATGATGTCAGGTGATGGTTGAGACTGCAGCTTCCAAGTGGAAAAATCAGGGGGGGCGCATATACCACCCACAGAAATGAAAGTCACCACTACCCTCAATCCTTTCAATCCTCCTTGGACACTTAAAAAGACATATTGAGAGTCTCAATGTCTACTACAACACATTCAAGTGGCAGATGCTGGATAGATCGTTTGCCAGGACTGGGAGATTGTAGACTGTCCCTGTGATTACAATAGTTAGAATTAATTGCCAGTCAGACATGTCTCTGAATAGATTCCTACAGGTACAGCATACTTTCAATTATACAAACATAGCATTCTGAGTACCACCACACTAACCAGGAGGGACGTTTTAAAAAATAAACCATAAGCATCCAACAATGCGCAGTTGCTGTGCATTCATACAGAAAGGTTTATGAAGGTGTGAGACAGAATCCTGAGACTTACCATGTTTCATTCATATTGAGCAGTTTAACATTTCAGAGCTGTTTGTTTCAGAAAGCAGATTAAAGAACTGGTTGAAAGTAGATATGAAACTTAACAGTCACCCTTGGGAAAAGTGTGATCAGTCAGCTGCAGGGGCAGTGCAATGTGAACTAGATGACCACCAGAGCTGTAATAAAATAAACTATCAAATGCTGATGTGGAGGTGCCGGTGTTGGACTGGGGTGGACAAAGTCAAAAATTACTCAACACCAGGTTATAGTCCAACAGGTTTATTTGGATGCAGTAGCTTATGAAGTGCCTGATGAAGGAACAGCGCTTCGAAAGCTAGTGCTTCCAAATACACTTGTTGGACTATAACCTGGTGTTGAGTGATTTTTGACTTATTCACCAGGGTAAGCTGCTATGTTGCACCACAGAGAGGAGCACGGAAGATTATAGCTGCAAGGACAAAAAAGGCACTGAATGATCATCTTCAAACGAAGAGGAGGAGGAGGAGTGGGATGAAACTAAGACATCTATTCATAGAATAGATGTACAGAGGAACCTCGATTATCCAACATTCGATTATCCGAATTTCAGATTATCCAGACAATTCACAAGGTCCCAGTACTTGGCTAAACTGTGTTATCTGGCATTCGATTATCTGAATATTCAATTATCTGAACAAAATACTCCCCACCTGGGTTGTTCGGATTGTTGAGGTTCCTCTGTATACATTGCTTTCCAAGATGGCTGAATAGCATGAAGTTTAACCAGTTTTGTCTCAATCACAGGAAATCTAACAAAAACCTCTTGGTGATTCTTATCACTCACTGCAGCGTCTTTTGCAATCAACTAAATATGCACCTATTCTTCATTCTCCTGCATTAATGTTTGTCATGAGAGAAGTGAATTGTCCATTGGGATGAATAATGGTTATGTCAGTAAAGTGGCACTAATCAATAAATTGTATGTAGCATAAGAGTCCGAAACTAGAAGGCATAGGTTTAAGGTGAGAGGGGGAAGATTGAAAAGGGACCTAAGGTGGGGCGGGGGGGGGGGGGGGGGGGTTCTCATGCAGAGGGCGATGCATGTATGGAATGAGCTGCCAGAGGAAATGGTAGAGGCTGGTACAATTACAACATTTAAAAGACATCTGGATGGTATGTGAACAGGAAAGCTTTGGAGGAATATGGACCAAATGCTGGCAAGTGGGACTAGATTAATGTAGGATATCAGGTTGTCATGGTCGAGTTGGACCAAAGGGCCTGTTTGCATACTGTACAACTCTCTGACTCTAAGAAAAACAATATAAGTTGGGTTCGTACTTAATGCTTTCAGAAGTTACTTATATTCATATTCAGGACCCTATCCTCTGCAAAATTGGTTTGGATGGAGATGAGGAACAGCGGTGGGGGGGAGTTGGTGGAGGGTAGAGTCACAAATGGAAAAGATCCACAGCCCCCTAACAGTAACCATAATATAGCACTTATGAAAAAGGGATTACAATAATCAAGGATGATTTCAATTTACATGTAGATTGGCATTGTGTAATGTGATAGCGTTAATTAATGATCTGAGATTAAAGACAACCCTTTGAATCTTGTATCTAGTTTACAAAGGAGAAGATTGAGTCTAAGGCTAGTATTTTAAATGTAAATAAGGGCAAAAGTATGGCCATGAAAGCTGAATTGATTGAAGTCTAATGGGATTCTAGACTACAGGATAAACCAACAGAAAAGCAGTGGCCAACATTTAAGGGGGTGTTTCAGAATATTCAGAAGAAGTATGTTCCTACTATAAAAAAACATTTTAAGGGGAGGGGCCAACATCTACAATTAACCAAAGAAGTTAAGGGGAAGTGTCAAACATAAGGAATGAGCATATAAATATACAAAGATGAATAATAGGTCAGATGATTTAACAGTGTAAAAAAAACAACATAAAGTAACTGAAAGTTAGTCAGGAGAAATAAATTTGAATATGAGAGGAAGCAAGCTAGGAATGTGGAAACTGATAATGACTTTGATAGCTGTTTAAAAGAAAAAGAATACATATAATATAGTGAGTGTCGATGCACTGGAAAATGAAAATAGGGAGTTAATAGTAGATAATAAGGAAATAGTATGAAATGAGCACAGTTTGCTTTTGTCTTTATATAAGGGAGACAAAAACATTCCAGCAATAGCTGTCAATCAGGAGGTGGAATTGAGAGAGGAACTTGGTGAAATTACAATCATTCAGAAAACAGTACTTAGCAAACCCATGGAGACGCAGGCTGCCCAGTCACCAAGTCTTGAAGGGCTCCATCCTAATGTCTTAAAAGAGGTGGCTAATAAGGTAATAGCTGTGAGTTTGTGTTTATTTTCTAAAGTTTCCATAATTCTGGAAAGGTTCCATCAGTAGGGTATCTAACCTCATTATTCAAAAGAGGATAGAATCCCTATGGTCTGGAAACCAGCCATTAGGCTCGACAAGTCCACACTGACCCTCCGAAAAGTATCCCACCAGATCCATTTCCCTATCCTGTTACTTCACATTTCCCTTGACTAATGCATCTAACCTTCACATCCCTGAACACTATGGGCAATATAGCATGGCCAATTCACGTAACATGCACATCTTTGGACTGTGGGAGGAAACTGGAGCATCTGGAGGGAACCCGCCCAGATACGGGGAGAATGTGCAAAAACCACACAGACTGTCACCTGAGGCTGAAATCGGACATGAATCCCTGGCGCTGTGAGGCAGCAGTGCTAGCTACTGAGCCACATTGCCACCCATGTACAGAAAACAGGAAACCGTAGGCCCAGTCAACATGATGTCAGTTGTGAGGATGGTATTGGAATTGATCTTTGAGGAGGTTGTGGTTGGGTATTTGCAAAAATGTGAAATAATCAGAAAAAGTCAGCACGGTTTTATGAAAGGGAAACAATGTTTAGCCAATTTATTGGAGTTCTTTGAAGAAGGAACACAAGCTATAGATAAAGAGTTGATGTACTGTTCTTTGTTTTAACAAGAAGCTCCTTTAGTAGTTTAATCTGCAAAATAAATGTTTGTAGTGTAGGGGATAACATGCTAACATCGATAGAAGATTTGCATGCTGGCAGTAAGCAGAATCTTACAGCATAGAAGCAGACCCTTTGGCCCACCATGTCTATGCCAACCAACAAAATGCACTAATCCCACTTACCTGCATTTGGCTGACAGCCTACAATGCCCCTGGCATTTTAATTGCTCATCCAGATGCTTCTTAAACATCGCCAGTGTACTTGCCTCCACCACCTTCTCAGACAGCACATTCCTTATTTCTACCATTTTCTAGGTGAAAAATTGGATCTCCGCTAAACCACTTACCTTAAAGTTATGCCCTCTGGTCTTAGACATGTCTGCCATGGGGAAAAGATTCTCACAATCTATTCTGTCTATGCCTCTCATAATTTTGTATACCTCAATCAGATCCCATCCTCAGCCTCCTCTTATCCAAGGAAAACAAACACAGCCTTTCCAGTCTCCTTTCCGATCTGAGACTTTTCATCCCAGGCAACATCCTGCTGAATCTCCTCTGCACCATCTCCAATGCAATCATGTTCTTCCATTGGTGTGTCGAAAAACTACATACAGTGTTCCATCTGTGGCCTAACCAATATTTCATAAATTTGTTACAAGACTTCCTTGTTCCTATAATTCTATGTCTGATTAATAAAGACAAACATCCTGTATACTTTCTTCATCACCCTGTCTACCTGTGCTGACACCTTCAGGGATCTTTGGGTTTGTACTCCAAGATCCCTGTACATCCTTACCTTATTAGCCCTCCCAAAATCTATCACTTCACACTTCCATCTGCTGCTTCTCTGCCCAATTTCCCAGCTGATAAATATCACACCAGCCTGAAACCATCCTCATCATTATCAACAACAGCGCTAATTTTTGTGTCATCTGTAAACTTACTAATTATACATTTTACATTTACATTCAAGTCATCGAAATACAAAACAAACAGCAAGGGTCCCAGCAGTGAGCTTTGTGATACACCACTGGTCACAGGCCTCCAATCACTGAAACATCCCAACACTATCACACTTTGCCTCCTCCTTGCAAGCCCAGATTTGAATCCAGTTTCTCAACTTGCCTCAGATCCCGTGGGCTCACTCAATAAACTTAGTCATACAGGGTCTCCCTTTAACAAATCCATGCTATCTGTGATCAATCCTTGCCTTTCCAGTATTGATTAATCCTGTCCCTCAGATTTTTTTCCAATAATTTCCCCGCCACTGACATCAGACGAACTGACCTGTAACTACCTCACCTAATCTTGCTGCCGTTCTTGAACAATGGAAGTACATTAGTAATCCTCCAGGCAGCTGTCACTTCACCAGCAAAGTATTAATATCTCCACCAGGACCCCAGCAATATCCTTGCTTGCCTCCCACAGCAGCCCAGGATGCATTTCATTAGGCCCTCAGTGTTTATGAACCTGTATGCCCATTAGAATGTCTGATACCTCCTCCTTATTAATCTTAACATTTCCTGGAGCATTAATATCCCAACTGAAATCCTCAGCTACAATATCTCCCTCCTCTGTAAATACACATGAGAAGTATTCATTTAAGACCTCAACCCCCTCCTCTGGCTGCAAGCATAGGTTTCCCCATTGGTCTCTAATAGGCCTCACTCTTTCCCTGCTAATCATTTTATTCTTAATACGCCTATAAAATGCCTTGGGTATTTTCCTTGATCCTATCTGCCAAAGCTATTTTGTGGTGTCTCTTTGCCCTCCTAATTCATTTTTTAAGCAACTCTCCACATTCTCTATATTCTTGAAAAACCTCCCCTGTTTTTAATGTACTGTATCTGACGTGTGCTTCCTTCTTTTTCTTTACCAAGCTCTGAATATCCCTTGACATCCAGGGTTCTCTGGAGTTGCTACCCCTGCCCATCACTCTGAGAGAAACATGCTGGCCCTGAATTCTCACAATAGTACTTTTATAAGACTCACACTTTCCAAATGTAGATTTATGTGCAAGTATCTGCTCTCAGTCTATATTTGCCAAATCCTGTCTGATGATATTGAAATTAAGCTTTCACCTATTCAGACACATCTGCAATATCCTTATCCCTTTCCATAATGACTTTGAATCTTACAGAGTTATGATCACTATTCCTGAAATACGCACCACTGAAACTTCAATCGCTTGACTGGCTTCATTCCCTAGGATTAAGTTGGGCACTGCCCCATCTCTGGTATCTATGTACTGGGCGATCACTATCAGATAGTCTGATAGGACTGTCACTAAGGCGATCATAGTTAATGTTAGTAAATTTGAAATCCCTTACAACTTTAACTTTGTTTTTCTCACACCTTTCCATGATTTGACTACAAATCTGCTCCTCTATCTCCTCCTGTCTGTTGGGAGGCCGATAGTATAATCCCAGAAAACTAACTGCCGCTTTTTTATTTCTAAGGTACACCCATGTGGCTTCATTTGAAAACACTTCTGGGACATGTTCCTTCATTACCGCAGCAATGGTTTCCTTTATCAACAATGCAATACCCCACATCTTCTGTATCCCACTCTGTAGCATCTGAATCTTTTATACCTTAAGAGTATACATGGTCTGTTTGTGATTGCCATATTGGACAAGTGGTGTCTTGTGTGGATTTGTGCAAAGGTCTGAGCTTTTTACATATTGTGTCAATTGCTTCAGTGCGAGGAGCAAAGGCTCTGTGGCTAAACTTCTAGATAACACAAAGATATAGAGGAAAGTGTGTTGTGAAGTGCATATTAGGAAGATGTAGATGGTTATAGGCAAGGTTGATTGCGTGAGAGATGGAGTATAAATGGAAAAGTGTGATGTTCTTCACTTTGATGAATTACAACTATTTTAAATTATTAACAAAACCAGGAATTGCTGGAAAAGCTTTCACTTATAATTTACACTCCCTGTTCTGACAGTGAGTAAAAGCAGAGTTGTGAGTGATTGTAAGTCACATATTCACCCAATGGATGGAAACAGTGCACCCAATGAGGCTGACATAGAGATGTATCACATTATATAAATATTGAGATGGGAGAAGGCAATTGATGAATAAATACATTGTTAAAATCACACATCACCATGTTATAGTCCAACAGGTTTATTTGGAAGCACTAGCTTTCAGAGCTCTGCTCCTTCATCAGGTGTTTGTGGACAGCCCAACTACCTGATGAAGTAGCGGCGCTACGAAAGCTAGTGCTTCCAAATAACCCTGTTGGACTATAACCTGGTGTTGTGTGATTTTTAACTCCATACACCCCAATCCAAAACTGGCACCTCCAAATGATGAATAAATAAGATGCATAGAAAGTGCTGACTGGATGAGCAGTAATGCATAAGCATACAAATTAGAAATGAGCTTTTCAATTCCTTGAGCCAACTCATTTGGTAAGATCATAGTTGGTACGTTTGTGGCCTCAACTCTATACCTTTTGACTCTCTAATAATCAAGAATTTGATGGAGTATGTTTGGCAAGTTGGAATTAAAGAAGACAGAAAATTAACATAACATGCATGGCAATCAGCAAATGTTATTCCTTTTTCCTAATTGTTGTTAAATTGTTTCCTACACATCAAAATCTGGGTCATGGTCATGGCTGCTCAAGTCCTTAGTCACTTCCAACTATGCAGGCAGTCATTAAATATAAGTGCAGAGTTAGGTGTTTTGGCACATTGAGTCTACTCCACCATTTGACCATGGTTGATATTCTTCTCAACTCCACTCACCTACCTTCTCCCCTTACCAATCAAGAACTAATCTCCATCAAGTAGAGAAACTGAATCCTCAATCATTTCTCATAAGACAAGCCCTTCATCCCCAGAATCATTTTTATAACCTCCTCTGGATACCCTCTAATGGCAGCACCTCCTTCCTTAAATAAGGGATACAAAAATGCTCACAGCATTCCAAATGCAGTCTGACCAGAGCCCCAGTAGTACACATCTGCCCTTGTATTCTAGCCCTCTCGAGATGAATCAAATTCTTGATTATTAGAGAGTCAAAAGGTATAGAGTTGAGGCCACAAACGTACCAACTATGATCTTACCAAATGAGTTGGCTCAAGGAATTGAAAAGCTCATTTCTAATTTGTATGCTTATGCATTACTGCTCATCCAGTCATCACTTTCTATGCATCTTAACTGCCAACTGACCTGCACATTATCATAAAGAGAATCCTGATCCAGGACTCCTATGTCCCCTTGTGCTTCAGATTTCCAAAGTCTTTCTTTGTACAGAAAATAGTCTATGCTTCTATTGGTGCTACCAAATTGCATTACCTCACATTTTCCCTCTTTGAATTCCACCTGCCATTTCTTCTCTCAGCCTGTCCAAGTCTTTCTGCAGCCTCCCTGCTTCCTCAACATTACCTATCCCTCCACCTATCTTTTTCTGCAAACCTAACAGCAATTTCCTCAATTCCTTCATCCAGATCATTAATGTATAATGTGAATACATTATTGAGGGGTCTCAACACGGACCCCTGTGGAATTCCGTTAATGACCAGTTTCCATCCTGAAAGAGACTTTATTAACCCCACTGTCTGCCTTCTGCCATTTAGCCAATCCTCTGTCCTTACTGATGCCTTTCTCCTAACACCATGCACTGTATTTTATTTAACAGCCTCCTTCACAGCACCTCATCAACAGCCATCAGGAAATCCAAATAGATCACATCCACTGGCTCTCCTTTGTCTAACTTGTATTTTTGCCTCTTCAAAGAGTTCTATCAGAATCGTTAGGCATGACCTCCCCATGATAAAGCTGTGCTAACACTACTCCAATTGTACCACTAGTGTACTATTTTGAGTATTCTGCAATCTCAACCTTAATAATGGACTCTAAGATCTTAAGAATAACTGAGGTCAAGCTAATTAAACAATAGTTTCCTGTCTTCTACTTCTCTACCTTCTTCAGCAGAGGCATTACATTAACTATTTTTCATTCCTCTGCAACAGTCACTGGCACAAGTGATTGCTGAAAGATCACCATCAATGCCTCTGCAAACTTCTCCGCTATCTCCTTCAGAACCCTGGGTTTAGTCCACCTGCTCTGGGTGATTATCCACCTTCATAGGTGTCAGCTTGGCCAACACCTTCTCTTTCGTGATGGCCATGACACTCACCTAACTCCTGACTCTCTTGACATTCTGGATGCTACTGGTGTCTTCCAATGGGAAGACTGATGCAAAATACCTATTCAGTTCCTCCCCCATTTCTTTGTTCCCTACTACTGTTTCTTCAGCCTCATTTTTCACTAGTCCAACGTCCATCTTGCCTCTCTTTTACCTTTTACATATTTAAAAAGTTTCTTATAATCTTCTTATATTACTAGCTAGCTTACTCTAATATTTCATCTTCTCCCCTGCCTTAATGCTTTTTTTATTTATGCTCTGTTGCTTTTTAAATGCTTCCCAATCCTTTGGCTTCCTACTAATCTTCAACACAATGTATGCTTTTTCTTTTGCTTTTATGCTATCCCTGACTTCTCTTGTCAATCATTGTTATCTCGTCCTCACTTAGTATGCTTCTTCTTCCTTAGGATGAATTTCTGCTGTGCCTCTTGAATTACCTCCAAGAAACCCCTACCATTCTGGCTGAACCATCTCCCCTGCTAGGCTCCCCTTCCAATCCTCTCTGGCCAACTCTTGTGTCATGTCTTTGTAGTGCCTTTACTCAATTATCAAGGTGCAGATTAAGTTTGTAACAAGGGTTTGGATCTGGAATCTGGCACCAACTGAGGAGGCTAGGAATCTTGAGTCTGGGTCAGATGGGTGGCTGCAGTTGTCTTATTGTGGGTCAGCAGCTGTGATGATTAGAAATTAGGTTAACTATTGCATTGTAAATAGTGGGCTGACTTATCATAAAGTACTTATCATCTTTATAGCAGTCATCCCTAGCTTTAAGATTCCTGAATGGAGTTCCTATTTGTCTAAATTGCTTCAAATCGGTCTGTGTTTTTGGTCTTGCAGTGTAGACCTCAACCATTCATTTGCAAATGACCTATCATCTGCTGAAGTGTGGGCAAGGGAGTCTCTCGCTTGTCATTATTCAATATCGCGGGCATCAACATTTTGGCCAAAAACTTGAAACATTTAAAAACTAAAAGAACTGCAAATGCTGTAAATCAGAAACAAAACCAGAGGTGGCTGGAAAAGCTCAGCAGGTCTGGCAACATCTGTGAAGAGAAATCAAAGTTAATGTTTCGGGTCCGGTGACCCTTCCTCAGAACTTCAGTTCCGAGGAAGGGTCACCGGACTTGAAACATTAACTTTGATTTCTCTTCACAAATGCTGCCAGACCTGCTGAGCTTTTCCGGCAACTTCTGTTTTTGTTTCTGAACTTGAAACATTTGTTGTACAAATGACGTTGAGAAATAGTGCTGCCGAATCAACTTTTTTGTTGTTGCGTAAGACAGTTAGATTTGAAAGGCTTAACTGATATCATTAGATAGCCTCTGTCCATCAGGATATGAAGGTCTCTTCTTGTGAAGAGCCAGCCAGAGTTGTTAGAATCCTGTGCTGGTCACTAATGCTGTATGAGAATGTTTTAGTAGTGGAACTTGAAATAGCTCTTAATTTGAGCCTGATGCTGTTCAAAAGACAATCATATATGCAACTAGACATTAAGCATTATGTAACAAACCAATTTACTGTTTATCAACATTGAGCTTGTCTTCTCTCTGAGACATCATGTGACCATCCTTTCCCATGTGGTATTAGTTTTCTTGGCTGACACCAGCAAGAAGGATTGGTGGTAGCGAACCAAGACATCAGACATGGTTTCAGCAGAAACCAAAATATATAGAATTTCTTGGCTCGTGCTGTGCAATATTGTGAGTAATTGTTAATTTCAAATGAAAAGCAACTTTTTTTGTCATGAAATGAAGATCAAACGTAGTGATAATCGACACGTGAATTAATATCAGCAGGAAAAAGCAAAACAAATTCGATTCCACCCTCAGATGACTATCTGTGTGGGGTTTGTACATTCTCCCCATGTCTGTGTGGGTTTCCTCAGGTGCTCTGGTTTCCTCCCACAGTCCAATGACATGCAGGTCAGGCGGATCGGCTAAACTGCCTGTAGGGTTACAGTTATAGGGTAAGGAAGTGGTTCTGGGTGGGATGCTCTTCAGAGCGTCGATGAGCAGAATGGCCTGCTTTCATGCTGTAGGCTGTCTCTGATTCTATGAAATGAAAGAAACTATTTAAATCGTTATTGTGAGCAGAATAGGGGAAATGTTTTCCCTATAGACTTTATGTATATTGTGGGAAGCATTTGTAATTGTGTTACATTGAACATTTTGTACAATGATAATAAACAATCATGACATTTTAGCAATATATAAAACTTTTATTTCTTGTTGAAAAATAACAAGGTTCACTTCAACCTGTACAATTTAATGCTGCACCTCCTAATTAGCTGAATTAATAAGGGTGTATTCATTGACATCTGTCAAACTTTAGAGAGATGTGAGATGACAACTTCTGTTTTTGTTTTGTCAGACTTATGGGCCAGACAGTTAGTGAAATTACTTTGGGCAGATATCCGTCAGTCCAGGGTTGTGACACTAGCACATTTAACAATTCATTGTTATGATGCTGTCACAATAACAGGTATTTATTCCTTTTTGAAAAATCTCTTGGCATCAACTCCTTCATATGAATAAGCCTGTAAGAGATTTTATAAATGTTATTACACTGGTATTAAATCTGAGGTAATATATCACAACAGTAAAGACAGGCTTGTTGAACTGTTCTGTGATGACATTAATACTGGGATAAGATGTTTTTGTTAAAAATGTTCTATTTCAAGTTACAGAGTGCTTTGTTTTAAATATGCTTCAATATTCACTATTTGAAAGTCCCTGAGGAAAGGGAATCGATCATGCTGTCACGTGTGCTGCTGAGCAATGTCTCTGTTAACCCTAAACTATACCTCATGGATGAGAATCACACTCCATTATCAAAATATCCAAATGGTACTGAGGAGGAAAATCACTAGAGGCAGGTGTAGAGAAACTTAACAGGTAAAAATTCTCAGTCCATCCTCTCCATCTTCAGATTACAATAGTATTGTGACAGTATTTCTTAAGCCTTACCTTAAGTTGGTTGATTTCGTACATCTTCCAAGCCAGTTTTCTGATTAGCACTTGAGTTAAAGGTTTGGCTTGGCATAATGATGCTCAATTGGCTCTCTGGCCTTAGGCACATAACCTAGGTGGCACTTTAATGCAGTAATGAGGGGAGTGTTGCACTGTTGGAGCTCTATCATGTAAACTGGAAATGGCAAAGAGGGCGTAAGATCCCCAAGAAGTATTGCTGCTTAAGATGTGTTGCCTAATGTTTAGTCCTCAACCAGCTTCAGTAAAAATGACCGTTATATGCCCAATATTTGTTTGCTCTTTGAGATACATTTGTCTGAAATTGACTCTTGAGGTTTTTGAACAAAACAGTTAATACACCATTGTAATGAAGTGCTTTTGGGTGTTCTGAAGATGCACTATGCACATACAAGTTCTTTACGTAGACCTTAAAAAGATATTTGCAAAAATTCAAAGAATTCAGGAAATACTAAAAAAACCTAAAGTTAATTACAATTCCTCTTACTAGCATTTTTAAACAAACAATACTTTAAGATATTATTTATGAGTAACTGACACCCAGCAGTGAATTTACCTGTACAAGCTCATCTCCAACAATTTCCCTTGTTGTCAGTAGCTCCTTGTTGTTGTCTTTTCTGGTGAACTTTCCAACAAGCTTGTTTCCCTCACAAACCCATGAACCCTAGAGCAAAGAATTACGTTCTGTTAGTCACAAAATGAACACAATTTTGAAGGGATAAAGCTCATAAAATTGTTGTAGGAATGCACAGAACATAAGCAATGTAGTTAAACAAGGAACAAACACAAATAACTTTAGTTACTCTCTCAACTCTTCCCAAAAACATTTATTGATTGCACAGATTATTTAATTAAACTGTACACGGGCAATAAACACTCTTTCTGATTCTTACATTCACTTCTGTTCCATCTGCCAGTACATAGTCGAATGCTACTCCCAAAGTGAACTCAATTTCTTTTGTTCGGAAGGTACTGGACTCTTTGATAGTAAACTTATCTCCATCTTGGTGAATTGTAAGTTTCAGGTTATCATGGCTGGCAAGCTTTCTTTTCATAACATTTACTCCTGGGGGTTAAAATGAGGATTGTTACATTATTAAATTGAAATAGAATCCCAAGCTATTTTTAAATACAAGCTGTAGAATTTTCTTTCTGCTTTGCAATCATGAAGATGTACATTACAAATAATTCAAATTAGGGAAAGGGGTATAGCATGCCTTGTGAATCATAAAGAAAAACAAATTGATTTAGAATTTAAAAAAAACTTTTAGTGCCAACTTGCAGAAGAAAGTTTTTACAGTAATTGTAATAAAATGTTACATCATGCATTCAGTGTTCATTATTCAAGTTTAATCAGTTACAGCAGAAAGTAATCAATTTGGGTGTAAATTGTTTTCTCACAAATTGTCTTTGTGTACAACTAATGACTAAGCGGAATTGCCAATAATTTGTGTTTGGCACTATTAAGCTCCTCAAAATTTAAGATTGTTCTGTATTTGCAATTGCTAGCCTAGATTTTCCCTCTTGTTGCAAAAGTATTTTACTAGCATGAGAAAATAGTTTAGTTACGAGTTTATTAGTTCTTTAATAGTGCATAATTTCTAAAAGCAGAATAAAATACAGGAACCTCTTAATGCCAAAATTCTATTGACACTTTTATCTACTCTTACTGACGAGACAGTGTTTTTCTATTCCAGTGATATTTTCGGAAGTGAAAATTGTTTTGAAAATTGCTTGCATGAATATTTTTGTTTGTACAAATTTACAGTTATGAATTAGTTGAATGTCTATTATCATACTCACCCATCTGTTCCATAAACTTGTCATAGTTGTCATTTCTTTCAGCCTTCCAGGTACCGTTGAATGCCATATTTTAATGAGAGTGGGCTCCCCTAAACTGCCAGTGTAGAATCTCTCCTCCAGTTTCAGCTTTTAAAGCTTACAGGTTAGTCACAGCTAGGGTTTTATCAGTATGATTGTGATGTGGCTGGGTAAAGTTCAATTACTTCACGTGACTTCTACCAAGGACATTATAATGGAATATTATGTAAGCACGTTAAAAGTTTAAGGGGTGGGACTTGATAAATTTGGCAGATAGTTCTAACCAAAAAAACCCCACAATATTCCAGTTTGCCATTCTTCAGAATTATTGGCATGTTTCTTTGTAAAAAAAGGGCAGTGTATCTTATGAACTAAGTAGCTTAAAGAACTTAAAGAAATCTGATATCATTCTCAACTGGTGGGTTGCCATGATGTATAATATAGTTCCCTGTACTGGAAAATAAAATGTATTTACTTCATTTTCTCTTAGTGGTTTCATTCACTCTCCCACTCCCCCTTTGGCCTCCCAATTTTTGCCTCAATTCCAGAAAAAATGGAGGCTAGCTCCCAGTACAGAACACCACATGCCACACTCTCAATACAGGGGGTCCCAATTGACTCATGCCCACTCCTATTACAGACCTCCACACCCTGAAACCATCCTCATTCCTGCTCCTAATGCAGGCCTTTCTCTGACTCCTCGCCTTTCTCCTGCTTTGGCCAGAGCACCAGTCTCCACCTCACCTTCCTGGATACCTTGAGGCAGACCCCGTGCTGATGGTGATGTTGCTGCACATGGAACACAGTGAATGTACTTCCTGCTGCCTGTCTTATTACAGGCAGGTAATGTCATTGGTCACAACTGTACGTGTACAGTGGCCATATTGCAATGTGGATTATCACTATATTTAAAAAGATATACGCTTGCAATCAGTGAGGGAGTAGCGGGAGTAGATTATGCACTGCACTTTTTAAAATCAGATATTATGAGCTGCTTATCTCTATCTACTATCAATGTGAGATACAAAGATTGTTGTCTTATTACTGTGTTTTGCAATTTAAGTTTATAGGAATAAATGCCTAACTATTATGAAAGTGAAGTGACATGCAAATATATAAGTTAAATTGGATCATTCTATATATTGGCAAAATGTGGAGCAATTGTGTGGCTTAATTAGTTATTATTGTTAGTATAGTTTCTAAAGTTTTGATTCTGTCATTCACAGCCTTCCAAATTAAACTTTTTCTTTTCACTGTCTCAACAGTTATAAATATCTCAATACTTCTGTTTAAATAACTCATGAAGATATTACCCTGCTATTATCACAAAGAATGATTTCAAGACTTAAATATTTGACATGTTAAAGTATTAAATGTAAATAATACTCTTAAGACATTAATTCAGAAATATGGTGTGCTGGGCAGGTTAAATCTACATTGTCACTAATACATCAGAATTGTACATGGCAGAAATTTTATCCATCCTGGTGCATGCATTTGGTTTAGTTGTGCTTTATGTGCTTATTGGTTATTACGTATTTTATCCAAGCCATTGATAATTAATAATGAAACATAATTTGTGCAAAAAGTGGACTATTTTAATTGGATTATTCAGAAATCTTCCATTTCCCGGATCTGTTCTTATACCAGCAAGTCGGTTATATAAAGCAGGTCCATGCCTTGGGAGCTGAGTTGAAACTTAAGTCTCGCATGAGTTGGGTGGATGGATTTAGTATGATGAATAAATGCATAACTTACCACTCCTTGACCTACATGTTGGAAAAAAAGGTATGTAATGGTACATTGTGAAGAATGTCCCACCTGCTGAGTTTCTCCAGCACATTGTTTTTAATTTCAGTTTTCCAGCATCTGCAGTATTTTATTTTTATTTGAGGGAAAATGTGTGTGGGTGCTCAATATTACCGGTTGAAAAATTAATCTTCGCTGATTCTTAAACAGTTTCGTAAGATTAAAATGGAAATGTATTTTGGAACTTGTGATCGTTTTTGTTCAGAGCCTTTAAACTTAGAATAATGCCTCTATGCTTTGGAGTTATTCTTCCCTGCTACATTATGGAGCTAATAGCTGAAAGAAGGGAACTGAAGATATACAGTAAATTATTGTAGACATCTTGCCAAAGTGGATATAATTGCAAAGCTTTCAGAACAAAGTAATATTTGTGCAGATGAATTAACTTCTACAAATTGTTAATTAATATCAATTATTTTCATGAGCAGGATCGATGGGTGGTCAGTCTTTCAGCTATGTTGGAAATTAATTATTGTTATAGTGGCATATTACTTCCAGCCTCTGCTTTCCCAATGACGTCTATATAAAGGGCATCTTATCTAGCATCTGCCAAGCAGATCTTGTTCCATATCAAGTTTTGACAGTTCTCCAGTTCATTAAACTCATTTATTTTGCCAATCTCTGATAAGCTTCTCTTTACCCTAACTCTGAAACTTTTTTTCAGACAAGTTTAGACTGTGCATTATTCCTCCTCCTTTCGCTTCAGCATTGATTAATAATAGCATCAGCCATCAAAGCCTCAAACTTTCATTTTCTATTCCTAAACACCTATCCTATTTTGCCAATACTTCCAAACTTTTCCTCAAAGATTAACAAGTTTGACCATACCGTCTGTCTCTACCTTGACCCTTTCTTGCTCTGCTTCATTGGTGTCTGTTTCCTTTTTTCATTTCCCCTCCATCTAACAATTAAACACATCGGGTTTCATTGTATTTATTATACAATATAGGTTATTGTTAAAGACACTATATAAGTTAACAGTGTTATAAGTTAGTACACAAGGCCCAGATAATTAACTTGCTGTTCATCTTCTATTTCTTCCTTGCTAGTTTTCTCTGGTTAAATATTGGAGTTCTGTGACCACCTTGATCGTTAACATTTAATCAGATGCCAAAATTAGCTTATGCAGTGTGTATATTTAGAATTACGCAAATGAAGCTGATATACAGGTTTATATGTGTAAGGCTATCACACATCTTTTAGGAGAAAGTGAGGACTGCAGATGCTGGAGATCAGAGCTGAAAATATGTTGCTGGAAAAGCGCATCTTTTCAAACTTGTGGGGTTCACTATCACTGTACGTGATGCATGGGGCAATTAGCTCAGATACTTGCAAAAGGGAAACAGGTGGAGTTATTGAGACTAAAGGGAATAGAGATATCTAATGAAAGGCTGGGCTGATATAGCTGGAATGTAAGAACACTCATTTATTACAAGCACCATCAGAGACAAGTTGGGCTGGATAGATTGATTCTGTTTTGTACATTCTGTTAATTCTATGTAATTTTAACATTGAATACAAACATTTTCATTAGACCACTGGCAGGGAGAGTGCAAATGAGTAGAGAGTAAGTGAAGACTGAAAGAAGCAAAAATATAGGGATGGATAATCCAGAAGTGGCAAAGGTTGAATGCACAATTCTGTGGCTTTGAAACTGCCCTATTTTTGAACTCACCCAGTGGTTTACCTTCGATATCAATCAGGTTATGATTTGGTAGTGTTAAGTGCTGAAGGAAAGAGGCATCCTTTACCAATGCTAGAATCAGGTAGTAGACCACTGCATACACGTGAACTGGCCTAGCGCCTGGCTTGAGCTCCACTATTGGTTTGGGCTCAGGTAACCAGACCCAAAACTAACAAGATGTCTTGTTGACTTACCTGGATGTAACTGGGAGGAAGACTCCTGTTCAGAGCTGACATTTGAAGGATGAATCACCATCTTAATACAGTCAAAACAAAAGAGATTGGAGTAAAGAGAGAAAAATAGACAGAAAGGTAGATAGCAAGATATCTTAGAAACCCACATGATTCTAATTAAGAGAGGCATACACTATGTTAACCTCATGGTCTCTTTAATGTGTCACTGGATTGCTGTCAACTGCATCTGGATCACCTTCTCACTAGATTTCACTTAGTATGAACACCACAACAACCTTCCCTCTCAAACTGGTATTAAATAGCAAAGCTCAATGTTCCCACAGATCATAATTCATACAGAAGCCTGTCAAATTCCTAACACTTTTTTGTTAATATTTACGTATGGGACTTGATTGATGCCAACTGGGTCAGCATTTATCGTCCATCTCTAATTACTCTTCAGAAGGTGTTGGTGAGCTGTGTTCTTGAACCACTGCAATCCATTTAGTGTAAGTTGATCTACAATGCCATTAGGGAGGGAGTTCCATGATTTTGACCCAGCAACAGTGAAGGAATGGTGATACATTTCCAAGTTAGGATGATGAGTGACGTAAAAGGGAACTTGCTGGTGGCATTCCCATGTATGTGCTACCCTTGTCCTTCTAGATGGAATTGGTCATGTGTTTGGAAAATATTGAACTTGTGCATTTTGTAAATGTTACACATTACTTCTACTGAGTATTAGTGATGGTGGGAGTGGATCTTTGTAGATGTAGTGCTAGTTAAGTGGGCTGGTTTGTGGAAGAGAGCTTCTTCAAGGAAGGCATCCTTGCAAGAGGATTCGCAGTAGGTTAAAATCTTCTAGGAGAAAGTGAGGACTCCAGATGCTGGAGATCAGAGCTGAAAATGTGTTGCTGGAAAAGCGCAGCAGGTCAGGCTGAAGAAGGGCTCATGCCCAAAACGTCAATTCTCCTGCTCCTTGGATGCTGCCTGACCTACTGCGCTTTTCCAGCAACACATTTTCAGCTCTGATCTCCAGCATCTGCAGTCCTCACTTTCTCCAAGTGGGCTGGTTTGTCCTGGATGGTATCAAGCTTCTTGAGTGTTCCTGGAGCTGCACTCATCCAGGCAAGTGGGCAATATGCCATTGCAGTCTGACTTGTAGATGGATAACAGGCTTTAGGGAGGTGAGTTACTCACTTCAGAATTCTTAGCCTCTGACCTGCTTTTGTAGCCACAATATTTAAATGGAAAGTCCAGTTGAGATTCTGGTCTCTGCAACTCCAGGATGTTGATGGATACAGATTCAGTGGTGGTAATGTTTTTGAATGTCAAAGGGTGATATTTGGATTTTTTTTTATTGCAGTTGGTCATTGTCTGGCACTATGTGCCACAAACTTTACTTGCCACTTTTCAAAAGACCGTAAAGTATAGGAGCAGAATTAGGCCGTTTGGCCAACTGAGTCTGCTGCATGCTTGATCATGGTTGATATGTTTCTCAATCCTATTCTCTGTCTTTCTCTCCATAACTCTTGATCCCCTTATTAAAGGAGAAGCTGTCCTTTTCTGGTGTAAATACACTCAATGACCTCACCTTCATGGCCTTCTGCAGCAATGAGTTCCACAGATTGATGACTCTTTGGCTGAAGAAATTTCTCCTCATCTCAGTTCTAAAGAGTCATCCCTTCACTCTGAGAGTGTGCCCTCAAATACCAGTCTCTTCTAGTTCTCCACATCTACTTAATCCAGTCCTATCAGTATTCTGTAAGTTTCAATGAGATCCCCCTCTCATCCTTCTCAACTCTACTGAGTACAGACCCATAGCCCTCAACTGCTCCTCACGTGACAAACTCTTCTTCCCCAGGTTCATTGTAAACCTCCTCTGGACCCGTTCTAAGGCCAGCACATCTGTTCTGAGGTATGAGGCCCAAAACTGCTGGCAATATTCTCTTCAGCAGTACATCTCTACTCATGTATTCTAGCCCTTTTGAAATGGATGCTAACATTGCATTTGCCTTGTAACTACAAACTGAACCTGCATGTTAACATTAATAGAATCCTGAACTAGGACTCCTACATCCCTTTGTGTTTGAGATTTCCAAATCTTTTCCTCATTTAGAAAATAATATGTCCCTATTCTTCTTATTAATGTGCATAGCCTCACACTTTCCCACATTATATTCCATCTGTCACTTCTTTGCTCACTCTTCTAGCTTGTCCAACTCCTCCTGCAGCCTTCCTGCTTCCTCAACACAACTTACCGCTCCACCTACCTTTGTGTCATCTGCCAAGTTTGCAATAGTGCCCACATTTCTTTTGTCCAGATTGTTAATGTCTAAACTGAATAGTTGTGGTCCCAAGGCTGACCCCTGTGGAACGCCACCAGTCACCATGCTGAAATATAGCAGGACCCTCGCAGCAGTGACAGTGTAGCCTGGGCTGGTGTAGCCCAGAGTGGGACTGTAGCAATGGAGCAGGAAAGGTTGGACTCTCTTTTAGTTATTTTTCTTCATTTTGTATTTTATTTTAAGTTAATGTGAATGGCACCTATGCATAGCGACAGTACACACTTTTCACTGTATTTTACATTGATTACACATACCAATAAATGATTTGATTCAATTCAATATACTCCTTCATCCTAAACCCAAATATTGTCCAGATCTTGCTGCATTTGGACCCAGATGGCTTCAGTATCTGAAGAATTACAGATGGTGCTGAACATTGGGAAAACATTGCTGACCATCCCATATCTGATTTCATTATAGAGGGAAGGTCATTGACCAAGTAGCTGAAGATGATTGAGCCGAGGGCACTACCCTGAGGAACTCCTGCAGAGATGTCATGGAGCTGAGATGACTGATGTCCAATGATCACAACATCTTCCTTTGTGCTCCTTGATGCCACACTTGGTCAAATGCAGCCTTGATGTCAAGGGCTGTCAATCTCACCTCACCTTGGAATTCAGATCTTGAGTCCAAGGCTGTAATGAGGTCAGGAGCTGTGTGGCCCTGGCAGAACCCAAACTGAGTGGCTTGGGCGTCACTGAGCAGGTGCTGCTTGATAACACTGTTGATGACACCTTCTAGCATCTTACTGATGACCGTGAGTAGACTGACAAAGCAGTAACTGACTGGGTTGGATTTGTCCTGCTTTTTGTGTACAGAATATACCTGGGCAATTTTCCACATTGTCGGGTAGATACCAGTGTTGTAACTGTACTGGAACAGCTTAGCTCGGGGAGCAGCAAGTTCTGGAGCACAAGTCTTCAGTACTATTGCTGGAATGTTGTCAAGGCCCATTGCCTTTGCTGTATCCAGTGCCTCCACCCATTTCTTGATATCACGTGGAGTGAATCAAATTGGCTGAAGACTTGTATCTGTGATGCTGGGGACCACTGAAGGAGGCTGATATGGATCATCCTGTTGCATTTCTGGCTGAAGATTGCTATGAAAGCTTTAGCCTTATCTTTCGCATTGATGGACTGGGCTGCTCCCTGATTGAGAATGGGGATATTTTTGGAGCCGCCTCCTCCAGATAATTGTTTAATTGCCCACCACAATTCTCAACTGGACGTGGCAGGACTGCAGAACTTAGATCTGCTCCATTGGTTGTGGAATCACTTAGCTGTGTTTATCACTTTCTGTTCATGCTGTTTGGCATACATGTCATTATGGTTGGCAGCTTTATCAAGTTGACATTTCATATTTAGGCATGCCTGGTGCTGCTCCTGGCATGCCCTCCTGCACTCTTCATTGAACCAGGAATGAACCCTTGGCTTGATAGTTATGATAGAGGCAGAGATATGACAGGCAATGAGATTGCAGATTGTGTTGGAATAGGATTCTACTGCAGCCAATAGACCATCTACGACATATTCCTGAACGTATAAAGAACACAACTCTAATACATTCCAAATGCCACTACAGAACTATGCAACTGGCATACTTCAAAGTGCAATACCCTTTTGCATTTAGAATAATATTAAAACAATATGACAGAATGCCAATTTTAATGTGAGATTGAATTTTCTAAACATTCACATTTGCTTGTTGAATTAGTGCCTAATTAGTGCAAAAGACTTAAATAGACTGGGCAAGTTGGCATGCTCCAAACCCCAAATTATTCAAGAGCAAGGCCATGGATCAAGAAATTCCATCCCTTATTTACACTGTATACAAGGCTGTTGTACTGGACTATCAGAAAATTTACCTTAATGATATGTTGGAAGAATTGTGCATGTATGATGCAAGGGAATATTAAGTGTGGAGGGATTTTAATGGAAGAGATTCATTTTGTTTTGCCAGTGTAAGTTCAGGATCTACATTAATTGTGCATTAATTATATTAATTATTGTTTCACTAGTGTAATTGTAAATGATAAGGGATTCCAGTAGATATGTGCAAAACAGTGCTTAAGTTGTGCTTAGGCTATGTGAATAATTGTATGCCAAAATGTATAAAAGAGCTATTTTGGAAGTGTACTAAAGGAATGTAGTAAAGAAAATCAAGCTGTCCCTTGATTTAAAAATGATGTCTCCTCAAGGTTTCAGTCGTTTGACTGAACAGGTCATTTCTTAACTCTCAGATTTTAGGATAAGTAAACAGGGTGTCCCATGAGGTGTGGGATTGCAGGTGCAGGATTTACCTGCATTTCTTGCCTTCTTTGCTACTGCCTGCCTTGTCATAGATAGAGTCATTGAGATTTGCAGCATAGAAACAGACCCTTCGGTCCAACTCGTCCATGATATCCCAACCCAATCTAGTCCCATTTGCCAGCACTTGACCCATATCCCTCTAAACCCTTCCTATTCATGTACCCATCCAGATGCCTTTTAAATGCTGTAATTGCACCAACCACCACCACTTCCTCTGGCAGCTCATTCCATACATGTAGCAGCATCTGTGTAAAAAAGATGCCCCTTTGGTCCCTTTTATATTTTGCCCCTCTCACCCTAAACCTATGCCCTCTAGTTCTGGACTCCCTCACGCCAGGGAAAAGACTTTGTCTAATTATCCTATCCATGCCCCGTGTGATTATATAAACCTTTTCAGGTCACCCATCAGCCTCCGACGCTCCAGGGAAAACAACCCTAGCCTATTCAGTCTCTCCCTGTAGCTCAAATCCTCCAACCCTGAAAACATCTTTGTAAATCCTTTCTGAACTCTTTCAAGTTTCACAACATCCTTCCAATAGGAAGGAGACCAGAATTTTACACAATATTCCAAAAGTGGCCTAACCAATGTCTTGTACAGCCACAACATGACCTACCAACTCCTGTACTCAATACTCTGATCAATAAAGGAAAGCATACCAACCACCATCTTCACTGTCCTATCTACCTGTGACTCTACTTTCAAGGAGCTGTGAACCTGCACTCCAAGATCTCTTTGTTCAGCAGGACTTATACACTCCCCAGGACCTTACCATTGAGTGTATAAGTCCTGCTATGATTTGCTTTTCCAAAATGCAGCACCTCACATTTATCTAAATTAAACTCCATCTGCCACTCCTCAGCCTATTTTCCCATCCAATCAAGATCCTGTTCTACTCTGAGGTAGCCTTCATCACTGTCCACTACACCTACAAACTTATTACCTATACCTCCCAAATGATTTATATAAATGATAAAAGGCAGTGGACCCAGCACCGATCCTTGTGGCGCACTGCTGATCACAGTCCTCCAAGCAACCCTCCACCACCACCCTCTGTCTTCTACCTTTGAGCCAGTTCTGTATCCAAATGGCTAATTCTCACTCTATTCCATGAGACCTAACCTTGCTAAACTCTCTCTCATGAGGAACTGTGTCAAATGCCTTACAGAAGTCCATGTAGATCACATCTACTGCTCTGCCCTCATCAATCCTCTTTGTTACTTCTTCGAAAAACTCAATCAAGTTTGTGAGACATAATTTCCCACGCACAAAGCCATGTTGATTATCCCTAATCAGTCCTTGCCTTTCAAAACACCTGTTAATCCTGTCTCTCAGGATTCCCTCCAACAACTTGCTCACCACCGATGTCAGGCTCACTCTGGCTTTTCCTTACCACCTTTCTTAAATAGTGGCACCATGTTAACCAACCTCCAGTCTTCCAGCACCTCACCTGTGACTATCGATGAAACAAATATCTCAGCTAAGGGCCCAGCAATCACTTCCCTGGCTTCCCACAGAGTTCTAAGGTATACCTGATCAGGTCCTGGGGATTTATTTATTTTTATACATTTCAAGACATCCAGTACCACCTCCTCTGTAATATGGACATTTTTCAAGATGTCACCATCTATTTCCCTAAACTCTATATCTTCCATGTCCTTCTTCACAGTAAACACTGATGCAAAAAACTTATTTAGGATCTCCCCCATCTCCTGCAGCTCCACATAAAGGCTGCCTTGCTGATCTTTGAGGGGCCCTATTTGCTCCCTATTTACCCTTTTGTCCTTAATGTATTTGTAAAAACCCTTTGGATTCTCCTTTACCCTATTTGCCAAAGCTATCTCATATCCCCTTTTTGCCCTCCTGATTTCCCTCTTTACTCCTACTGCCTTTATACTCTTCTAAGGATTCACTCGATCTCTCCTATCTATACTTGACATTTGCTTCCTTCTTTTTGTTAACCAAAACATCAGTTTCTCTAGTCATCCAGCTTTCCCTCCACCTACCATCCTTTCCTTTCATTCTAATAGAAAGATAGTGTCTCTGGACTCTCGTTATCTCATTTTTGAATGCTTCCCATTTTCCAGCCATCCCTTTATGTGCGAACATCTACCCCCAATCAGTTTTTGAAAGTTCTTGCCTAACACCGTCAAAATTAGCCTTCTTCCAATTTAGAACTTCAACTTTGAGATTCGGTCTATCCTTTTCCATCACTATTTTAAAACCAATACAATTATGGTCGTTGGTCCCAAAGTGCTCCCCCGATAACACCTCAGTCACCTGCCCTGCCTTATTTCCCAAGAGTAAGTCAAGTTTTGCAACTTCTTTAGTACACCCACATACTGAATCAGAAAATTTTCTCACTCAGGCAAGAGCAGGTTGTTGCCATTGTGAATGATTGCTCTCAGGTTCCCTGTAGTCGATGCTGCTGCACTTCAAGAAAATCTTCAGAAAGTGTTTGAAGTATTTTCTTTATCCTGGAATACTGACATTTGAGAGTCAAGAGAAAAGGATCTGGCGAGGACGTCGTTTTTGGCCTTATCAGCAATAACAACTCATGTCCTGTTACCCCTGCTTGCCTTTTCTGACTAATTTGTGTCTTTGATTCCAAAGAAATCAGTCTCATTATTTTTAAGCCTCATTTCCATTGTAGCCGCTCCTTATTCCTGAATGACTAGTTGTGCTTGTGGCTCACTAACTTTATTCGCCACATTGTGTGCAATGACCTGCATGCATTCCAAACCTGTCTTTGTTTTGGTTGTGGTCTTTAATGTCTGCTCCTACCAGTTAGAATAAGTTCAAAGCTAAACCCATTTAGTTAGAGGCCTAGGAACACTAGCCTAGGCTGTAGATAGTACTTAGCTTCAGGGAGGTGGGAAGAATATTGAACAGTGTGATATACTTTCAACAAATTGTGTAAGGATTTTGTTTAATTGTTCATATTTTGACAATTAAATATTCCAGAAGACCAAGCGCAAGTGGTGGCACAGTGGCTCATTGGTTAGCACTGCTGCCTCACAGTGCCAGGGACCTAGGTTCAATTCCTGCCTCGGGTGACTGTCTGTGTGGAGTTTGCACATTCTCCCCGTGTCTGCGTGGGTTTCCTCCCACAATCCAAAGATGTGCATGCCAGGTGAATTGGCCATGCTAAATTGCCCATGGTGATAGGTGCATTAGTCAGGGGTAAATATAGGCTAGAGGAGTGGGTCTGGGTGGGTTACTCTTTGGAGGGTTAGTGTGGAATTGTTGGGTGGAAGGGCCTGTTTCCATACTGTAGGGAATCTAATCTAAACAGGTGATAATGTGGCTATCATAGGGTCCAAGCAGTTCTTCCTTACTCTTCTCAAAATTAGTCACTGTTTTTAAAATTATTTGTCAATTACAATTCTAATAACTTGAATGTGCTGAGAAAATTAAATATCACTATTGTTAAATAATCTCTAGAATTTAAAATCATCCTATCGAACAAACTTGCTTGTTTATCACATGTAATGTTATTGGTCATCAGCTTAAAATTAAACACATTGGATTGCAAAAAGCAAAATTTAATGGAAGCTGGAAATCTGAAAGTAAAAATGAAAAAAAAACTCCAACAAATCTGGCTTTTCTGTAGGGGAGAAAGAATCAGCAAAGCTAATGTTTCAGATCAGCGCCCATTTTTTGTACCTTGGTAATTTACTTTCTTCAGATTGTCTACGATATTTGTTTTTATTGATTTATACCAGTTTTAATGTTATTAGTTTACTTAAATTTTTTATATTCACCAGTAAAAATCACGTTTAATCTAATACAATGCTCTTAGTGAAATTTGCATTCCATAGGCTTGTTTCTTGAAAGTGAATTGTCTTCCAACAGAGAGCAATACGGCACTGATATTTCCAACGCACTGAAATATAAGGAGACTAAAGTTAAAAAAAACTTGGATGCAGTATATATTGAAGATTACCAAGTTCAAAGCACTGATGATATCCCTGATAATAATGTCTGTATTCGTGTTGTTTAGGCTTTCGTAAATTAAACTTTTAGTTATCTAGCTGATATCAGTTTTGTTATATCAACTGAAACAGTCTTAAACTCTGTACTTTGTTACTTTAGCAATCATTATATAAGGTACAATTTGCAATGTTAGTTAAGATTTTGAAATGATAATGTCAATCGATGGCTCACAGAGCAAAATTTGTTGCCTGTGTGGAGCTGAGTCATATGGACTTAACAAGGTCTCAGGTTCAGTGCATGCTGAATTAACTGATCTTAGTATGCCAAGAAATTAATAGTTGGCACCAGATAAACTTTCTGTCTACAGCAATCAGCACCTTCAGACAAAGGTTAGAGGGAAGAAAGGGGTGTCAATTGAAGGGGAGTTAAGGATATTTCTTGCTGAACTAAGTACCTTCTCCTGGCCCCTCCAGCTCTCCTCATGAAATTATCCCCACACACTGCCATATCCCATCCTGCAAGATTTGGATCAGACACCACTCTAATTCCCACCACTCCTCCTCCCCAGCCACCACCACAATCACCACCATGTCCAGCACAGACAGCAGCTGGTGATTTTGCTGCAACTGTGGTGTCCTCTAGTATGCTCCTTGCCTTTGACCAGAAGCTAAGCTTCTCAATCAGGTTTACTTTGGAACAGAGAATCCATTACACCTTTAGAGTTTGGACTCTGAACTGAATGTCTACCTGATATGTTGATTTGTGATCTGTGATATCTGTCCCACCTTAGTCTTCTTTATCCTGTTTAATAGTAACAGGGTGCTTGCACAGAAGAGGCCCTTAATTTAGACTTCACCAGTCCGTTCCTACTGGTTTCTGCTATACATTATAGGGATGTAATTCTGAAATGTTTCCTATTGATATATTTGTGCAAGGACTTTAGTTTCTAGCTGTAACAACAATATAATAATGTATACACCATACACACTATATAATATATATATATCACTGCCCCTTCACCAGCGTATCATATTTCTGTCAAGATTCAGCCCAAAGTGTTTCTTGTCATTGTTTGGAGTGTCCTTCTTCCTCTATTACTAAACAGTATGCTTTCTAAACAAGTTGCTTTTTGAATGGGTGAATTTTTTGATCTGATTTATTATTTATTATTGTCACATGTACCTCGGTACAGTGACAAATTTTGTTTTGCATGCAGTCCAGGCAGATCATTCCAAAAGAAAAATCTTTGTATTCTCCCTAAAATCTTTCCAGATTTGGTATTGTGTGAATATATATTGCCTATTAAGATCAGTGCGTAATTTGCTCCTTTAGGTGCTCTGCACAAGCACCCTTTTCAAAAAGAAGCTATTCTTCCATCTGAATTCATTCAGATCTCCTTCAAACTGACACTAAAGCTTTTCCATCTCTGAGATTTGATTAAAGTGTGGCATTGGGAAAAGGACAGTAGGCCAAGCAGCATCAGAGGAGTAGGGGAGTCGACACTTTGTCATGAAAAGTTCCAAACTGAAAGTGACTCTCCTGCTCCTCTGATGCTGCTTGACCTGCTGTGCTTTTTCTAGCTCCACATTTTATCAATTCTGACTTTCCAGCATCTGCAATCTTCACTATCTCCATCTGTGAAATTTTCCAAGCTTAATCTGAGTCAAAGGTAAATTAATGTTTTTCAATGTTTTGGCTCTTCAGTTGTAGCCCATAATATCAACAAATTACCATTAACTCTATGAAGCCTCCAGTCATCTGTTCGCTGCCATGCACTATTTCAAAGTTATAGTTCTGAAAAGACTGACCTACATAATTATTAAACCTTTTCACAAAAACAGAAGAGTAATACCCACACAACTGGTTTGAAATTCAAACTCTAAAACATATTATTATGTATAAATATCACACCTTTCAGTACAACTACACCAGTGGTACATTCTCCTACAATCAAAAGCGCAAAGCATGAATAGAGTCACAATGTAAAAGACATGGAATAAAAGGAATACATGCAGCAAATAATTCCTTAGATACAATACCGACCACCTTATGCTACCAGGCATAACTATAAGTCATGAGGTGGGAAGGAAGATAGATAGGTAGGACAGGTCAAGGAGGGTACCGAGTTGGAGGGTTGGGTCTGGAATGTTATGCTGGCTGTAGCAGCTGCATGGATAATGGCACCAACCAGCTCTGGAGAAGGCCAGGAAAATGGTCTGGAGTGCTTGAGGATTCCCGGCTTTGGATGTAACTGTGAGAAAGTTTGGCATACTTCTGTTCCTTAATGTCTGAGAAAAAGTGTTGGTTGAGGGTGTGGATCCTTCAGAGGATGAAGAACAGCAGAGATTCTTTGCAGGTCTGGGAGAGTGAAGCCCTGAGCTGGGACAGGGCTGACTGCAGAGACAGTAGGTGGTGACACATGGCTGGGAGCATGGGGCTAAGGATCTGTAGGGAGAAGCATTTCTAGAGGCTTTGGATTTGCTGTATGTAGTGGTTGTCCCAGTCAAGTCCAAATTCTGATGGACTAAGTGTCAGTCTGGAGTCAATGGGGGATCGGTCAGTTGAGTAGATAGGTGCTGAGGAAGGAGACCCAACTGTAGTTGCAGGTCTGGTTCAGGATGTGACTGAAGAGCTTCAGGGCAGAGGAGGGTGCAGTGTGAGAGGGACTCACTGAGATCCTTGTGGAGGGAGGAGCAGAATGTCTTCAAGATTGTCATCCTTAGAAAAGGCTTTGCAGTAAGGCTTTCAGCAACTAGGAGGAACTAGGAGGATGCTTGAGAGTCAGAGTCGAAAAGTGTGGTCCTGGAAAAGCACAACAGGTCGGCAGCATCTGAGGAGCAGGAGAGTCAATATGATGAAGAGCTTCTGCCTGAAACGTCCACACCTCCCTCTACATTCCTGATGAAGGGCTTATGTCCAAAACATTGACTCTTCTGCTCCTCAGATGCTGCCTGACCTGCTGTGCTTTTCCAGCACCACACTTTTTGACTCTGACTTTCCAGCATCTGCAGTCCTCACTTTCTTCGAATAATTGCAAGTGGGCAAAATTAATTGGATAGCGTTTTTAGAAAAAGAAGCACAGATACTTTAAGAGCTCCTCTGAAAAATAATACTTTCGTACTAGTTGAACAATACATGTATTTTGTCTCAAGTTGGCATTATCTGTCTACACATGCTCTACTAAAACTTGATAATTATTATATGATTGGAAGATAATTTCTTATTTCTCTCTAACCTTGTCTCTTTATTGAAGTTGCTGATTACTACAGGGAGAAGGTTAACCTGGTACCAAGTAGTGACTTGCTCAGATTTTGTGATCAGCTAATTCACCTCATGGAGTTTTCTGCGTTCTGTATGACTCAGCTTTACACTGGCAACAAACTTACAAACGGAGCCATCTACTGCAGTTATCAATGTCTAAGAAACACTGCAAGGATGGATAGAAGCTGTAAAGTAATAAAATATTAGCTCGAACAACCTTCTTACTGTTTTATCATCTGTGACATATCCCGCCAGAATTTATAAGTGTAGTCATTGTCAGTCAATGCACCTTCTTGCTCATGTTGCTCAATACACCATACTCGTATCATATTCCATAGTAATTAGCACTGAGGCTTAACTTTTGGATGTAGTATCCCATCCGTGTACACACTCCAATCAATCCAGTGTCATACCTCCTCTCGCAGATTCTACATTTATGGAAGTAATGTCACTTAAATGCAGTGTAACATAGTCAGTCCCTCTCAGTTGCAGCACAATCACAGGAAATAGTGGGGGCCAAGGAAGACTGCAGCTCCAAACTTGACAGAGTTTAGGGTGGCACGATGGCTCAGTGGTTAGCACTGCTGCTTCAAAACGTCAGAGTTCCAGGCTCGATTCCAGCTGTCCGTGTGAAGTTTGCACATTCTCTCCGTGTCTGCATGGGTTTCCTCCAGGTGCCCCAGTTTCCTCCCACTGTCCAAAGATGTGCAGGTTAGGTGAATTGGGCATGCTAAATTGTTCACAGTGTCCAGGAATGACCAGGCTAAGTGGATTAGCCATGGGAAATTCATGATTATAGTGTTAGGGGCTGGGTTTGGGTGGGATGCTCTACGGATGGTTGATGTGGACTCGATGGGCCGAATGGCCTGTTTCCACGCTGTAGGGGTTCTATGACAGGAGATGGTGCTCTGTACCATGGAGCTAACCTCACCACAGTCCACTGTACATAGTACAATATTGCCTTGTGCTCTTCTCCCCATACTCCCTCATTCTGCTATCTAGGCAATGACATGTAAGTACTTGAGGCCAGGGCCAATGATCTGTTGCTTTCTGCTCACTTGCCAATCCTACTCTCAAATGTTTCAAGAAATACCACTCTTTACACTGCACAAATGATGATGTACAGCTAGACGATCCTTTATCCAAAATCCTGAAATCCAAAAAGCACCAAAGTCCAAAGGGTTTTTGTGAAGTTTTTATTCCCTTTAACAAAGTTGTTTGACATGCAAACGGCTAACCCAAGTCGACACCCACTCGAGGTATGTCACTCAGAGATAGAGGGGGTGCATGGCCCAGCACCAACTGGCCTCGATTTTATTTCAAGGCCCCGTTTTACTTAGTGAATCATGCTCCTCCGGTAAGGTTTTTAAAAATTTCGCCATCAAACTGTCACTTATTCTGAAATTCGAAAAATTCTGAATTCTGCAAACAAGCTGGTCCCGAGCACTTCGGGTAAAGGATTGTGCACCTGTATGATCACTTGATTGAACATTTGAAGCTGCCATTTTAGATACTGAAATTCCACAAACTTCAGAGGATGGTACAGAATCATGACCCGCGAGAGGCGACTCCTGAAATTGAATGGGCTGCAGGCAGGCCAAGGGGAAAAAGATATTGCCTGTTACAGCTGACTGAGATGAGCACATTTGATGTGGTGATAGGGGATATACTGACGATGATGTACAATGAGGTGTTTGGCTCATTGACAGCCCTGTTGGATAGTCTCCTATCGCTATCAACAAGTTTGGACGAGTTCAAGTTCAACGTGGCATTGGGAGTTATGCAGAGCTTGGCAGCAGATCCTTTCCACCATGGGAATGGTGACCAGCTTCGAGACAGCATGTATGGATCTGACCATGAAGGAAGGTTTGAGTACCGGTGTTCACGTTTCCCTGCAGCATGGGCAAGGGACACTCAGCAACTTGATGCTGCTGTGGAAGTTCAGATGGAAGTCATGAGAACATAACAAATAGGAACATTCGAGCTTACTCTGCCACTTAACAAGACCGTGGCTGACCTTTACTATAACTTCACCTTCCACTGTTATCATATATCTCTTAATTGTCCGAGTGCAGGATTTTCCAGGTCCCTGTGATCTCATTCCTGAAGAAGGGCTTATGCCCGAAACGTTGATTCTCCTGTCCCCTGGATGCTGCCTGACCTGCTGTGCTTTTCCAGCAACACATTTCCAGCAGCGATTATCAGATAAGCCCTTATCGAATGGTGGAGCCGACCGGGACGGGAGAATAGCCTACCTCTGTTCCTATATCTTGTAAACAGGGGGGTTGGCGTTCAATCATAGAATCGCTATAGTGTGGAAACAGGCCCTTCAGTCCAACAAGTCCACACCAACCTTCCAAAGAGTATCCCACCCAAACCCCATTCCCCCTACCCTATTACTCTACAGTTCCCCTGACTGAAGCACCCTAGCCTACACATCCCTGAACACTATGGGACAATTTAGCATGGTCAATCCATCCTAACCTGCACATCCTTGGACTGTGGGAGGAAACCCACGCAGACACAGGGAGAATGTGCAAACTAGAGGGGAAAGATATAAAAGGGGACCTTAGGGGCAGAGGGTGGTGCGTGTATGGAATGAGCTGCCAGAGGAAGTGTTGGAGGCTGGTACAATTGCAACATTTAAAAGGCATTTGGATGGGTGTATGAATAGGAAGGGTTTGGAGGGATATGGGCCAAGTGCTGGCAAACAGGACTAGATTAGGTTGGGATATCTGGTCAGCATGGACAAGGTGGACCGAAAGGTCTGTTTCCGTGCTGTACATCTCTGTGATTCTGCGACTCCACACAGGCAGTCACCTGAGGCTGGAACCCAGGTTCCTGAAGTTCCTGAAGAAGCTGCGCTAACCACTGATCCACCGTGCCGTTCTGGGCCATTCATTACTTGACATTAATATTTATGTTCCAACTGGTGTTAGCTATTCATGATATAATTGCTCTATACTAGCATTCTGTTGTTAGTAACTATATTATCACATAAGAACTAAAGAACTAAAACATCAGTCAGATTTTAAACAAAAATGATAGGTGCTAGAGAAACTCAGCAGGTCTGGCAGTATCCGTGAAAACAGAAACAGAGACAATGCTTTGAAAGTTTGGGAGAAGATTTGTAGCTCGGGTGCTCGTTGTTGTGGTTCTGTTCGCCGAGCTGGAAGTTTTTGTTGCAAACGTTTCGTCCCCTGTCTAGGTGTCATCCTCAGTGCTTGGGAGCCTCCTGTGAAGCGCTTCTGTGGTGTTTCCTCCAGCATTTATAGTGGCCTGTCCCTGCCGCTTCCAGTTGTCAGTTCCAGCTGTCCGCTGTAGTGGCCGGTATATTGGGTCCAGGTCGATGTGTTTGTTGATGGAGTTTGTGGATGAGTGCCATGCTTCTAGGAATTCCCTGGCTGTTCTTTGTTTGGCTTGCCTTATAATGGTAGTGTTGTCCCAGTCAAATTCATGTTGCTTGTCTAAAAAATAAACATGATAAGCAGTTGACAAGTCTGGGTCTATACTCAATGGAATCGCGGTCCACCCAACCACCTTTGTGACTGCTGGGAAAACTACCGCAGCCCCGGCCGCTGCAGTATCCACCACCACCGCCATTTTCACTGCCGCCAGCACAGATGTGATACCTACCTAGTATATCACTTCCACCTCCACTGCAGTCACTTCCGCCCCAATGGACACCACTCACCTAGACACGGAAGCCTTGATCATCGACGTCACTTCCGTTACCAGTGACGTCACCCACCAAGAACCAAACCGAAAAGCCAGCTGTGTTGCTCGTGATGTCACTTCTGCCTCTGTTGACACAGCTATAAGCCCAGCTTCCACTCCTTTTGTGAGCATCAACTTCCATTGGTGATGTCACTTCTGACCCTATAATCAACTGCTTCTGCCCCCACTCCAGGTCCTAGCTCCCACCCCTGCCATGTGGTCACCATTCCCCCAGACGTCCGCCTCACTGAGGACAAACATTTAGTCCTCAGCAAAGGCATGCCCTTTATCCCTCTATGTTCCCAGATTAATGAGTTTGGCACACGCTGCGGCTTCGAACGTTTCTTCTGTGCCTTCGCCTCCAGGACCACTTTTTCAACCAGGGCACCCGCCCACCTTGTGAGGCTCCCTTCTCCCGCCTTCAACACACCCCATCCACCTAGATACCCCATGCTGGCCTGTTACTCACCCTTGACCTCTTCATTTCAAACTGTCGCCGTGACATCGTCCGCTTCAACCTGTCCACCCCCTCACCAACTCCAACCTCTTGCCCTCATAATGTGCAGCTCTCCATTCCCTCCGCTCCAACCCCAGCCTCACCATCAAACCCACAGACAAGGAAGGTGCAGTAGCTGTCTGGCGCACCGACCTCTACACGACTGAAACCAGGGCCAGTTCGCAGACACCACCTCCTACTGTCCCCTTGATCACAACCCCACCTCCCATCGCCAAACTATCATCTCGCAGACTATCCACAACCTCATTACCTCTGGGAATCTCCCACCCACAGCCTCCAATCTCATTGCCCGTGAACCCCGCACTGCCCCATTCTACCTTCTTCCTAAGATTCACAAACCTGACTGCCCCGGTCGACCCATTGTCTCAGCCTGTGTCTGTCCCACCGAACTCATCTCTTCCTACCTGGACACTGTTCTGTCTCCCTTAGTCCAGGAACTCCCCACCTATGTTCATGACACCCCACCCACACCTTTCACCTCCTCCAAGACTTTTGCTTCCCCGGCCCCCAACTCCTCATCTTCACCATGGACATCCATTCCCTGTACACACCGATCTGCCATGACGAAGGCCTCCAAGTCCTCCGTTTCTTCCTTTCACGCCATCCCGACCAGTACCCTTCCACCGACACTCTCATCCGCCTGGCTGAACTGGTCCTCACCCTCAATAACGTCTCTTTCCCATCCTCCCACTTCCTCCAAATGAAAAGGGTAGCCATGTCACCCACATGGGACCCAGCTCTGCCTGCCTCTTTGTCAGGTACGTGGGACAGTCCATCTTCCACAGTTACACTGGCCCCACTGGGTGGGAGATTCCCAGAGGTAATGAGGTTGTGGATAGTCTGCGAGATGATAGTTTGGCGATGGGAGGTGGGGTTGTGATCAAGGGGACAGTAGGAGGTGGTGTCTGCGAACTGGCCCTGGTTTCAGTCGTGTAGAGGTCAGTGCGCCAAACAGCTACTGCACCCTCCTTGTCTGTGGGTTTGATGGTGAGGCTGGGGTTGGAGCGTAGGGAATGGAGAGCTACCTGTTCCTCCATTACATCAATGACTGTATCAGTGCCGCCTTGTGCTCCCACAAGGAGGTTGAACATTTCATCAATTTCACCAACACCTTCCACTCCAACCTCAAATTCACCTGGACTATCTCAGAAACATTCCCCCCTCCCCTTCCTGGATCTCTCCATCACCGTCTCTGAAGACCGATTAACCACAGACATCTACCAACCCACAGACTCCAACAGCTACCTAGACTATACCTCCTTCCACCCTAACTCCTGTAAAAACGTCATCACTGATTCCCAATTTCTCTGCCTCTGCCGCAAGTGCTCCTAGGATGACCAATTCTACCTCAGAATGTCCCAAATGGCCTCCTTCTTCCATGATCGTAACTTCCCTTCGCACATGCTTGATGATGCCCTTCAGTGCATCTTTTCCACTTCATGCACCACCGCCCTTGAACTACACCCCTCCCAACGCAACGAGGACAGTACCCCCCCCAGTCCTCACCTTCCATCCCACCAACCTCCGCATACATCGCCTCATCCTCCTCCACTTCCGCTAAATGGACCCCACCACCAGAGTTAGTGAATATTTTTTATTCACCTAAGGGATGTAGACATCTTTGGCTGGCCAGCAACTTTATTGCCCGTACCTAGTTGCCCTTGATAAGATGATGGTGAGCTGCATGTTTGAACTGCTGCAGTCCACTGGCTGTGGGTTGGCCCACAATGCCATTAGGGTGAGACCCCAGGAATTTGACCCAGTGACACTAAAGGAACAGTGATATATTTGCAAGTCAGGATGGTGAGTGGCTTGGTGGGGTACTTGCAGGTGGTGGTGATCCCATATATCTGCTGCCCCTGTCCTTGTAGATGGAAGGTGCTGCTTAAGGATCTTTGGTGAAGTTCTGCAGTGTATCTTGTAGATAGTACACACTATTGCGACTGAGTGTTGGTGTTGGAGCAAATGGATGTTTGTGGATGTGATACCAATCAAGCAGGCTGGTTTGTCCTGGATGGTGGGAAACTTCTTGAAAGTTGTTGGAGCTGCACCCATCCAAGCAAGTGGAATGTATTCCATCGCACTCCTGACTTGTGCCTTGTAGATGATGGACAGGATTTGGGAGTCAAGATGTGAGTTACTCACCACAATACTCCTAGCCTCTGACCTGCACTTGTAGTTACTGTGTTTATGTGATGAGTCCAGTTGAGTTTCTAGTCAATGGTAACCCCTAGGAGATCGACAGTGGAGGATTCAGTGATGGTAAGACAATTGAATGACAAGGGTTGATGATTAGATTGTCTCTTATTGGAGATGCTTATTGCCTGGCATTTGTGTGGCACAAATGTTACTTGCCGCTTGCCGCCCAAGTCTGGGTATTGTCCGGATCTTGTTGCATTTGAACATGAACCGCTTCTGTATCTGAGGAGTCAAAAATGGTGCTGAACATTGTACAATCATTAGTGAACATGCCCACTTCTGACATTATGATGGAGGGAAGGACATTGATGAAGCAGCTGAAGATGGTTGAGGCTAGGACACTCTCCTGGCTTGAAGGTAATGGTTAATGGGGGGATATACTGGGAAATAAGATTGCAGATTATGCTACACATTCTGTTACTGTTGATGGCCCATAGCACTTCATGGATGCCCAGTCTTCAGTTGCTAGATCTGATCAAAGCCTATTCAATTTAGCATGGTGATAGTGCTACACAACACTTTGGAAGGCATACTCAATGTGAAAGTGATACCTCATCTCCACAAGGTCTGTGTGGTGGTCACTCTTACCAATACTGTCCTGGATAGATGCATCTACAGCTGACAGATTGGTAAGGAAGAGCTCAATGTTTTTCCCTCTTGTTGGTTCCCTCACTACCTGCTGCAGGCCCTGTGTAGCAGCTATGTCCTTTAGGATCCAACCAGCTCGATTAGTAGTACTGCTGCTGGGCTATTCTTGGTAGTGGACATAGAAATCCCCCACCCAGAATACATTTTGCACCCATGCTACCCTAAATTCTTTCTCCAAGTTTTGTTCAATGTGGAGGAGTATTGATTCATCAATAATTGGATGATGGTATGTTGTAATCAGCGGGAGATTTCTTTGCCCATGTTTAATGAGAAGCCATGATACTTCATGGGATCCAGAGTCAATGTTGAGGACTCCCAGGGCAACTCCCTCCTGACTCTATATCACTGTGCTGCCACGTCTGAGGGGTCTGTCCTGCCTGTGGGATAGGACATTTCCAATGACCACGATGGTGGTGTCTGGGACATTGTCTGTAAGGTGTGATTCCATGCATATGACACCATCAGGCTGTTGCTTGACCAGTCCATGAGACAACCCTCCACATTTTGCACAAGGTCTCAGATGTTATAGAGTCATAGAGATGTACAGCACAGAAATAGACCCTTCGGTCCAAATCGTCCATGCTAACTAGATATCCCAAACCAATCTAGTCCTACCTGTCAGCACCTGGCCCATATCCCTCTAAACCCTTCCTATTCATATACCCATCCAGATGTCTTTTAAATGTTGCAATTGTATCAGCCTCCACCATTTCCTCTGGCAGCTCATTTCATACACGTACCACCCTCTGCGTGAAAAAGTTGCCCCTTAGGTCTCTTCTATATATCTTTCCCCTCTCACCCAAAACCTATGCCCTCTAGTTCTGGACTCCCCACCCCAGGGAAAAGATTTTGTCTATTTATCCAATCATTGCCCCTCATGATTTTATAAACCTCTATAAGGTCACCCCTCAGCCTCTGACGCTCCAGGGAAAACATCCCCAGCCTGTTCAGCCTCTCCCTGTAGCTCAAATCCTCCAACCCTGGCAAGAGCCTTGTAAATCATTTCTGAACCCTTTCAAGTTTCATAACATCTTTCTGATAGGAAGGAGACCAGAATTAATATGGAGCACTTTGAAGGATTGACAACCCCTTCTTCCCTGCATTTATTCTTGTAAACCTCTTCTCGACTCTCCTAACACCAGCACATTATTCCTTAGATATGGGGTTCAAAACTGCTCACAACGTTCCAAATATGTACTGATCAGAGCCTTATGCATCCAGCAATAAATCCTTGCTCTTGTATTCTAGCCCTCTTGAAATGAATATGAACATGGCATTTGCCTTCCTAACTACCAAATGCTCTTGCATGCGATCATTAAGAAAATCCCTGAATTAGGACAAAGTCCCTTTGTGAAGTGGTTTCCCGTTTACAAAATATTCTACACCTTTGATTTTCTTATCAAAGTACATAACTTCACACTTCCCCACATTGTATTCCATCTACCACTTCTTTCCCCACTTTCCTAGCCTGTCCAAATCTTCCTGTGGCCTCCCAGCTTCCTCAACGTTACCTGTCCCTCCTTCGATCTCCAAATATTTTGTGTTATGCAGAGTAAGAAGAATGAACTGTGAAAGTTCTGACTTCAACAGGGTAAGAATAGAACTGGTCCAGATAAATTGGAGCCAGGAAGGTGGTGGGAAAGACAACAGTTGAACAATGGACTCTTTCAAAGAAGAGAAAGTGAGGACTGCAGATGCTGGAGATCAGAGTCGAGAGTTTGGTGCTGGAAAAGCACAGCAGGTCAGGCAACATCTGAGGAGCAGGAGAATCAACATTTCAGGCATAGGCCTGATGAAGGGCTTTTGCCCGAAACGTTGATTCTCCTGCTCCTCGGATGTTGCCTGACCTGCTGTGCTTTTCCAACACCACACGCTTTCAAAGAAGTGATGGTTTGAATACTGTCAAGATACATTGCTTCAAAAGGGAAAGGTGGAGCAAACAAAACCAGAGCTCTCTGGATTTATAAGGAAGTGGAAAATAACATAAAGAAGAAAAGGTGCTCCAATGCCTGTTGTCAAGTGGAAAGTACAATAATGAACCCAGCTGAATATAAATGGATATAAAGAAGGACAAAAAATAAATAACGAAAGCAAATAAAGCTTATTAGAATGACTGGAAGCTAATATAAAGGGGAATTTTATGTCATTGTTAAGGATATAAATAGTAAAAAGACAGTAAACTAGAAGTAGGGTATAATTAGGCACTTTAAAACATAAGGAGATTTAAACATGGAGATGTGGGGCATAGCTGAGGTATTAAATGAATATTTTGCATTTGTCTTTATCAAGGGAGCAAACATCATCCAAGTAATTGAGACAGAAGAGGAAACTCATTCACAGAAAGAGGTATTGGTACTTAAAGTTGACAAGATTCCTGGATCAGATGAGATACAACCAAGGATATTGAATTGAATTGAATTAGGTTCGTTGTCACATGTACTCAAATGAGTACAGTGAAGTTCACAAGTTGCCACATACAGCACCATCTTTGTTACAAGGCACTGAGGTACAAATTCTTCAGTACAAGTTCTTTGAAAATACAAAAGAAAATTAAAGAAATAAAAAGTCCAGCATTACAGATTGTAGGAATAAATTAGAAACTCGAGAAATAAAACGTTCAGAATGACAGTCCTTCCAATCCAGTCCACGTGGGCACCTAGCCTCTAGTTCACATGGGCCTTGACTCCAGACCACACCAGGCTTCACCTCGAAATTGCTCTAGAATCACCTTGAGGCTAGAAGTCCATGCTGAGGACACACCAGGGCCAGGAGAATGCCTCGCTGAGGCCACACTGAGGCCGAGAGTCCAAGTCCATGCTGTTAATGAAGGAAGTGTGAGGGTAAATTGCTGAGCCACTGGTCATAGTCTTTCAATCTTCCCTTCCAGAGGAGTAAACATTTGGAAATTTTACACCTTTGTTCAAAAATATGTTGTACAGGTAAGCCTAGCATCACAGACCTACCAGTTTAATTTTCAAAGCAGGGTAACGTCTAGAAACAATATTCAGGATAAAAATTATAATCACAGGAGATAGTGTGGGTTAAATAGGGAGAACCAGCACAGATTTTGTAAGGGTAATTCATTTAACAAAACCTGCTGGTGTTCTGTGGAGAGATAAGAGAGAGAATTGATAAGAGTTGGTTTTAATGTGCTGTAGATGGACTTCCAAAATATATTCAATGCAGTGCTACACCAACTAATGTGTGAAGATAGTTACAGCTCATAGAATAAAAGGGATAAAATCAATGTGGATAGAAGATTGGCAGAGTGATAGAAAACAGAGTACTGTTTAATGGACATATGCTATTTAGACTGGAGGAACATTTGTGATGGAGTTGCCAGGAGTTAGCAGTGGGACCCTTGCTTTTCCTGATTTGTAATAATCTCTTCTTAAGCCTTCTCCTTCTCGAAATGCAGGCATGCAGGCAACATTTTCACAGTCTGTGGATGATACAGCTGTGAGGAAGACTATGCAAAATGTCAGCAGAACACTGACAAGTTGGTGGACTGGATAATTGGCAGATAAACTTCATTGTGGAGAAGTGTGAGGTGATACATTTTGGAACAAAAACCATGGAGAGGCAGCATGAAATAAAGGCTACTATTCTAAAGTGTGCGCAGTAGCAGAGAAATCTAGATGTATATATGCATAAGTGAATATAAATAGCAGAACAGGTGGACAGATCAGTTTATAAAATATCTTAAACATTATTGATAAGGTTACAAAGAACAAGAGTAGGGGGGAACAAATTGAACTGTATAAGATACTAGTTAGATCTTAGTTGGAGTATTATGTCCAGTTCTGGGCTTAGCATTTTGAAAGGATGTGAATGAAAGCAGAGAGTGTAGAAGAGGTTCTCGGGATGAGAAACTATAGTTCCAAGGATAGATTGGAGAGATTACGGTTGTTTTCCTTGCAAAGGAGAAGGCTTGAGAAGAGATTTGATTGCTGGTTACATTATGGGTAAAATAATAAAGAAATCAGAGGTTACAGATTTAAAGTGATTTGCAAAAGATGTACATGTAATGGTGAGAAAAAGTCCTTTTCACAGAATTAGTGCTTTGGACTGGGGGAGGAGATGGCTGCAACATTAATCCAGAGATCAAGGTAATATTCTGGAGATGTGGGTTCGAATCCACATCTCCATGGCAGACAGTGGAACCTGACTTCAATGAAAAACTGAAGTTAAGAGTCTCACCATGACCACAAATCCATTGTCAGGAAAACCCCTTCTGGTTCACTAATGTCCTTAGGGAAGGAAACTGCCATCCCTACGTGAAGCAACTCTAGACCCACAGCAATGTGGTTGACTCTTAACTGTCCTCTGAGCAATTAGGGATGGGCAGTAAATGCTGGCCTAGATAGTAACACCCTCATCCCATGAACAAATTTTAAAAAATGGAGTTTGGAAATGTGGTGGATGTGAGTTCAAAAGAGGCATTCAAAAGGGCATTAGATGATTACACTAAGTCATGATACTCATTCAGAGAACTGGTGCAGATACAAATGGACCAAGTAGCCTACTATTGCCCCATTACACTTCATTGATTCTGTGATGGAAATACAGTACTTTGATGGGCTCAGTGCAGGGGTGCCCTCTGGTGGAGAACATAAAAGTTTAACTTGTTCCAAAGTTTATTTGGTCAATGCCTTCCAGATATTTTATAAAATTTGATTTATATTCACTCTGTATGCAAACTGATTCTTTATAATTGCAGTTATCCAAGGGTTTCCTATTGATGGGAGAAAGTGAGGACTACAGATGCTGGAGATCAGAGTCGAGGGTATGGTGCTGATAAAGCACAGCCGGTCACGCAGCATGATGAAGATGCTTGGTGAAGGGCTTATGCCCGAAACGTCGATTCTCCTGCTCCTCAGATGCTGCCTGACCTGCTGTGCTTTTCCAGCACCACACTCTCGTTTCCTATTGATGGACAGAAGTAGCAATAAACCTGAATATTTCCTTGAAGATGAATATAATGGATGGAAAGTCCTCAAAATGGGAAAGAAGAGAGCTTTTGGTTAACTCTTCAGCGATTCAGTGTTTACCAGGACCTGAGTGATGTCTTGCTGTCCCACCAGCAGAGACAGCTCAGTGACAATTGTTTGTTTTCACCACTCAACATTGTAAAAAAAATCCTAATCTTTGGTTTAACTAAAGATCGTGGCTCAGTGGTTAGCACTGATGCCTCACAGCGCCAGGGATCCAGGTTCGATTCCAACCTCATGCAACTGTCTGTGTAGAGTTTGCACATTCTCCCCGTGTCTGTGTGGTTATCCTCCGGATGCTCCAGTTTCCTCCCACAATCCAAATATGTGTGATAAGGTGAACTAGATGTGTTAAATTGTCCAAAGTATTCAAGGATGTGTAGGCTGGATGCATTAGTCAGGGGTTAAATGTGGAGAATGGGTCTGGGTGGGTTACTTTTCGGAGGGTCAGTGTGGACTTGTTGGGCCGAAGGGCCTATTCCCAAACCGTAGGGATTCTAAAGCTGATATGTCATATTCATACTGCCAATGATTAACTGGACCCCAGTTACAATCAGTTAGGAACCCCATTCCATGCCCTTTTGCTTTGATGTGTGTTTAACTATAAGACTATGAACAGTGACTCCTGAGGAATGGTTTATGCCCGAAACATCGACTCTCCTGCTCCTCGGATGCTGCCTGACCTGCTGTGCTTTTCCAGTGCCACACTTTTTGACTCTGATCCCCAGCATCTGCAGTCCTCACTTTCTCCTATGAATAGTGATTGCTTATTTTCATTATATTTGCGTACATAATTATAAAAGAAAATTAATGACTACTTTGGAGATGTTGGCTTTGCAAGGTGTTTCATTAAGGAGAGAGAGAACATTTGAATTGTCAACCTGTAAACAAAATTGCATTTTATTAAGAAATGTACTTTGGATTAATACAAGATAAAAGGGTGCTTGCAGAAAATGCTGGAGAACTCAGCAGACCTGGCAGTGCCTGTGGAGAGATAAACAGAGTAGACATTTTTATCAGAACTGGGGAAAGCCAGGACAGTAAGGGAATGAAAGACATGTAGACAGGAAATGTAAAGGGCAAGCTGATGAAATGCTGCAGCCTGGAATCACAAGAGAAAGTAACAAGAAAGTAAAGCTAGAACCAGCCCGGCAAAAGGAAATAAAATGGGGACTGAGTCAAGAATAATGTTTGAAATTGTTGAACTTGATGTTAAGGAAAATATCTAATCAAAGTTAAATAGTACTGCTTTTCAACCTTTCTTTGAGCATTATTGAACACACAGAAAGCAAAGGACATACAGTTCAGAGTGGGAGTTTTAACCTTATTTTTCTCTATTTTTAATTATGAACTGATATGGGAAAAGGATGGTTTTAAAAAAGAAGCAAGCGTTGTAGAAGGGATTGCTTTACTTTTTAAAAGCAAGCTACTGACATTTAGTCTTTTTTATAACACAGTTTATTACATATTAAGACTAATTGTTACAATATGTAGTATACAGAGATATATCAAGGCATAATCCTTTATCCTGTATCAAAAGACCATTCCATAAACTCTATGGCCTAAAGCTATTAGTTTATTCCACATGCTTATTTGCATTTGTCCTGGCATTCACATGGGTGGACTTTGGGCTTCTCTCTAGTTCTCTGTGTGTCTCTCTCTCTCTTGTTGAAATCATCTTACTGAGTTGGTTTACTTCATTTGTGAATCATGTCCTGCCTTGTTTCTCCCATTGGCAAAAATGGGATCCATTGGAAATGGGGACAGAACTTCCCGATCCAGATCCCAGCTGTCATCTTGGAAGTTCCATGGAGTTTGCATGACTTTGTAAAAAACTGGCGCACAATATCTCAGTAAGGATGCTGTTTGTTCTGCACCCTCCTACTTTATCTGCAGGTTTCGCTCTCTAGTGCTGAAGTGGTCCTATCACGTGCTGGCCTTCCCAGCATGTAGACTCTGCTCAGGCAGTGGAGACTGAGCTGGCTGGGCCAGATTTACCGCATGGAGTATGGCCGCAACCCAAAGGATATCCTCTATGGACAGCTTGCTTCCAGGAAGAGACCCACTGGGTGTCTCCAGCTTCACTACAAGGGACATGAGGGACATGAAGGCACTTGATATCGTTACAGAGTCCTGGGAAAGGCTTGCAGCTGATCGCATGAGATAGAGAAGCACCCTGAACCAACACCTCAGATCATGGGAAAAGATGCTAACGAACGCTGCAACAGACAAACGGGCACAAAGGAAGGAGTGCAGCAGTTCTAGCAGATCAGCAACACGTACAGATGTGACCTCTGCGACCTGGACTGTCACTCCAGCATTGCTGTCTTCAGTCACAAGTGACATTGCTCAGGGAATCAGAACAACAAGGATGTGTTCCATGGTCAGCAATGACCGAGAGGGGCCTCACACTGAAGTGGTACAAATTTTAGCAAGGGGTATATGTGGGCTTCCTGCACACATTCTGGAATGTCTAATCACAACATTTTCTTCTTTAGATCAAAGGAGCCTTAGCAAAAAAATTAGTTCTTAGATTCATTGAAGTCTTTGTCAGCTGAGACTATTTTCTGACAGAGCTGAAAATGTGTTGCTGGAAAAGCGCAGCAGGTCAGGCAGCATCCAGGGAACAGGAGAATCGACGTTTCGGGCATGAGCCCTTCCTATTTTCTGACAGACCCTGGAATTCTCCCTGAGCTGACAATTTTCAAATTCAATTGTGAGAATAGCATCAACTGGTCAAAAACAGAAAGCCAATATCTCCCTTTATTTCTGCCTTAATGCAGTTAACACAAAAGTGGAGCAAATCAATAAGTGATTACTGCCTGAAATGACGGTCTAGGAAAAGTGTTTGCTTATGGAAATCTGGCAGCAGAATGCATGTACTTCTTTAAAGGTCAGATAGAAGAGTCATAACTGTACAAATTATTTCCAATACCAGAAAATATTTTTCTATGATATCCTGTTGTGCCTAAGGGAGTTCTCAGTTTGAAAGAGTTGCTGTGAAGTGATATTCAACATGGCAGATAGCCACTATAACATTTTAACTCCAAATCCAATTATACCTCATTTTGAATCCTGCACTGTTGCTGTGACATGTTTAAAGGGTAATTTCCAAGCATTTGCACATAAGACTGCTATTCACCCTGTGAGACAGAGGCTGTGAGTGGGGGCAAAGTGGAGAGGGCTTGGCCTTTGGAGATTATGAAGAATAGGGTCGGGAAGCAACAGCAACATATTCCGTTTAAAAACTGAACTGAAAACTTGAGATAAGCAACTCTATGAATAATAATAAGCATTCTAATTTGAATTGTTCATTTATTTTCTTAATTTAAATAATTTCAGGCTCATGAAAAATTCGAGTTGGACACACAAAGCAGTTTCACAAAAGTTAGACAAGGGAATGGGGAAGCAAGGGGCTAGTGGTATTATTGCTGGACTATTAATCCAGAAACTCAACTAATGTTCTGGGCACCTCGGTTTAAATCCTGCCACAACATATGGTGACATTTGAATTCAATTTTTAAGAAGTCTGGAATTAAGAAGCCACTGATAACCATGAAAACAATGTTAATTGTCATAAAAACCTATCTGGTTCACTAATGTCTTTCAGGGAAGGAAATCTGCCATCCTCACCTGGTCTGGCTTACATGTGACTCCAGATCCACAGCAATGTGGTTGACTCTCAATTGCTTCTGGGCAATTAGAAATTGGCAATTAATGCTGTGATACCCACATCCAATGAATGAATAAAAAATGTGGAAGGAAGCTGGGGTGGGATATAATCTCCAGCAGAGGCAGTTTCAGCTAAATGGCCTGTTCTTTGCCATGCATTCAATATCTCCTTTAGGTCCTATAGATTACTTACAGTGTGGAAACAGACTCTTCGGCCCAACAAGTCCATATCATTTTGTTTAACTGTTTGGCTAGTATCTATGACTAGTCAATTTAAAATTGGTAGCCTTAGAAAAATACAAAGAAGTCAATTGCTTAGTTTTCTGCTACCAACTCATTGGTATCTACTGACTGAATTGAAGTGCTTTTGGTCAGTTCCTGTTGGATATTTGTTCAGTAACTCTATGCTTAAATCTTCGTTTTAGACCATTTCTGCTGGGTAGGCGGATGAGGGTGTCAGGCCCTGATGTATTACATTTCAGCTGCATAATGTCAGAGGCATATGCTAGATCATGACATCTGTATTTATAAATACTTACAGCTTATTGCCTTACGTTCCACTGATGCACAAGGACAAACTTTAATTTTAAATATAAAAACTTATGTAGGCCTAGTAGTACTTAATAACCTAAAATAAATTCAACCTGTAATATGTCTAAGGTGGATGCCTTTTATCAAAAGCAAAAGAATTTTTGATATAATCTCAATTTTTGATGTCAAAAGCAAAAGCTCATTTCTCTTTTATGCCTGTGTGCATTCTTCAAAACACTCAGTGTAATTTTTGAATTTGTTACCTTCAATCTCTTGTTCATATTTGATCTTGCCTTCCAAGTATATTATCTACAAATAGATTCTGATATTTAATCTAATCAAATGTGTTGCTCATGAATTGCCCAGGGAAGCAACAGCTGAGTAACAAAGAAAGGCATCTTTTGTTATCATGACAACAGCAATCTATTGCTACCCTGGGGAACTGCTATCCTTTGAGATTTTAGCTAATGGAAAAATAGGCCAATTTCACCCCACGGAAAATGTTTCAGCAGCTGCCCACATCCAGGAACTGTGAGGTGCATTGAGCCAGCTATATTAGTTTACCACATGCCCATGAATCATAACTTTATGTTCAGCTCAAATGACATTGTCGTAAAAAAAATGTCCATGCAATCTTCATTTTACATTTCTTGTATTGCTGCGAAATCTGTAATAAATATCTCCTTTAATTTTTTAGTTAACATTTACCATTGAATTAAATATGTCCCTGTATCTACTACAGCTATGAGCGTTATGAAGCGAGATGATAATTATAAGGATGTCTGCTTGCTTTTCTGTAAGCTGCATTGTATAACTTGAAACCTACTTAAGCACTCTCTTTGTGCTGTAGTTAACCTACTTTAAAACAAAGTAGAATTTTGTATTAACATCAGACTCTTGGTAAGTAGGTTGCACAACTGGGTTTTCCACATGAAGGAGCAACTTCTGATTAGAATAATATTTATGAGCTGCAATGGGTAACATTGCTTTTTCTTGTAAAGATCACATAGAATGGTGCAGTATCAATTGTGGTTAATAAGATAGTGACAGTTTAGTGCAGAAAAGAGAGAAACAATAATGGATAAAACTAGCATTAAATAAAAAACATTGCTTTCCAGTTAGGCTGCTTCGAGGGAAAAGCTCAACAGGATACATTGATAAACACAACACTGGCAGCAATATTGTCACTATACATTCAACTTCTCCACTGGTAAAAAATTATCCTTTCGCCATCCCGATTTTGTTGAATATCTGGAATACCTTCCCCCCCAAAATACCCTTAAATGTTTGTAATGTCATGTCTGAACCTTGTTACGACTGGGCCATTCTGATATAATCTGTTGCTCTGGTTTCAGCTGCAACTAAATGAGTCACCTATAGTTATTTGCACATATTATCAATTCACAATTATCTTTGAAAATAGTTCTGTGAAAGCATAGTGTTCTTTGTCATTTTATGAGTGGGTTGTCCATTGGGGAGTGATAGAATAGAAGGGGCCTATACTGCATATAGAGAAGGAAAAGTGATCTAATTGAAAGATGTCAGATTCTGAGAGGGCTTGACATTGTCAATACTGAGGGAAAGCTTTCTGTGCTGAGGTTTAGAACTGGGTGGCATAGGATTTCAATTGAGTCAGAAGCATTCTGCAACTTAATCAAAATGGTGCCGTAATCCCAATTCCAGAAGTTGGAATGGCTCCTTTGCTGGTAAAGCTAAGGATGAGGTGGGAGATATTTCATACATCTGTGTTCGCACAGGTAGCAACACCTTTAAAGTACCTTGGCTCAGAAATGATTTTCGTAATCAAGGTTTCTGAGACAGAAATTTAGATTTTAGATAATTGATGAAAAGTTCTACACTGAATGACATTCTTTGGATAGATCAATACCCATTTAGAGAGTTTTAAGTCCCCTTATAGTGAGGTTTGTTTACTTAACTGTAGAATGGTAAAGGTGCCAAGTAATTCCTGCCCTTCCCCCAACCCCACCACCCTATTTCCTCCCCCCTCCCCCCCATTTATCTTTTAGCCCCCTTGGGCCAAAAACCTCAATCCTGATGAAGGATGAAGGGCTTATGACTGAAATGTCGATTCTCCTGCTCCTCAGATGCTGCCTGACCGGCTGTGCTTTTCCAACACCACGCTCCCAACTCTGATCTCCAGCAGCTGCAGTCCTTGCTTTCTCTTCGGGTCATAGGTTGGCATCAGTCTTACACTGAGTTGGAGTGAGGTAATAAAGGTCAATAACTTAGCATGGAAACTGCGGGGTGTGGATAACCTTGGCTGGATAGTATGATGAACCAACTGGAGTTGGATGAGGGCTTGAAGTAGCATGATTTGGCATGAACAGGCCATGGGAATGGTATGGGAGTAAAGGGGTTCATCTCACAGGCCTCACTGCTTTTGTTACAACTGAACAACATCAAGGACAACAAGGACAGCTTTATAACTAACCTGTATTGGTACTTGTCAGCTTCTGTGAGGAGCTCCACCCTGTTTCCAGGGGAGGCAGGCCCAACAATAGTTAGCATTGCCATTTAACTATTCAATCCCTTCCACCACAAGCCTCTCCCATTCCCCTTCTTTGTGCCTCTCCCAGATCCAAAATGGAAATCAGACCATTTGAGAAAATTTCTCCTGAGCCTGGTTAGGTCATTCAGGATTTTGTTCTGACACAGCACACTTGACTTAGAAGCAGAATTTCAGCCCTTTTTTGTCAGGATAAGTAATCAACCAGTTATAATTGAGCTGTTGAGAAGTTTCTCCACTGAGAGAACTATGAAGGCTTTGAACTCTACCGCAGAGAGCCGTAGATGTCCAATTGTTGAGGGATATTCAAGGTTGTGTGGGATTCTTGGATACTGATGGAATCAAGGGTTACAGGAATCAAACAGAAAAGTGTTGAGGTTGGAGTTCAGCCATGATCTTATTAAATAGCAGAAGAACCTTGATTGACTGTATGACCAACAGTGGCTTTATTACATTCTTAAATTCTTAAGTCAGGTATGAGAGCTTATTTGTAAAATGATAGTCAATAACATACCTCTGGGACAAACCACCGTCCCTGCATTGATTTTGATTGAATGTTGTTTTTAAAAGGGTATTAAGTCCTTTGAGGCATTGATGCTTCCACCACTGTCAACATGGATCTATTGGATATCAAATTTCTCTGTAAAATGCATTTTGTTCCCAATTTTTGTCAGTGTATGGCTAGATTTTACTCACAGTGTCGTGCAATACTGAGACCAATTCCAGGTCATTGTCCAGCCTCTCCGGTCCACACAAAGTTTATTCATTGCTCACACGCCACATGCCCATCGGTCACCCATCAACAATCCCGCGAAATCATGACCCACTTCACGATCCACTTAAGTGAAGGGTTAACAGAACCTGCGTGTTTTTAAAAAAATATTCTTTAATGGGACATGGACATCACAAACAAAGATCAGCATTTGTTGTCTGACTCAAATTTCCCATGAACTGAGTGGCTTTCTAGGCCACGTCTGAGGGCAGTTAGAGTCAAGCACATTGTTATGGATCTATAGTCACATGTAGTCCAGGCCAAGTAAGGATGGCAATTGAGCTTTTAAATTCAGTTTCAAATTCCATCAGCTACTGTAGTGGAATTAGAATTTGTGACCCATGGGTATTAGCCTGGGCTCCTCCATCATTATCATCTCCCTTAGTCATGATGTGGAAGAGCCAGTATTGGACTGGGGTGGAAAAAGTTAAAAATCACACAACACCAGGTTCCAGTCCAACAGGTGTATTTGGAAGCACTAGCTTTCGGAGTGCTGCTTCTTCATTAGGTGGTTGTGGAGCAGAATCATAAGATACAGAATTTATAGCAACAGGATTGCAGTGTCATGGAATGTAATATTAAATATTTATCTTTTAGAATGACCATGTTAGTTTAGGTTCCTTCATATGTAAATCCCAGAACTTTTTTAAAGTTACATTCTCAAGATAGCTTTAACACTAGGTGCCATCTCAGCTCAGATAATGCATTGAAGGTGTGAGGTTAAAGTCTGTCTATGTCCCAATGTAAGATCAGACTGATTCTATTTCTAAAGTGGGATTTACAGAATCTTACATGGGTTAATGCAGTTTTTCAGCAAAATAAAATGTAATTCTTCAAGTACAAGTTCACCCACAAACTTATACGTTTATGTGTGCAGGAGGGACTGAGCGAGTATGTGCATGTGGGTGTGTGTGAGGGGGTGTGAGTATCTGTGAGAGAGTGTGTGCATGTGTGCGAGTGTAATGGTGCATGTGTCAGCGTGAGCATATGAGAGAGAACTTGTGTGTGAGAGAGGGTCTGCGTGAGTTTGTGTGTGTGATAGAGTGTATAGTGCAATGGGGTCACCTGTAGTGTGACATGAACCCAAGGTCCCGGTTCTGAACTTGGCTATCAGCCTCTGCTCAGCCACTTTGCGTTGTTGCCTGTCCTGAAGTCTACCTTGGAGGATGGTCACCCGAAGGTGCGAGGCCAAATGTCCCGGACTGCTAAAGTGTTCTCCAACTGGGAGGGTACAGTCCTGGCTAGTGATTGTTGTGTGGTATCCATTCATCCATTGCCGTAGCCTCTGTTCGATCTTGCCAATGTACCATGTCTGCAGCATATGAGATAGACAACATTGGCTGAGTCACATGAGTATCTGCCACATTCATGGTGGGTGGTGTCCCCAATGTGTAATGGTGGTATCCATGTCGACACTGACATATCTTGCAGCATCTGCCATGACAGGGTTGTATGGTGTTGTCCTGAAGACTGAGCAGTTTGCTATGAACAATGATCTGTTTGAGGTTTGGTGTTTGTCTAAAGGCAAGAAGTGGAGGTGTGGGGAAGGTCTTGGCGAGGTACTCATCCTCATCGATAATGTGTTGCAGGCTGTGACGAATGTGGCATCGTTTTTTGGCTCCCAGGAGATACTGGACATGAAGAAGCAGTGCTTAGAAAGCTAGTGCTTCCAAATAAACCTGTTGGAGTAGAATCTGGTGTTGTGAGATTTTTAACTATCTCCCTTAGTGTTAGACATTGCCTTTCATCATGACTCTGCATGTTCCCAGAACATGCTTGGTAAGCCTTTCCTTACCAAGATGACATTGGTGCAGCCTGTACTTGATGTTAGCATGTGTGAGACCCGGCCTCTTTTTAAAAGTCCGTGGGCTTTGTGTTGCTGAAGTTTGTTAATCTCTTAGTTGAACTTTATCCTCTTGTTAAGGATGAGCTTTAGGGATCAAATCCATATCTTAATTTTGCAGCATATAGCATTCCAGTGGAATTTCCAAACTCTCAATCTCTACTGCCAAGGAGGACAAAAGCAACAGATGCAGCAGATCACCATTCTTCCTTTCCAAGTCACGCATCATCCATTGGCACTGTACCACTATTCCCTGACTGTTGCTTGGTCAAAAACTAGGAACTCCAACCCTTGCCACACTGATGTACTTACACTACTACACCACAGCAATACAATAATGTGGCTTATGATCTTTTCAAGGCTAATTACAGATGGCAACTAAATGCTGGTTTAAAGGAGGAATAAAAAACTGTTACCACTATTTCCTAATGTCTACCATTCATGATTGATGAGCTCGAAGGCAGAGCCAGATTATTTATCATTTTTTACAATGCTTCATGAAATTAATAATTTATGGCTAATAAAATAATAATCAAACTAATTGAATAATTATGCACAATGTCACAGATGAATGCTAATTCTACCCATGAGCCAGAGAAGACTGAGCTGATCTGTAGCATTAAGAATTGTAGGGTTATAGCCTAATTTTTTTCAACATATCATAATTCATTTGAAATGTCAATTTTAAACAAAACTGCATCAAGTGCAATTGGTTTGATAACTTAATATACCAGCAACTTCAAGCATTTCATACATAAATTGTGCAAGAGATTCAATTTTTTAAAATTTTCTGAAGGAAAGTGCAAAATAAAGATCACCTTTAGGGAATCTGCTTCTGAAAAGATCTAGCTGTCAGAAATCCTTGTATTTAAAGATCATTTTATTATGAATTCCCTCCTATAATTTTTCTGTTCAGTATGGTGAATCTCTGTACATGCTATTTAAGTAGCCCTTCACAATTATTACACAAGCTAATCTCTTTTAGAAAATATGCTTTCAACATCAAATACACCAACAGATTTTCTCATTAGCCTGGTTGTCATTTACCTTAAGGCGAAAATGTAATACCATGGCAGATCTCAAATTCACTTCTACTTCAGTTGTTATCTGACAGTTGAAATATATCTTCTAAATTTAAATTGACAGGGTGGGCAATTGCTATCAATTTCCTTCACGAGTAGATGGGATATGTTACTCAATAACATGAAATAGCACCCAACCTGTATGCAGAATATGCATATATTGCTGCTGCATTTACAACAAAAGCCATATTTTGTGATGCATCATAAACACTGCTTTTAACTTGACAACAAAAATAATTCCAAGAGTAAACTGATGTGTTTATCATTGTGCAGACCAAGAGTGCTCTCTCCATACATGACAGTGCCTTTAATCCTCTCTGAGCCTGGTATACCACAATGGTCTCGATGTAACAATCAGCTTTGTTTATCCAGCCTCTTTACTCAAACTGTTGACTATATTTGTTTTGGGAAAGAAAAGTATGCAATGCACGTGAGAAAATTTGAAATGTAAAGGCAACATAATACTTAATTTGCTGATATGATGGGGTCATATATCTGTAAATCCATGCCACCATTGTACCTATGGGTCTAGTGTATCAATTCAGCTGCCTCTTATCACTTCCTCCTTAATTTTATTTCCAGTGAGGTTATTCATTTTAAGATGCTCACCTTCACCTTCAAATCTAAACGTGGCTTTGTTTCACTCTGCTTCAGTGAATTGCCCTTGTTATCTATCTTCACACAAGATCTTCATTTCCCTTTCCAACCTCACTGCTTCACTGATGACTGCTTATTCAATCCCCAGTGCTCTGCTTTAAGTGGTTTTGCCTCTTTCTGCCACCCGCTCACTCCCCCACTAATTAGCACTATGTGAGCCATTTTCAAAACCTTCTCAGATTTCTTTCTGTTCAACTATAATTTGTCTCCCTTTTTGACCATGTTATCCCTCCTGCTCAATGTCTACCTTTCTCCTCTGTCCAGTAAAATGCTTACTTTGTACATGAAGAGTACTATTACCACAGGGGCTGGATTTTCTGAGACTGTTGTCAACAGAGGGCATTGAAAATACATTGGGTGGACAGTGTACTGGCTTCCCACTCATCATCTGACCCAAACCATATAATCCAGTAAAAAGGCAGGCACCAAATTCAGGAGTCTGCTCATCATTTCTAAAATCACAATAATGGGCAGGTACATGAATAGGAAAGGTTTGGAAGGAAATGGACCAAAAGTAACCAAGTTTAGTTTGGGAAATGTGTTGGATTGAACAGTCTGTTTCCATGCTGTATGACTCTATGACTCAATAATTTCAACATGTTTGAAGAGAGTCCAAGTTTATCCATCGTAAACTCAGCTGCTGCCATTACCTCCAATTGTGAACTGAGATGGCTAGTCGGCTGGTTTGTAATATTAAGGACTTTCCTTCTCAATCTCTCCCCTCACCGTGACCCTCAGGTTAAACCACCACCAGTCCCCCCTCTCTAAGGAGAAAGCAACCCTATGGTCGGGTAGGACTATGGGGACTTCTCCTTATTGCCAAAATAACACATCCTGATCTTTTATCACCCAAGTCTATTGTCAAATAGATTTCAGAAAAGGTCACATGTGCCACTGCATTTCATCTTAAAGATTGTCATAATTTTAGCAACACTAATTAAAAATATATAAGGTCTATTTACCACTCAGCAAATAATTCTTAACTCCAACCTGCATTTTTATGTCACGGGAAGAATAGCGAATGTTTCATTGATGTTTTTGTTTTTATATGACTTCTCAATTAATGCGAGCGATCGTGCATATCAACCCAAATTGACTTTTGGTAGAATTTTAGAATTTAATGTCATCACCATCATCACTGAAACCAATTGTATATGTTGCTGTCTTAACTGCACTGACATTTCAGTGGTATTAATATGAACTGAATGATTAATCAAGAAAATTGTTCTGAGCAACTGGGTTTTTTTGGTTTGCTGATGTATGCCTTTTGATTTTCAATAACCAATTACTTTCAGTAGTAGCATCTCAATGACAAAGCAAATCTAATTTTGAGTGTTACTATGCATATATCTAATTTTCTGAATGCCTCTAGTGTATTTGAAATCCAGAAAAGGAGCAGACATTGCTATAGCAACCCTGTACTACTTTCAGTGCTCAATGTCATAGTGGGTGGCATTGGAAGATATTAGACTTCAAGAGCAAAGCAGAGTTCTTAATTCCACTAATGAATCTGCAATATTAATATCTTCTGTGTAGTTTGAAAATACCATCGTCTTGCGCAGCTAAGTGGTATTCTGCCAAAATCCTAAAGTTGTTTTATAGAAAAATCTGCAGAAGAAGTTGAAATTGGTATGGATGATTTATATCTTACAAGAGTACATTTTGCTATTCTGATACTATGTAATAAGAAAGAAAGCAATAAACATCAAATCTACCCATTTTCCTTATTGTGACATATGACATGATGTTCCTGAAAAAAACAAGACAAACAGAAGTTATACAACATTCATTTTTTTACAGTAGTAAAATAAGCAAAGATAATTTAAACTTACAGAAAACAAGAAGAGGATTTGTATTAATAAAAATCATTGTGTTAATTAGAAGTTATACCATAGATCTCATATTCAAAAAAGCTTTCATCAAATATTCCATGAAATTCCGTGCTTAATTTTGTTCTTTGCTTTACAGTTCAAGTTTTGCATCTGCTCTACATTACTTTTGGACATGTTGGTCACTCCCTTAAGAGACCTGTCTTAAATCCAGAATCTGGTTTCCAGCATCTGCAGTCATTGTTTTTACCTTAAATTCAGAATAGTTCTAATGCCCAACATTTAATTATACAGAAGTGTAAACCTCTTTTATACCAGTAATAAAATTGAAGACATTGAAAATTTCCTCAAATAGAACAGCTAACAGGGGAAATAATTTCTGGTTAGTAGTTGAGCCACATATCAATTGGCAGAGTGCACATAAGATTAATTAAAACAATACGCAGGCCAAAGATTGATGTAGAGAAGTAGGTACCAGTTCATGGGGTATTGGTATTGGCACTGAACAATATAAGGCATGTTAGATTCTAGAAAGGTTCCTTCAGACTGGAAACTGGCAAATATATACTATTCTGTTCAAAAAAATGGAGGGAAGCAGAATACAGGAGTCTGTAGATCAGTTAGCTTAACATGTTGTGGGAAAGGTTTTAGAATTGACGATGAAGGAAATTATAATTGCACAATTAGAAAATCTCATGGATTATGATTTTGTAAAAGGTGGATCATGTTATAACCAATTTATTGCAGTTTTTTGAAGGAGTCATATGCTGTGGATAAAGGGGAGCCTATGGATGTACCATATTCAGATTTCCAGAAAACATTTGATAAGGAGATGCATAAAAGATAATTGCCCAAAGTAGGACCTCATTTTGTAAATGGTAACATATTAATGTAGATAGAAGATTGACTAGCTTGCTGGCAGGAACCAGAGAGTAGACATAAATAGGTCCTTTGCTGCTTGGCATGGTGTGATGAGTGCAGTCCTCCATTTGCGCTGAAGCTTCAGCTTTTTAAAATTCATGTCAATGACTTAGATGAGGGGAGCAAAGACATGATAACTAAATTTTATGATGGCACCAAGATACAGAGGAAAAGATGGTCTGAAATAAAAGGAAGGGTGTTGTTGAAGGATATAGCTGTGAGTGCGGGCAAAACTCTGACATACGATAATGTTAGGAAATGTGAAATTGTTCACTTTAGCATGACAAATTTAAAAAAAAAGCAGTGTATTACTTAAATGGAGAACAACTGCAGAATTCTGAGGTAGAGAGAGATCAAATGTTCATGAGTCAGAGAAGTTAGTGCAGTATGTAATCAAGAAATCTGATAGGATGCTAACCTTTATTATAAGAGGAATTGAATGTAAAAATAAGGATTTTATGCTTAAGTTAAACAAAGGTGATTGGTGATATCACATCTCAAACACTCTGTGTAGTTTTAGTCTCTTTATATAAAGAAGAATGTAAATGCTTTGGGGGCAGTTCAAATAAGCTTTACAGGATTGATACCTGGACAGCAGGTTTTTTTTATGAGGATAGGTTGGTCACTGTGGGCTTGTTTTCACTGGAATTTAGAAGAGTGAGGTGTGACTTGATTGAAGTTTCATAGATCTTGAACGTTCTTGTACATGGAAACAACCTTTCTTCTTCTGAATGAGTCCTGAACTAGGGAGCACTATACGGTTAATGTTAGGTCAGAGATAAGGAGATTTTTTTTATATCTGCGAGGGTTACAGCACTTTGGAAATCTCTGCCTGAAAAGGTAGTGGAGATGGGGTCATCAAATATTTTAAAGGTGGAAGTAGATTGATTCACTTGTCTAATTAGAATCTAAGATTATTAAGAGTAGAGGCGAATGTGGAATTTGAAACAGAAATGGATCAGCCGTGATCTGACTGCATAGCGAACCTGTTAATGGACTGAACTAGATATCAGTCAAATCTTCCATCTGTACATCATTGGAGACCAAGGAAGCAATTCAGGGATATTTGCCCAGGAAATGTTATATTAGACCAAACCTTTCAACAACAGCAATTATGAGGAAATGCTTCTGCACTAGAAGATTCTCCTGAGTCAGTGCTGCTGCGAATTTCTTACTGAATCTTCAGTTCTCAGAAGGAGAAGTAAAGTACAATCAAGTGTCTCCACAGGAACTCCATTGGAGCAGAGTGGAATTGAGGGAACAGAGGCCTTGCCTACTTTTCAGGGTGAATTTAAAGGTCCAGTGTTTGAATGTTATGGAATAGACAAGGAAAGGGGATGGTCAGTGAGTGGGTCGGTGAGTGAGGTGGGAAGATGAATAATTGAGTAGATGTGTAGGAGGTAAGTCCACAGGAGGGTAGCATAGGTTGCTAAGTGTAGATATGGTGGATACGTGAGTGAGTGGTTAGGTGGGTGAGTGCGTATCAAGGGGTAGCCAGGTCTAGGGAGGGGGACTAGCGTAGTTGGGATAGTGGGAGGCTGAAGGGAGTAATCGGATCAGCTTAGGGGTAGTCCAGTAGGCAGGACTGCTCAGGGTCTTCAAATGGTCAAAGGCGTAATTGATAGTGGAATCAGGTGTGGTGGGGCTGGGAAATCAGTTATGGCTTTACCTAAGTTTAGACTATCACCGTCATAAGTATCATGGAACACCAAAGTCTCTGCTCTAACTCAGTCAGTTTCATTCAGTGAGGATTCCTGGACATTAGGAGAATTTGCCACCACGGCACAGTGGCTAGCACAGCTGCCTCACAGCGCCAGAGACCCGGGTTCAATACCCGTCTCAGGCAACTGTGTGGAGTTTGCACATTCTCCCCATGTCTGCGTGGGTTTCCTCTGGGTGCTCTAGTTTCCTCCCACAGTCCGAAAATGTGCAGGTTAGGTGAATTGGCCATGCTAAATTGCCTGTAGTGTTAGGTGTAGGGGAGTGGGTCTGGGTGGGTTGCTCTTCGGAGGGTCGGTGTGGATTTGTTGGGATGAAGGGCCTGTTTCCACACTGTAGGGAATTTAATCTAAAACTTTAAACTCCTTGCGTAATTCCCACTTCCCTTATCTTCAGTCAAACATCTTGTCACTGGCAAAGGCAGCCCAGTGGATTTGGCCTACTGAAAGCTCGTCTAACTCCTGGGTAACTCTACGACTTACCCCTCCATCAACAACTACCAAATATCCCCCCCACCACCATCACCCATGACCCCTGCCTACTCATGCCCACACCTACTCCTCAACACAACCCACTACCTTTTGATCCGATGTATCTAAACACAAAGCCAACTACCCCGGTCGCTACACTACAGACTGACCCAACCCAACTAAATCTGAATCTGACTAACCCTATTACACCAGCCACCACCCCAACCTGACCTGATCCGACCTACCCAACCGACCCTACAATCCAACCCAACCTGATTATTCTGCAACTCTATCGCCTGATGGCCTTGACCTGACTACACCGCTCCCCCTCCCCCCCAATCAGACTGCCCACCTTACCTCAGGCACCCTACACACCTTCTCTACCTCACCCATGCTATCCTCCTCACTCACTCAGTCACTCACTTTCTCACTCATTCATTTGTCCAGTTATTAAGATTCAAGCTGATTTTTTAAACTTTCCATACGGCAGAAGTAGATCCCAGAATAAATGTGCAGCAGAGTCGAATCAGGAGAACTTTCGAGTGCAGCTGCAATCTGATTGTCCTTGCTGAAGTTTGGAAGATTCAAGATTGTGTCTCCCTCAAATGGCCTTTGTGGTATTTGCTTCTTCAATATTTATAAGGATGAACTGAAGCCCTTCAGTGAGAAGAGGTTCGATCAAAATCATTAACTGCATTCTATTGTGTAGACAGCAAATGAATTCAGAGTAACAAAACCTTAGTCTCAATCCGGCTAACAGTAGACCTCGCCCTAAGAACAGAGAACACAATAAATTACTGTATCTTTTCCCTCCTTCATAACTAACATACTCTCGATTACAGGATGCACCGCATGACATCAAGGCATCAAAACTTCTTTACCACAAATTAAGCATTTTGAAGTTTTAGTGTAGGGAAATGCAATCAGTTAAGGCACACAAACAGCAGTGAAATAACTATCCAGCTCCACGGTTTTTGATGGTGTTGGTTGAGGGATAAATGTTTGCCAGTTTGCTGGGAAAAAACATCTTGGAAAAGTGCCACAGCATCTTTAATGTCCACTTGAAAGCGCAAACTGGACTGAAGTTTATTGTTTCACTTGAAATTCTGAACTTCTAACAATGCAGCAGTCTCTCAGGATTTGACACGTCAGCCTGCATTGTGTGTCCAAAGCTCTGGAGTGGGTTTGAAATCTGAATCCTTCTGACTTTGAGGTGAGAGCACTACCACTGAACCAAGGCCTCTGACCTCCCATAATAATTCTCGGTTTAAATGCTTAACTCATTCCACTGGTGCAAATAAGGTGAGTAGGCTGGTTCATTCTCTTCTTGTGTCCCAATTACTGTTAAAAAAAACTAATTAATAAAAGGGAATTCATATATGAAACAACAACAGTTCCTGAATTTGAAGAATTAGAACTGTTTGGAACACTGCCACTAGAATGAAAGGAGGTTGCTGTAAAAATTATCAACACACTCTGTCATGGAATGTTACAACATTGCCCACAGCCCTGAGATTTTCTGTGCAGTGACTTTCTGATACTGATGTGCTGGAAAAGAAATGTGCCATGGTGTAAATATAGAAACAAGTACTTCTGAGTATCAAGATCTGGAACAATATTCTAAAAGACTGAAAGACTGTTCTTAGGATGTGAGCAATACTGTCTTGTAATGTCAAGTGCTGGTTACCCTGAAAGGTGGTGTAAGTCCATCTCCTTGGACTGCTGCAGTTCTGTGAAGATAACATTCCCACATGGTCATCTCTTAGGACATTGTGGATTGTGACCAAGTGTTGAAAAGTAATGTGTCTTTGCTTTCATTTAAGGTGGGAATTTAATGAAATAATGTGGTCAACAAAATTTTTGTTTTGTTTTGCAAAAAAGAAATTGGAAGCTGGTAAGTGTATGGAATGAGATGCCAGAGGAAATGGTGGAGGCTAGTACAATTGCAACATTTAAATGGCATCTGGATGGGTGTATGAATAGGATGGGATGGAGGACTATGGGCCGGGTGCTGGCACGTGGGACTAGATTAGGTTGGGATTTCTGGTCGGCATGGACGAGTTGGACCAAAGGGTCTGTTTCTGTGCTGTACATCTCTATGACTAAGTATGATTACTCAACTCCAAATTACCTACAAAACTGGAGAACAAGCCCTATTTTTATATGATTAACATTTAAATATATTTAAATGAGTTTCTTCCATTCTCTCTGTCTTCCTGCAATGCTCCCATTGTCATAGGGATCTTTATAATATCATAGTCTCACAATGGGAAGTGGCTGGCATTGTATGATGGGATGCTATGGTAATTAAGATTATGTCATCAGTGATGTCATGATGATGTTAGAACAAGATGGACTTGAATGTTTTGGGTTACAGAGAAAGTCTATTTTATCCTCTCTAAGGTACAGTGTAATGTTTAATAAGGTCTAGCAATGTTCACGTACCTGAGTGCAGATCTAATATTACGACTGCAGGTCTCAAGCACTACATTAGCCAGTGATGTTTGTGGAAATAGTTCTGAAGACATTAGTTCTCATGCTTTAGCTCCATGCATTCTGTTATATTATATGCAGTCAGTCAATGGAAACAAAGAGCTCAGCTCTAACCTTTGGAGGGAACAAATGTAGCTGTACCAGCTTCCTAAGGTCCTTGTAATTATGCCTGCCCAAATGTCGTTGTAATTATTGCTAAAATGTAAGAAACCTTCTTGTTATCTAAGATTGGCATCTCTTCTGTAAATACTCCATGCTGTTGTATCCTTGACTAAATGATAAAGACAAAAATGGATTGGAGACAATAAACAACCCAAAATACCCAGTACTATGTACATGTAGAGATGGCAAATACTACAACGCATGAGGAATAGTCATCTGGGAAAATATCACCAGTATGGGGACTGAATGCTGGTCAGTGGTGACATTAAACACACACTTTAAACAAATGAAATAAATGCTATCTTCCCCAACCCCTACTTCATATTTAAAAAGACAGCAACACCAAAACAGAATACTCCTAATATTGTGACATTCAAGCATTTGTTTTTAGTCCGGCATCTATTCCCTAAATCTTTTCCTCTTGGGACAGCATAGCCCAGGCTTTCCCAATGGCCAGTTGCCATTTCTGCAGCTTAGAAGAGCATTGCGCATTGGGACTTAAAATGGGCAAAGGACAGAAAAGTATTTTGATAATCACAAAATGCCGAGAATACGTAATGATTTGATTTGATTTGATTAGATATTATCATGTGTACAAATTTGAAAAGACTAGAATAGTAGTCATTTGTACTCAGTTGGGATGTAAGAAAAAAATAAACACTGTTGGATTGAGTAAATAGTCTAAATGTGTAACCTGGTTATCCGTAAAATAGTATAAAACCATTTTACTATTTTGTGCCATCTTTGGTGGATCCATGAATGCATGAATAAGTGCTTAGAGAAAGAAACCTGAATCTTGTTTGACCCTTAAGGGATCAAAGCATTAAAATGTTGCCCTCTCATGCACATTATGGAAACCACAATGTAGCAGATTCTAAGGTAGCCCAGAAAGGTGACAATTTTGATAGACAGCTCCCTGTATCTAGAAGCACAGAATCCCTAAAGTGTAGAAGCAGGCCATTTGGCCCATTGAGACCACACCAATCCTCTGAAGAGCATCCCATCCAGCCCCAGCCTATCCCTCTAACCCTGCATATCCCATGAATGATCTACCTAACCTACTCATCCCTGTACACTGTGGGCAATTTAGCAATGCAAATCCACCCTAACCTGCATATCTTTGGACTATGTGGACCAGAGGAAGTCCACACAGGCACGAGCAGAATGTGCAAACTCCACACAGACAGTCACCTAAGGCTGGAATCAAAACTGAGTCCCTGGAGCTGTGAGACAGCACTGAGTGCTAACCACTGAACCATCATGCTGCTTCCAAACAATTAATTTAAATCATAGAATTCATTGGGTTGCATTGTGGTTGAGTAAATAGTTGTTCAGGAAATGTTGGTCAGTTAAAAATCTAGCCTAGTTCCTTGGTAACTATTTAACTGATCCCCTATGCCTTCACTAGACCTCTTACATCCTCTTGACCCAGGACCCAACACCCACCGTTCACTTTTTCCCTTTCTTTCCCATTGCATCTTGTCCTGGGTCACATCCCTTTCTAACAAGGAATTGCACATTTTCCACCTCCACACTTTGTACCAGTGTAGCCAAAGATGCCTTTTGAGCCTGAATCACTGCAGATCTCCCATTCCTCTGATGCCCTTTCATCAATTCCTGAACCCTCTACCATCTTTCACCCAGGCGTTATTTTGCAATATGGTCCAGCCTCTGTACCTGAATAACTCACTTAACTGAGGCTCATTTTGAAAGAAAGACCTTTTTTTAAATCCCATGAAAATGTTAAAACTACACATATCATTTGCCTCTAGAATGCCAGTAAAAGGAAAAATGCAGATCTCCTTTCATGCAGTTGATTTCTGTTGTTGTGGAGAGTTTCATAATATTGAATTATTTTAAAGTTATTTTTTATAATGACTTGTAAATTAATTTTGGTCTAATTGCATTTACTGCTGATTGCTTTGAGTACAGCAGTAAGACGGAAGTGTTCACTCTGTTAAATACTGCAACCTATCTCTTTTGAATTGAATTTTAATAGCCGACTGGCGATTGTAGGAATGCACTTTACCTTATTCCTCTTGATTACTGTTTGTTGGCAGGGATTGTACACTTTAACATTAGTCAGTTCATTAAGCATAGAAGTAATCATCAACTACAGCTTTTTATAAAAGTGGGCATCATATACCTTCATTCTGTTATTTATATTGTTACATCAACCATTTATTAAACTGAGATGCAAAATCAATCAGAGCAGCCTGTTACAACTGAAGGTAATAAATGTTTTTCTGATCAGTATATTTGTTCATTAATGTCATTTTGTTGGCACTTAGTGCAGAGTCTGGTTTCTGATTGAATTTTAAAAATAGGATGCAACTCCAATCCTCAGCTTTCACTGTAGTGACTGAGCGCATCGTAGTTCACTGAAATTATAGGGGAAGTTTTGGCCCCCTATACCTGAAAACAAATCTTGTCCAACAGGGTGGAAGGGAGAAAGCTGTGTGACTCAAAATGACTGTGCTATGGGAATTAACATCTTTCTAGCTAGATGCCCACCTGATTCCAGCATACATCTCATTCATTTCTGTAAATGAGCAAAATCCAGATCCAATTGTAATGCAGGATCTAGTGGTACCCCACTCAAACGTGATGCCTTTGCTTAAAAGAGGTTTAAGAATAAACCTCTTGTTTTTTTTAACGACTTAGACATACAAGACACAATTTCAAAATTTATGAATAATGCAATGCTTGGAAATATTATGAACTGACAGGGGGATGGATAGGCTGGTCAAATGAACAGGCATATGGCAGATGAATTTTAATGCAAAAAAGACATGAAATTATTCATTTTCAAAGGAAGAATAAGGAGTGGCTATATAAAGTAGGAGGTACAATTCTAAATGAATGCAGTGACAGAGAGAGATATCAGATTATATGTGCACAAATCGTCGAAGGCAGCAGGGCAAGTTTAGAAATAGGTTCATAAAGCATGCAGGGTTTTTATAAAGAGGAGCACAGAATGCAAAGGCAACGAAACAATGTTAAGGTTGTTACAGTCAGGTGAGGAGGGATGAATTGGTTCCCCTTTTTTCAACCTCATCAGTTGGCAGCATCTATCTGTCTCTACCTCTAACAAAAATGTAAGTATTAAATGTCTCAAGCAGACATACGGAGCCAATCACAAGGTTTTCTTAAGCAAAAGGAAGAGCAACTTTTATTATCTGCTGACCTTAAGGAAAACAATAAGGATTCAACAACAAGCATACATACACAAAGGTACAACATTAAAATAGATAGTGTCCATTATAAATGGAAAATCAAAGAAAACCAGAAAGTAAAACTTTGGGTGCCCTTGAGACATAAAGACCTGAGACCACATTACTTAATAAATATATTGTTTCCTCAGCAGTGGTGAACATTTAAGACCATTTTATGTTCCTGGTGTCTAGATCTTTCCCTCCTGTTTGTATTGTCACCCTCTGCTTGATACTTTGAGAGGAAGAGAAAGTAGGGGCTTTCTTAGTTCTGCTGTCAAAAATCCATCTCCCCTGCTCTATCAAATATAGTAGTCCAAAATACAAGCTGGTTTATGTATTTCAGTGTCTGAGTTCAATGTTTCCAAACTTGGTAATTGAAGGGTTTTGTTTTTCATTGCCAATATGTGAAACTGACCAATCAAGTGTAAATCAAAAATAGCGAATGAGGGCCTTTTCACATCTAACTAGGTGGCCTTTCAATGTTGATGAAGGGCTCTGGCTCCTTGGATGCTGACTGACCTGCCATGCTTTACAAGTGCCACATTTCTTGACTCTGATCTCCAGCATCTGCATTCCTCACTTTCTCCTGGCCTTTCAATGTTGTTTGATAAAATGTTAAAACACCATATTATCCAGGGATGTGCAAGCTAGGTGGATTAACCATGAAAATGCAGGGTAACAGGAATAGAGGAGGGGGTGTGGGTCTTGGTGAGATGCTCTTCAGAATGTCAATGTGCACTCAATGGGTTGAATGGCCTGCTGTAGGGATACTATGATTCTATGCCATGTTCACACAATTAAATTACAGTCAAACTGCCGATTCTCCCTTTTCAATTGCACCGTTTTGCTGAGCATTGTGTAAAGATGATTTTCTTTCCCAGTTAGGGAGGAGGGAAAATGGGAACAAACGTTATTGTCCAAACAGATTCTAGCAGTCTACCAGGCAGTTATTCACAACTGCACAATCACAGCTGTGAAACGCTCTTAGAAGAAGGCAACTGAATAAAAAAGTGACTGAAAATTCAAGCACAGATTAACTAGGTCAGAAGAATTGGATTTGCAGTCAGGTTGTTTAAATCAGGGCACTCCTAGATATGAGTGGAACTTTAATCAGAGGTTGGTATCCATTTTATAAATATAACCTTTATTCTCTGCATTGACCCGGATCTAATGTTACAACCATTATCAGAAATTAGCAGAACAGTTTCACAGGTCACTTAGCAAAACAAAATTATTTTAAATGGTAGAAAATTTCTCTAGATACAACTAAATACAAGAACATTTACTATGTTTTTGTACTGATGCACAAATGGAATAAGTATTATCAAATGATGCTCTGACAACATACAGTAGTTTCTTATGTTGAAAGCTCAAAGGTACCTTCAATAATAAGATTTGCATGCTTTCCTGTCAGACTTTGTACTTTGTGTTACCATCTCTGAACTTGACCTTTAATTCAAAATTAAACTCCCTTTTATCCAACTTTAAACTGGTGGGTGTCCACTACCACACATACTAGAACTCCATTGATGTAAACACAACACAAAATTTTGCATGCCGTGAAACAGGCATCGCAGCTTTTGAATTGAATTACTGCACAAAGCTATGTAATGCTATCAGTAAAGTGAATGCTGTATCTGAATTCATCACAAGACTAAAATGCCTACATTTGACAGCAACCTTTGCCACAATTTTTGATGCAGTAAAATATTGTAAACTTATGTATTGTTCAAATGAACTACTTCAATACAATACAGAAGTTGCAGGAATGTATTATTAAGTAAAGGGTCAAAATCTAAATCTGACCTCCAACCCTGCACTAACTCCGATAGGAATTTGATGTGTACTTCAATATTCCCTGGGACAATCAGAACAAATATTAGAACCAAGTATACTTTATGGATTGATGGAAATTTTTTCTACTGTATTGCAAGATCTGAGCATTTTGTTGTATCGCCCTCTCTGATAGGGAGGTGTAAGTACAATTAGTTCAGTAATGGCTTCCAGCAGTTGAGCATATGCTCGTCTTATTCAATGCATTAAACAGAAATTTTGAACAGCAGATAAGAAGATTGATAAATACTCATCATTACTGAAATATTATGATGTGCTTATTAATGGGGATTTAAATCAGCAAATTACTAAACACTGACAGTAATGCAGTTGGATATAAATGTTCTGAATATTAATCTGATACCAAGAAATGTAAAATGTTTTGGCTCAGTTTGTTTCGAATTGGTCTCAGAATTTTTTTTAAAGTGCAATATTTCTTATTGTCTTGACTTATGACTGACCATAACCCAAATTCTCAGTGGATTTTAAACCATTAAGGGTATTGTACTGAACTGCCTTGCATTTATAATGTTTCAATGACATTTTATTGTATTCTGAAGTGACCTTTTGCCCTAAATTGCAAGCTAGAGCTGTCCAAGTGAAAGGTTTGAAAACTGAGACAAAGCCTGTTCTTTTACTTGAAGCTTAACATCTGTTAGTGGCAGAGGGAGTCTGAATTTGTACCATCTGTGACCTGCAATGTCTTTGTATGTACCTTATCTACAATTACAATCCACTTTGGGGACCACAAGCACATTTTTTTTTGATGTTCTTAACAGAATAAAACTTCCCAAGTTGCTTTACCCAGTGCAAAATGTAAGCTTCAAACAGTTCACCGCAGAAAAACTGGGAAACATGATTGAAGACACAATATTGTTAAAAAAGTTAGTTTTTCAGGCGATGTTCGAAGATGGGAAGAAACGTGACGGGTGAACAAATTTTGGAAGAGAATTATAGAGTGTGGATCTGAGATAGCCAATGACTGAGCTAGAAATTGAATTTAAGCTCAAGATGAATCGTGATCTACGAGCTTGAAAACTAGTCCCACAGTGTCCCTATCCAAATAACTGTGAACCAGTGGGGACTAGTGGCAGTGGCAGCTGAGAGGTCATTGGTGGGGTATGAATGGCAGAAGCAGAGGGAGGAGAGATGCAAGTGAAGGAATTATGGCCAACAGCGGTCTGCATTTTACTCTAGGGCTGACAGGAAGTTGTTTGTTCTTCATGGATCCACAATGCGGTCTGTGCTTTTGAACCTTTTGATGATGGCTTCCATTTTAAGAGCTACATTGTGTAGTAGGTAGATCTGATGATTCATATTTCAACAAACTTGATTCCTGTTGCATTCAGGAATAACTAAATCTGGTTTGGGTTATGAAGTATATGATAGACTAATTAGTACAGTTGATGGTCTAATTTCTGTTTTAAGCAACTGCCAGGGATACTTCTATAGTGTCTGAACCAATATGGCTCAGATTTGTTTGCCATGTTATTTGAGTCTGGGAGATATGCTCATCAATTTGGATGCATTGACTGTCTCACCATTACAGTATCTGAAATGTATTAACATTAGGCAACCCTATCACCACTGGAAAGGTAGACAAGAATTTTAGAGTTGGAAGCTGGCAAGAGCATAGATTAAGGCAGAGTGAGTCATTGAGTCAGATACGGACGAGTAGCAGACGTTTGGCAAACTAACAGATTGTGAAGGGTGGAATTTGACAGATTGATAGGAAAATACTGGAGTAAGTAAGCAGAGACAGAGGTAACAAAGGATTTCAGTCGCCATGAAAAATGAGATGAGGTCATATTGTTGAAAGTGATATTAGTCTTTCAGATACAAATGTCATACAGGCTGGTGAAGTTGTTTACATTCTGAGAATGTTCCCGTAGAAAGTCCTTCCTCATGCAACAAATTATGCCACTGGGAAGGGGGAAGAGTGGCAAGCTTTCATGAAGCCCTGTGATAGTTCGCCTACAGCCATACTGATGTGAGCTGCTTGTGTTAGTACTAGTAATCATCAGAGTATATTAAGGCAGTTCCATAAGGTTGGATCACAAAAATGAAGCTAACATGGTCACTCTGTTGACAGCTGCAGAAAGAATGGAGAGGAAAAGGAACAGCATGCCATGATCAACATAACAAATACATTTATTGATGATTTTGAGCAGGCCTAAACCTAATGTTGTGGGCATGGGAAAAATTAGACTAATGAGAGTCAATCATGAACTGAGTGTGGAGGTGGTGGACATGTTTCTTGATGATATATTTGGGTATTTTTGTCAAGGGGGGATTTTAAAAGGAGCATCTTGACATTCTTGGAGGAACACTAATTGATGCTGCAGAAAGTCAGCAATTGAGTAGAATAGATAATTGACAGAAAGAGAAATTCTTTATTCCATTAGCAATTAATTTTTACACGCATTAATGGAAAAATGTGGCTTAGAGAAATAAGCAATACACAATTGATATTTATCTGACATTGCAGGTATTGCTGTAAAGCTTAACTCCTAATCTTTAACCAGCTGGCTAATGAATTCAGTTGGAGGAGGTCCTACTGTTAACTTCCTGTGATCAACAACACTGATTATCTTGTGTTCCCAATACAGAGGAAATCTTTCTCTCCTCATTGAATTTCACACTCAGACATAGTGCTGACATGATCCAGTGGGTCTCCTGCAGTTATTGACTGATTCCAAGAACACTTCCCAGCTTTGAAGACATCTTCCAGGGCATTGGTCTGCAATACATGTTGCACTGGCTTTTCAAAGCTGACCCATGCTCTGGAGCTCAGATACAACTCTTGGCTGCTGCCCTGTTCTATCTTTCTCCAGAAGGTTCCTCTGGCTCAGGGTGCTGCCAGTTGGTTTCACTAGTCTCCCTGCAGTTGTATACCTGCTCTGATTGCCCTTCCTGGTTCTCTTGCCAACACTCATTGCAAGTCCTTGCCTTTTGCTCCTCCTTTATTTGCCACTTGCCTGTAACCTTTGTCTCAGTTTTCCCAGCCTGCCAAAGACTGTGCTTCCTGCAGGAATGGGCCAGAGGAACTAATGGGCTCTCCTTCTCCATTGCCATCTGTTATTAGAGGTCCTGGCACATGAAGAAGTTGACAATAATTAAATGAGTCATACATGGGATAAATTTGAAGTTGTGCTTACCAGCTTTAGGAGTGGGGAGGCCGGAATTATTGGATGGTTTGTCTGCAGTGTTTGAATATCACTCTTACTTCCCAACAATGAGAATTGGGTGCAGCATTCTGGGGCGGCTTGACCTGAGTATTGTATAATTTGATAATTAAAAGCTCTGACTTATGTTTGACAGTTTTGACTTTATCGATCAACATGTGATCGGCTGAGTTTATTTGCTGCACTGAACAAGTTAGATATGTCTAGCATCAGATAAATAACACTCCTTGGTTTCTTAGTAAGTCCTGAGTGGCTCCCTGTTTGTTTGGTTAAACCCACTTGAAACAAATTCATGAAGGTAGGAAAGGACTTTCACAATAATTTTACCAATTTTAATGAGTATTAAAGCCAGCTTTACCCAAAAGCATTTGGACTTTATCATGAACAGTGTAATGTCCCAAAAAGTATTGTGAGAGTATAAATTCCTGAGAGCTTCAGACTGCTTAATGTTGAGTCAGTATGCAGATATACACCTCGATTAGCTGGTAAGTCCACCCTTTAAAACAAAATAAAACCTTCCTCTTGAGTAACTGGTTATTTTATCTGATGTGTCTGCTTAACCCCAACCCCTAATTCCTGCACCAGCTGAATTCGCTTTCTGAACCCCTCCCCTCACCAATGGCATTGTGACCCTCAAGCTTAAACATAACCTCATTCCTGATGATGGGCTTTTGCCCGAAACGCCAATTTTCCTGCTCCTCAGATGCTGCCTGACCTGCTGTGCATTTCCAGCACCACTCTAATCTTGACTCTAATCTCCAGCATCTGCAGTACCCACTTTCACCTTAAACCATAACCAGTCATCTCTCTCTAATGAGACAGCAGTGCTATGACCTATTAAGACTATGACGACTTTATCTTCTGTTAGTCTGGTTGGGAACAAAATCTTTTCAGACATAGTATCTGCTCTGAAAGATTGAAGACAGTTCTTTGTAAAGCATTTTAAAAAGTGATTTTGAGGATTCACTGTCAATCCTACCCAATGGTATGGAAATTTTAGGAAAAAGAAATAAAGCTCATTTGGGGCAGCACGGTGGTTCAGTGGTTAGCACTGCTGTCTCACAGCACTAAGGTCCCACATTCGATTCCAGCCTTGGGCGACTGTCTGTGTGGAGTTTGCACATTCTCCCTGTGTCTGTGTGGGTTTCCTCTGAGTGCTCCGGTATCCTCCCACAATCCAAAGATATGCAGATCAGGGTGAATTGGCTACGCTAAATTGTGATCTGTGATCTGCCTGTATTATTTGCAAGACAAAGCTTTTCACTGTGCCTCGGCACACGTGACAATAAATTCAATACAATTCAATAATGACATTAAATAACAGTGGAATTCAATTCAGAGGATTGTTGAGGGAAGTGGGGGAGGGGAATCTGCAAATTCAAAAGAATCCAGAATTAAAAAGGCAATGATAACCATGTAACCATTGTCAAGTGTCATAAAACCCACCTGGTCCACTCAAACCCGTTAGGGAAGGGAATCTACTGTCCTTACCTGGTCTGGTCTACATGTGACTCCAAACTCACAGCAACATAGTTGACTTCTTAACTATCCTCTGAAATGGTTAGCAAAGTATTCAAATGTAACAAACCCTAGAAAATCTGAAAAAGTAAATGAAACTGGACAGATCAACTGGCAGTGAACAGGTACCAGATGTGTCAGCAGCAAACTTAACCTTGCAAAGTCTTCTTCACTGACATCTGGGGGTTAGTGTCAAAATTGGGAGAGCTGTTTCACAGACCAGGGTTGAAAAATGTGATGCTGGAAAACACAACAGGCCAGGCAGCATCCGAGAAGCAGGAGAATCGACGTTTCAGGCATAAGCCCTTCTTCAGGAAAGAGGCTGGTGTGCCAAGCGGGCTGAGATAAAAGGTAGGGGGGAGGGAATTTGGGGGAGGGGTGCTGGGAATACGATAGGCGGAAGGAGGTGAGGGTGAGGGTGATAGGCTGGAGAGGGGGTGGGGGCGGAGAGTTCGGGAAGAAGATTGCAGGTCAAGAGGGCGGTGCTGAATCCGAGGGTTGGGATTGAGATAAGGTGGGGGGAAGGGAAATGAGAAAGCTGGAGAGATCTACATTCATCCTGTGTGGTTGGAGGGTTCCTAGGCAGAAGATGAGGCGCTCTTCCTCCAGGCGTCATGTGGCCAGGGTCTGGCAATGGAGGAGGCCAAGGAACTGCATGTCATTGGTGGAGTGGGAGGGGGAGTTAATGTGTTCAGCCAAGGGGCGGTTGGGTTGGTTGGGTGTCCCAAAGGTGTTCCCTGAAACGTTCCACAAGTAGGCGGCCTGTCTCCCCAATGTAGAGGAGACCACATCGGGTGCAGCGGATACAGTAAATGATGTGTGTGGAGGTGCAGGTGAATTTGCGACAGATATAGAAGGATCCATTGGGGCCTTGGAGGGAGGTGAGGGGGGAGGTGTGGGCGCAAGTTTTGCACTTCTTGCGGTTGCAGGGGAAGGTGCCGGGAGTGGAGGTTGGGTTGGTGGGAGGTGTGGACCTGACGAGGGAGTCGCGGAGGGAGTGGTCTCTCCTGAATGCTGATAGGGGTGGAGAGGGAAATATATCCTTGGTGGTGGGGTCTGTCTGGAGGTGGCGGAAATGACGGAGGATGATACGATGTATCCGGAGGTTGGTGGGGTGGAAGGTGAGGACCAGTGGGGTTCTGTCCTGGTGGCGATTGGAGGGGCGGGATTCAAGGGCGGAGGTGCAGGAAGTGGAGGAGATGCAGTGGAGAGTGTCGTCGAATACGTCGGATGGGAAATTGTGGTCTTTGAAGGAGGCCATTTGAGTTGTTCGGTAGTGGTACTGGGAGCAGATGCGGCGGAGGCGGAGGAATTGAGAATATGGGATGGCATTTTTACAGGGGGCAGGGTGGGAGGAGGTGTAATCTAGGTAGCTGTGGGAGTCAGTCGGTTTGTAGTGAATGTCTGTGTTGAGTTGGTCGCCCGAGATAGAAACGGAGAGGTCTAGGAAGGGGAGGGAGGAATCTGAGACGGTCCAGGTAAATTTGAGGTCGGAGTGGAATGTGTTAGTAAAGTGGATGAACTGTTCAACCTCCTCATGGGAGCACGAGGTAGCGCCAATACAATCATCGATGTAGCGGAGGAAAAGGTGGGGGTGGGGCCAGTGTAGCTGCGGAAGATGGACTGTTCCACATATCCGACGAAGAGGCAGGCATAGCTGGGGCCCATGTGGGTGCCCATGGCTACTCCTTTGGTTTGGAGGAAGTGGGAGGATTGGAAGGAGAAGTTGTTAAAAGTGAGGACCAGTTCAGTCAGTCGAAGGAGGGTGTCAGTGGAAGGGTGCTGGTTGGGTCGGCGGGAAAGGAAGAAGCCGAGGGCTTAGAGGCCTTTGTGATGGGGAATGGAAGTGTGTAGGGACTGGATGTCCATCGTGAAGATAAGGTGTTGGCGTCGGGGAAGCGAAAGTCATGGAGGAGGTGGAGGGCGTGGATGGTGTCCCGAACGTAGGTGGGGAGTTCTTGGACTAAGGGGGACAGGACCGTGTCGAGGTATGCAGAGCTAAGTTTGGTGGGGCAGGAGCAGGCTGAGACAATGGGTCGGCCGGGGCAGTCGGGTTTGTGGATTTTGGGTAGGAGGTAGAAACGGGCGGTGCGGGGTTGTGGGACTATGAGGTTGGAGGCAAAACTTGCGCCCACACCTCCCCCCTCACCTCCCTCCAAGGCCCCAATGGATCCTTCTATATCTGTCGCAAATTCACCTGCACCTCCACACACATCATTTACTGTATCCGCTGCACCCGATGTGGTCTCCTCTACATTGGGGAGATTGGCCGCCTACTTGCGGAACTTTTCAAGGAACACCTCTGGGATACCCGCACCAACCAACCCAACTGTCCCGTGGCTGAACACTTTAACTCCCCCTCCCACTCTGCCAAGGACATGCAGGTCCTTGGCCTCCTCCATCGCCAGACCCTGGCCACATGACACCTGGAGGAAGAGCGCCTCACCTTCAGCCTAGGAACCCTCCAACCACACGGGATGAATGTAGATTTCTCCAGCTTCCTCATTTCCCCTCCCCCCACCTTATCTCGGTCCCAACCCTCGGATTTAGCACCGCCCTGTTGACCGGCAATCTTCTTCCCGAACTCTCCGCCCCCACTCCCTCTCCAGCCTATCACCCTCCCCCTCACCTCCTTCCACCTATCGTATTCCCAGCGCCCCTCCCCCAAATTCCCTCCCCCCTACCTTTTATCTCAGCCCGCTTGGCACACCAGCCTCATTCCTGAGGAAGGGCTTATGCCCGAAACGTCGATTCTCCTGCTCCTCAGATGCTGCCTGGCCTGCTGTGTTTTTCCAGCACCACATTTTTCAACTCTGGTACTCCAGCATCTGCAGTCCTCACTTTCTCCTATGTTTCACACACCAGTCAAGCAACAGCCTGCCATAGTCATACTCATGGAGTCATACCTGATGCACAATGTCCCATACATAGCCATCACTATCCTTGGATGCATCTGATCTTTGAACTGAATTGAATTGAATTGAATTGAATTGAATTTATTGTCACGTGTACTGAGGCATAGTGAAAAGCTTTGTCTTGCGAACAATACAGGCAGATCACAGAGTGAGATAACAAAGATAGCAAATCGCGGCAAAAACAAAATCACAAGTACAGGTGAATGTTAAGAGTTTGTGAATCCATTCAGTATTCTAACAACAATAGGGTAGAAACTGTTACGAAACCGGCTGGTACATGTGTTCAGGCTTCTGTACCTTCTCCCCAATGGTAGAGGTTGTAGAAAAGCATTGCCAGGATGGGATGGATCTTTGAGAAAGCTGGCGCCCTTTCCTTGATAGCGGGCCTGGTAAATGGATTCTACAGATGGGAGGTTGGCCTTTGTGATTGCTCGAGCAGAGTTCACCACTCTCTGTAACCGTCTCTGATCTTGAATCGTGCAGTTGCTATGCCAGGTTGAGATACATCCAGACAGAATGCTCTCGATGGCTCACCTGTAAAAGTTGCCAATGGTATTTGCCGTCACGCCAAATTTCCTCAGCTGCCTGAGGAAGAAAAGACATTGTTTGGTTTTTGTAACCAGTGCATCCACATGAAGAGTCCAAGAAAACTTGTTGTTGATGACCAACCTCAGGAGCTTGACTCTCTCCACTCATTCCACCTCTGTGCTGTTAGTGTGTAGCGGGGGCATGAGTAACATTCTGCTGAAAGTCAATAATGAGTTCCTTGGTTTTGCCGGCATTGAGAGCTAGGTTGTTCTCAGTGCACTATTTTTCCCGGTCTTTCGCCTCCCGTCTGTAGTCTGTTTTGTGGCCATCTGAGATTTGACTGACTATGGTGGTGTCATCAGTGAACTTGTAAATGGAATTAGTCTGTATTTGGTGATGCAGTCATGGGTATACAGTGAGTACAATAGGGGGCTGAGTACACAACCCTGGGTGGCTCCAGTGTTGAGTGTTAATGAGGATGAAATATTGTCCCCAATCTTCACTGATTGTGGCCTGTGGGTCAGGAAACTGAGGATCCAGTTGCAGAGAGTGGGGCTTACTCCAAGATCACTAAGTTTAGTAATCAGTCTCAAGGAGATAATAATCTTGAAGGCTGAATTGTAGTCAATGAGTAGGATTCTTACGTAGCTGTTCTTGGCATCAAGATGTTCTAGGGAGGAGTGATATGGCATCTGATGTGGATCTATTGATCCAATAGGCAAATTGGAGTGGTTCAAGAGTAGTGGGGAGACTGGAGTTGATTAATGCCATGACCAGCCTGTCAAAGCACTTCATGACCACCAAAGTTAGGGTCACTGGGCGGTAGCCATTGAGACATGCTGCATGAGCCTTCTTAGGCACAGGGATGATGTTGGACCTCTTGAAGCAGGCAGGGTCAGTGGCCTGCTGCAGGGAAGTTGTCCGAGAAGACCTCTGTCATTTGTCTGCACATGCTCTGAGTGCACGGTCTGGTACTCCATCTGGTCCCATCGCTTTCCTTGGATTCATATGAAGGAAAACTGATCTGACCTGTGATGTAGTGACTGTTGGGATAGGTTCGTCAGGACTTGTTGGTATAGGTGTAACCTCTCCACTGAAATACTGCTCAAAGTGAGCATAGAAGGCGTTGAGACAATCTGGGATGGATAGGTCATCGTCTGCTATCTTCCATTGTCTCTTTTTAGAACCTGTGATGTCATTCAGTCCTTGCCATTGTTGCCGGGTGTCTATCTGGGTCTCTAGTTTGGATCGGTATTGGTTCTTGGCTGTCTTAATGGGTCTGCGAAGGTCATACTTGGATTCATTATATTTGAGTGTGTCTCCTGATCTGAAGACCTCACGCCTGGTTTTTAGCAGGTTCTGTATGTCCTAATTCATCCAGGGTTTCCTATTGGGGAACACCCGAATTGACTTCCTTGGTATACAGTCCTGCTGATACATGCTGATAAAGTCTGTGACGATGGTGGCATACCTGTCCAAGGTACCTGTGGAATGCTCGAACATGGCCCAATCAGCTGATTCCAGACAGCGCCAGAGTTGATCCTCTGCCTCCTCCGACCAGCACTGGACCTGTATCCGCAAGGAGGTCTCCTGCTTGAGCTTTTTCCTGTAGGCCGGAATAAGAAACACGGCATTATGGTCAGAGTTCCCAAAATGAGGGTGGGGGTGGAGCAATAGGCATCTTTCACAGCAGAGATAATGGCACAGTGATGTACATTATAGAGGGAGTTGCTTTTCAAATGCTCAATGTTGACTCTGGACACCACAAAGGCTTATGTCAACAAAGCCTCCTGTTTACCATGTACTGATAGACCCTACCCTCTCAGCTGATAACTCAATTCCCCTGTATATTGCACAACACTTGGAGAAAGGGCGCGGAACCAACTCTGGGTGGAGGACTTTGTTGTCCATCACCAAGAGTGGTTCAGCAGGAGCACTGCAGGCATAGCTTGTTGACTTCTAAAGGCTCTGTGGCAAGTGATGAGGCAACCAACAATAAGGCAAAAACATACTTGGCCTCATCCTGACCAATCTGCCTGTTGCAAATGCATCTGTCCATGATAGTAACAGTAGGAGTGATCACCACTCAGTTCTTGGGCTGTCAGTCATATTGAAAATGCCCTTCATCATGTTTTGTGGCTCTAACACAGTGTTGAATGGGATAGAGTTTGAACCAATCCAGCAACTCAATTGAAACAATGTGGGCCCATCAGCAACAGCAAAATTGTTCTCCAGCATAATTTACAAATTCATGGCCTGCCATATTCTTCACTCACCATCATCAAGCCAGGGGATCAATCCATATTCATTGAAGTTGGCATGTGAAGACCAAAGCCAATTATGCTTAGTAATGAGGTGTTAATCTGCGAAGCTACAACATGACCCACTTCCATTCCAAGTAGCATAAGTAGCAAGTAATTGACAGAGCTAAGTGATTGCTCAATCAGATCTAAACTCTGCAGTGCTGCCATAACATCGTGCATGTTAGTGAATAATAAAGAATTCACTGCAGAAGGAGGCTCTGCAAATATCCTAGTCCTCAGTGCTGGAAGAGCCCAGCAATAAATGCAAAAGCTAAGGCCAAAATATTCACAATAATCTTCAGCAAGAAGAGCTGAATGGATGACCTGCCTTGGCCTACTTCAAAGATCCCCAGTATCACAGATGCCAGTCTTTAGCCATTTCAACTCACTCCACGTGATAGCAAGAAATGCTTGGAGGTACTGGATACTGCAAAGTCTATGGACCCTGATAATTTTCTGGCAATAGCATTGAAGACTTGCACTGCAAAACTTGCTGCACCCCTAGCTAAGCAGTTCCAGTAAAGCTATAACACTGCTATCTACCCCGCAATGTGGAAAATTACCCAGCTACGTCCAGTGGCAGTAGAATCGACAGGAATTGCTGCAGAAATTCATCAAAGCCCCTTGGACAGCACTCTCCAAACCTACAAACATTGCTATTAAGAAGGACAAGGGCAGCAGATACATGGGAAAACCACTATTGTCAGGATGCCCTCCAAGCCACTCATCATCCTGACTTGGAAAGGTACACTGTTCCTTTAGTGTCGTCAAACTTCTGGAGCTCCCTCTCTAAAAACATTGTGGACCTACCTACTCCAAATAGACTACAGTGGTTCAAGAAGGCAGTTCATTATCACCTTCTCAAAGACAATCAAGGATGGGCAATAAATCCAGCCCAGCCAATGTAGCCTACATCTCTGAAAGAATTTAAAAATGATTGAGACTAAAGCAGTTCAAAATTCTGAATGTAGTGTCCTGGATTAGGTAAGTGTGAGGTACCTCACAGTAGAGAGTGGAAGTGAGGCCAGAGATGTTGGAGAGAGGGAAGCATGGACAGGATCTTGTTGGAGAGATCAGACTAGAGGCATGGAACATCAGGGTGGGGGAGGCACATAAAGGACTCTGGATACCAACCACTGGCAGCTGGTTATGGAGGTAGTCCTCTGTCACCAATCTTCCTTTCTATGTTGTCTCCAGGGCCTATCTAATTATCAGTAATAATGATGAGTCCACTAGAAGCTGGACAAAAAGAGACAATTGTCCTACCTGAGAACATACATGTGATTGCATGAACAGCATGAAATGATTCTTGTACAGGTCTGACTGCTGCTTCTCAATCTTCCTTCTCCTGATGCTTTCCCTGGTTTGCAAAAGGTGCAGGGCGGTTGGTTCACTGATAAAAGGCTTACTAATTAAAATTCAATTTCCAGCAACCATTGAAGGAAAAAAATCTAGTTTTCTTCAGGCTTAAAGTGACTTACTGCAGAGAATAGCAAGAGAGCTCTTATGCTGCTGCTCATCCAAAGACTCTCTCTATCTTGTTCAGACCCCCGGATGACCATTAGTTTCATGTTTGGCAAGCAGAAATCCTTTGTCGACGATAACTGGTCACTTGTCCATAGACCAGTGGTTTTCAACTGGTGTGCCACAGCACATGGGGTGCTGCAGCAAGGTGAGAGCATGCAGTGACATTTTGGTGTCCATGCTTTTGATCTCCTCCAGAACCTCAGTGCTTATTGTTGAAGGCAGTATTAGCTGCCATTTGTCACTGCACATGCACAGAAGAGAAATCTACTCGATTATGCAGCCTGTGTGCCTTGATACTGAAAAGGTTGGGAACCAATGTCATAGACCAGTCCATACATTTTTGCTAATCAAAGCTCCATGTATACACCACACCTTGGCTCCAGCTCATCTACCAATTATACTTTGTTCACAAGCAGCTATATATACAATGCTTGTAATGAGTGTCAGGTTATTGGCTTTCAACATAAATCAACTCTCCAACTATTCTTAAAATGTTTAAAACAGTTTCATCCCATTTCAGTCCACAATTACAAACACAGAAATGTTTAATAAATAGTCTTCATATCATATATTAATGCAGTGCTCTGACAGGTCACCAAATCTAGTCATAGAGTCATAGCACGGAAACGGACTCTTTGGTCCAACTCATCTGCATTGACCATACATCCCAATCTGATGTAGTCCCATTTGCCAGCATTTGGCCCATATCCCTCTTAACCCTTCAGGTCTTTTTTAAATCTCTCCCCTCTCACCTTTACAGTATGCCCTCTAGTTTTGGATACTCTCAGCCTAGGGAAAAAGACTTTGACTATTCACCCTACACACGTCACTCATGATTTTATTAATCTATAGAAGGTCACCATTCAGTCTCCAATGCTGTAGGGAAGAAAGCCCCAGCCTATTCAGCCTCACCCTATAACTCAAACCCTCCAGTCCTGGAAACATCCTCGTAAAGCTTTTCTGTACCTGCTCCAGTTTCTCAAACATCCTTTCTAGAGAAGGGTGACCAGAATTGTAAGCAGTATTCCAAAAGTGACTCAACCAATATCCTGAACAGCTGCAACATGACATCTTAACTCCGATACTCAATGTTCAGACTAATGAAAGTAAGCGTTCCAAACGCCGCCTTCACTACCCTCTCTGCCTGCGACTCCACTTTCAAGGAACTATGCATCTGCACCCCTGGGTGTCTCTTCAGCAACACTCCCCAAAGCACTATTATTAATTATTTAAGTCCCTTGTACGATTTTCACAACTCAATTATGCAGCAATTCATTCAGAATTGTGCTGCTGGTCATTGTGGATGGATGTGTATTTATGGTTGTTGTCTGGTATGATATTTGCAGTGTCAGAGTCATCCTCTTGTATGAAGGGTGGTTAATCATATACAGCTTGCAAGTATCAGCTGTTTCATTGTAGGATTTGACCACTATATGTTGCAATATCATATGACCTGGATTGGACTTTGCATCATCGTGACTTTCCAGGAACACATCTATTTATAGAAAGATCTTGAACTCTGATGCTTTGTCCTACTTTGAGTTGAGACAACTGTCTACATGCTCAAGTACCATTTTCTCCCTGTTTCTATAAAGGCATTATATACATCTGAGTGGATGGTAACACTAGAATCATAGAATCCTTGCTATGTGGAAGCAGGCCATTTGGTCCATCGAGTCCACGCCAACCCTCCGAACAGTGTTCCACACAGACCCATCCCCCTACCTTATCCCTGAAACCTTGCATTTTCAATGGCTAATCCACATCCCTGGACACTGTTGGCAAATTAGCAAAGCCAACCCACTAAATCTGCACTTCTTTGGACTGGGAGGAAACTACAGCACCCAGAAGAAACCCATACAAACTCCACGCAGACTGTCACCTGAGGCTGGAATCCAACCCAGGTCCCTAACGCTGTGAGGCAGCAGTGCTATCCACTGAGCCAACATCATACCATGTCTGAGGGAAAAACTGCCCAAATGTGGTGCAACCTGTGAGGGAAACCATTGCATGGCTATATAATATGGCTATTCCAAAATCTTTAGTAACATTTTAGTAATCACTGACTCTACAGTATGAACAGTGTGTTCCATGAAATTATTACATGAAGATAGCGAGCAGAGTAGGTAAATATTAGGCATCTAATTTCCTGCTCATGTATTGGAAGGATATACTGCTTTCTTCCAAGTGCTCTGGTTTCCTCCTACAGTCCAAAGATATGCGGGTTAGGTGGATTAGCCAAGAGAAATGCTGCTGTACTGCAGATTGTTGTTGGACAAAATTTGTTGAGGAACCCCACCTAGCATATTGAATATGACGATCAATGTATTAACAACTATTATAATCATGTTGTCTTTGAATGGTGCCACAAAAAGGAATTTAGCGGAATAGCCAGTCACTAGTTTGTAATTATGTCCTTAGATATTGAAAATATCAGTGGTGATCTTCCATCCCAGCTCATATGGAGTATTATGTAAATGAAAGATTCTCTCAATTGTTGAGGTTGATGGGGTTGACGTATTTCACACAATTTGGTCAGTTGACTAACATCCTTATTGATGTCAGACCAATGAATAGATTTCATGTGCCAATCTCTTGTGTATTTTTTGTGTACTCGCATAAACACGTGTATGAGGGCAAGTTACTCTCTATGTAAAGCATCTGGAATAATCACTTGTTTGCCCTCATTTGCACTTGTTTGCCCATTTCTAGAAAATGTCAGAGTGGTCAGAAAGAACATGGTTTTGCAGCAACTTGTTGAATATAGCAGGGCCACTCACTGGTGATGGTTTTGATGAATCATAGAGTCCTTACAGTGTGGAAGCAGGCCCTTCAGTCCATCAAGTCCACACCGAATCTCTGAAGAGCATCCCACCCCCTTATCCCAGTAACTAATCCTATGAATGATCCACCTACCCTGCAGATCCCTGGATACAACACAATAGGCTATTCCCCATGACCAATCCACATAACCTGCACATCTTTGGACTGTGGGTGGAAACTAGAGCAGAAACAGACAGTCAGGGGGAAAAAGTGCAAGCTCCACATAGACAGTCACCTGACTCTGGAATTGAATCCAGGTCCTTGGTGCTGTGAGGCAGCAGTGCTAACCACTGTGATATTAGCTGTTTTAGGACATAAAGATACATAAATTTTGAGCTGTTGCAGCTGGACATCATCAGACAGATATTACTGAAGCTGTTCTGCTTACCTCTGATTATAATGAATAACATTGATGATGACACCATCTTCCAATTTGGATTCAGTAAATTTCACTTGTAAGTCTAAAGAGCTTTGCAGGTCTTTTTTCTTAGCAGACTTTGGACGTCTGCTTACGTTATCGGGAAATGATCATTACTGAGCCTAGTTTGTATTGTACTTCAAAACTGTATTCTTTGATCTTCACAAACAGATGTAGTCATGAAGTGTAATTGTGACAGGTTACTGACAGATAATTTCCAAAATTTGTGCTCACTATGGAAAACAAATGCTACACATATGTGTGTGAAAAAGCTTTATATTCCTAAGACTACAGTGTGTTTTTACTGCCTTATTTATTTGAATGGAAACATAGTAAAACATCAGAGGAGAGCAGAGACCTTACATTGTAGACTATCATTTATTATGATGTTATCAAACAGTCTTAGAGGTATAGAGCCATTCTGAGATCTTTGCAATAATGCAACTGGACTTATTTTCACCACCCTCTAAATTGAGATGTGGCGAATAAGGTCCTAACTGAAACAATTGTAGCTGGGTGGTTTTACAATGAAGGTTAATGTAATAGACCCTCCAACAGCAGCAGCGATGGTGAGGGAGGGCACAGAGCAAGGGAGCTTGAGTCAGAACCTCCACCTGCAGGTGGCGATGGTGGGAGAGGGCAGCAAATGGAGTCAAAAGGACACACTCTGGATAAAAAATAGGATGCCTTTGGAGGAAAGAGGGCTCATGGGAAGAGGGCGCAGAAAGACAAATAATTCTTCAACCAAGTGTAAGCCATCGGCTTAATTCCATGTAACTACTGTAAAGTCCTTTTGTTTAGCCTTTATAATGCCACTGGAACAAAGAATCCCTGCTTCATAAACTTTGGGCTGTCTGTTCAAATTTCATGTTACACTTATTTTTACTGTTATGACACAATTAGACCTACTTATATTAAATAGAAACCTTTGTCAGCATCATAACAATTATGCATGTCAGTATGTAGGCTTCAAAGTTTGTGAGAAGATTTGTAGCTCGGGTGCTCGTTGCTGTGGTTCTGTTCGCCGAGCTGGAAGTTTTTGTTGCAAACGTTTCGTCCCCTGTCTAGGTGACATCCTCAGTGCTTGGGAGCCTCCTGTGAAGCGCTTCTGTGGTGTTTCCTCCGGCATTTATAGTGGCCTGTCCCTGCCACTTCCGGTTGTCAGTTTCAGCTGTCCGCTGTAGTGGCCGGTATATTGGGTCCAGGTCGATGTGTTTGTTGATGGAGTTTGTGGATGAGTGCCATGCTTCTAGGAATTCCCTGGCTGTTCTTTGTTTCGCTTGCCCTATAATGGCGAAGGAACTACAGCAGAAACTGAAACACTTGATCAGCGGATCCAGACACTCTATACAATCAACACAGGAATTCTTGGACATCATCAGAAATATACACATAGACAAGGAAGAAACCATGGTCTCATTCGACGTAACGGCACTGTTCACATCTATTGACAAAGCCCTAGCCAGAGAAACAATAGCCAACCTGCTGAACAGACATAACAGATAACAGGACGTTGAACCCATCAACAAAGACGGCATACTTAAACTACTGGACTTGTGCCTCACAACACACTTCACATTCAACAACCAGATATACGAACAAATCAACGGAACACCCATGGGCTCACCGATCTCGGGACTCATAGCAGAAGCAGTAATGCAAAGGTTAGAACAAACAGTCTTACCACAAATTCAACCCAAACTCTGGGTCAGATACGTTGATGACACCTTTGTAATCATTAAAAACACGGAAATAGAGAATACACACCGGATCATCAATGCCACACTCACAGGAATCCGATTCACGAGAGAGGAAGAAAAGGACAACCAACTCCCATTCCTAGACGTGATGGTACAGAGAACACCAAATGGAGAATTCACCACCAAGATACACAGGAAAGCCACACACACAGACCAAATCCTGAACTATGAAAGCAACCACCCCAACACACACAAACGAAGTTGCATCAAGACACTATTTAAAAGGGCCACAACACACTGCAGCACACCAGAACTGAAAAAAGAGGAAGAGGAACACCTGTACAAGGTATTCGCCAAAAACAGATACCCGCGCAATTTCATCAACAGATGCCTAAGGGAAAGACAACAGAACGAGGACATGCCGCAACCCAAAGGACTAGCCACACTACCATACATCAAGAACATCTCTGAAATGACAGCCAGACTACTGCGACCACTAGGACTTCTAACAGCACACAAACCAACAGCCACCCTCAGACAACAACCCATCAAAACGAAGTACCCGATACCTAGCATGAGCAAAACTAATGTAGTGTACAAAATCCCATGCAAGGACTGCACAAAACACTATATAGGACAAACAGGAAGACAGCTAACGATCCGCATCCACGAACATCAACTAGCCACGAAACGACACGACCAGCTATCCCTAGTAGCCACACACGCAGACGACAAGCAACATGAATTCGACTGGGACAACACTACCATTATAGGGCAAGCGAAACAAAGAACAGCCAGGGAATTCCTAGAAGCATGGCACTCATCCACAAACTCCATCAACAAACACATCGACCTGGACCCAATATACCGGCCACTACAGCGGACAGCTGAAACTGACAACCGGAAGTGGCAGGGCAAGGCCACTATAAATGCCGGAGGAAACACCACAGAAGCGCTTCACAGGAGGCTCCCAAGCACTGAGGATGTCACCTAGACAGGGGACGAAACGTTTGCAACAAAAACTTCCAGCTCGGTGAACAGAACCACAGCAGTATGTAGGCTGTGTGAATTGTTTTAGAATGGAGTTACTTGTTGAACAGCAGCTTAAACGTGCGTGATCTAGAACCTTGAACATTAGACTGTACTTTTTTATATTTTTCTGAGTTTTTTTTGATTTTGGATTGAATTGGGAAAAAGTGTGACTTCAAACCATAGAAGAAATTGCTCCTTTTTCCTAAAGGAGGTTTTTGAAATTAATTTTAAGCTGCTTTGTTGAAGCAAGGAGGAAGAATATTTGTAGATAGACTGGCTCGAGGAGCTGTGTTCAAGAGTTTGGTGTCAAGACATCGCTGATAGGCTTCTGGAGTTCTGACTAGTAGATGATGAGGAGCATCAGCTTGACAACAAGTACCTTTTCTGGATCCTGGGAAGCTGAATGGCTGTGGGTGTGAATAATACTGACAGAAACCTTTGGATAGCTGCAAGGACAGAAGATGCATCTTTTTCTCCAGTAAAATTCCTCAAGCCGTAAGAAAGTAAGTTTATTTTTTCCCTTACCAGTTGTACAACATGTGGTCTCTAATCAGCATCTAAAAGGTATTGTAATTAAAGTACCAATCACCTGTGCCTCCTGCAAAAAGGTGAAAAGGACTTGGAGAAGAGAGATTGAAGAATTGTAAATCGTGGAAAACAAAAGGACCATCCCTATGGACTGGAGCCATTGAGTTGTTTTCCCAGTTTTACCCTCCCATAACAACCCCAATTTGTTTTTTTCTATCTGTGTCAGCTTCTATGTGTGTAGGAAGATTATCAGGTGGGGTAGCTAGACTTCAAGCTAGTAGAGTTATTTGCTAACAGTTCACAGTTGCTTACCTGGGGTTAGAATCCATTTATTTGGAACAGTTAGTAGTTTTTGTTAAGTACAGAACATTTTCTGTGTTTTCTGTTCCCTGGGTCTATCTAACAGGTCAACTGGGGACTTAGTGAACTTCGATAAACTTTTAAACTTTAGTGATGGTTCTGGGAATAGTGCGGCCTGATTTCCAGAGTGCTACCCAGTGAGGCATAACACTAAATATTCCAGTGAACACAAATGGGACAGTAAGAATGGAAAATCTGTGTGAAGTGCCAGCATATGGAATGACACGTTTGTCCTGAAGAATAAAATACTTCTTTATTCATTTTATTGGGCGTTGGATCAAATATTATGCAAGTTACATTGAACAAATTGGTGAAAAAAAATTGAACTTTTCAATTCTCCCAGTGGTTCAATAAGTAGCTGAGCTATACAGAACAGAGAGCCGGGTTTGATATTTCATCTGTACGCGGGAGTTAGTTTGGAAATGTTTGTTGGGTGATGATATGATAAAGCTCAGCTGTGTTTAGTGTCTTGCACTGTTCAATAATTTGTCATGAAATGAAACCCAGTCAAGAATCAGTATCACTGGGAGAAAGAAAGAAAGAAAGAGGAAATGTAATGGGCAAAATAACTCTGTCATTTTATTTTTAACAAAATGCCTGTTGTTTCTTTCGTGACCTTAACGCACACACCTCTGAGATGAGAGTGAGCAGTAACAAGAAATCAAATTTGTGTCACCGATCTTATTACGGGAGAGTTCAGAGCCAATGAGGTCAGTGGAATGTATAATTCTTAGACAAAACAAACAGGGAAAGGTCTGAGCTCTCTGATGGCAGATAAGTTACAATTTTAGAGCTTTTTCCAAAGGAAAGTATTTGAAAGTACACGGGAATATTTTGCCTTGTGCCAGAAACTGCTGATGGATCTTCACTGTGGGGACAGAGGAGTAGATGATCTGTCTGAACAAAAACTGAAAGAGGTATGGGAGAAAATTGCTGGATCTTTCTTGCCAATTTCTGCTGCCTTTTTTTTCAAGATTACATAATACATCGTTTTCCCTAATCTGGGTTTAGCATCCTGGGGAAAAATCTTGGAAGCCTTTCCCACCACCCTCCCACCCATCGCCAACTTGAGTCTGGATTTTACTAGATGAGCCCTGTATCCGAGGTAGAGCTCTTAAGGGGAAGATCAGGAGTGCAAGGCTGAAGCTTCAGTGAGAGGGAGAGCGTCTCCCTCACTTTCCGCTTTTTCACATTGAGCATCATCTCAGTACACCACATCCCCTCCCATTCCCTCAACACAAACACATACACCGAGGGTGCTCTGCTCCACCCCCTCCCCATACTTTCCATCTAGCCTATCTGGGAGTCCCCTCCCAAGCATGAGACTGCCACAGTTACCTCCATCCTGGTTCAAAGATAGTTTTTGTCAATCTGTTCCCACATGTTATTACACACCTCTGGAGCAGGTGGATCTTTAATCAGGCCTCCTGACTCAGAGGTTGGGACACTACCGCTGCACCACAAGAGCCCTTATGATCCTGGGGACTGCTTGAACTCCTAGTGTAGGCCAGTTAGGTTGGCTGGTATTTCTTGGAAGCAGAAGCCCTCCTGAGTGAAGTCTGATAGACCCTGTCTCCAAACAATATACACTTCATTGAGCTTTATGTAGCTGTGGGACAACCAGCATCCGCAGGAACATATTCACAGTCGGGCTGTGTGACCTCCAAATGGTGTCAATTCTACACGTACGAGTGTATACAGGGAGCACCATTGTGTGCTTATATCAATAGAGAAGAGTAGGTAGACTGTACAGATAGGTCCTGATGAAGGGCTTTTGCCCGAAACGTCGATTTTGCTGGAGCTCCTCGGATGCTGCCTGAGCTGCTGTGTTCTTCCAGCACCATTGATCCAGACTGTACAGATAGCTGATGTTAAAGCATCAAGGGAAACCTAAAGTCACATTGTATCAGTATCACATCCTGAGCACCCAACATTCTCTTTGTTTATGCCAAATATTTGTAATTGCAGTTGTACCACAATCACAGGTGAAAATGTTTTGTTTACAGTATTCCAACATTGGCCTGGATCTTCTGAGCAGTGAATATTTGGATGTTCACAGTTTCTGTGCACCCTATTTATGTTGATATATATATGATCCTTCCTTCCCTTCATGTCAATCTCAGGCCCGGGGCAGTGTCTGTGCCTGTGCTGAGATGTTTGGTTCCTTTGTGTTAACCAGTAGCACAAAGGAAAAGCTGAATTTGGCTCCACTACTCTTGAATCTAATCTTTGCTGCAATATGCTTAAGGAAACCACAAGGGACATAGCTGCAGGCTTCAATATTCAGTGCCCTGGAGGGAAGTTCTTCAATTCCTCCAGATTGGGTGTCTCCTTCAAAGTCCCAGAAGCAGCAATCACACTGTTACTGTGTGCATATAGCTGTGCCCTAGCTCTAACATTGAAGGCATTCAGACTGTGGCAAATAAAGTCTTGGATGCTGTCATCACCAAACCACTGTTTCCGAGACTGATGTAATATTTCAGTCAGCACCAGGCACACGCTATGAAGCACCATTGATACTTTCCATCTTGAGGTTGTAGAAAAATTCTCATACCTTGACAGTGCATTTCCTTGGGATGGCACTAACATAGGAACAGGAGTAGGCCGTTCAGCACTTGAACCTGTTCCAACATTCAGTGCATTCATGGTTGATCTGCGGCCTAACTCCATATACCTGCCTTTGAACAATATCTCTTAATATCTTTGTTTAACAAAAACTTTATCTTTCTTGGGTTTAAAATGAATAAGTATTGATGAAGGTATCCGTACACACATCAAGAAATCAAGTTCTGCCAAAAAGGCTTCACGACCATGTCTGGAACAGTCCACCTTTTAAGCTGAAAACGAAAATCAGACTTTCTCAGGTCATTGTCATTACCATCTTGCTGTGTGGCGCAGAATCCTGGGTCTACTAGGGGTCATATCCAAGCTCAAGTCCAATATGAGAATTTCATAGTAAGACAAAATCATCAACTACAAGATCATGCATCATTATGGAACTCATCACATGCAAACCACCCTCAACAAAATTCACAAGAGATGGGCAGTCCAATGTTTCTGCATGGCTTCATGCAGAAAACCAAGCAGATCTTCTACGGATGTGTCTCAGGGCAAGCCACATCAAAGTGGCGAGTGCAAATGATATTGGGTCTTCTAAAATAGCATCTTACAAACCCCTGTATTGTTGTGAAAGCACTGCAGCTGACCACATGGAGACACGCTCTATATTGAAGTAATTCTGGTTTGGAGACCATCTATACTAAGCTTGCAACAATCTGATGTCCCCAGAGGAAAGCCTGAAGTGGCGTAGTTGGAGGGAATTCCCCCAAGCACCAGCAGTGACAACATGAACTGCCAGTTCTGTCAACATGCACGCTGATCAAATATCAGACACATCAGTCACAGGAGAAACCACAGAAGAAATCACTTACAGTTTGGGCATACTTGAGTAACGAGGAGTCTCTATTTCCAGAAATGGATTTGTTTTTAATCTGTATTGGTCCCTCTACATGCTTGATCGGCCTATTTCCTCACCTTAATAACAGGGGCAAATTTTTACCTTTTGTCCCTCTCCCAACTTTCAGATCATTTATCCCTATCCACTGCAATCAGAAAGAGTTTGGTGAAGTCTGAATAAGCAGGTTTTCTGAACAAATTCACAACAGCACGAAAGGATCCTTACATGGAATTTCAGACCCTCAATGCTCACAAAGTCCCCTTTATATATAAATTCCAATAGCTTCTTACATAATTTAATACTATCTGCTGAATTAAAGTGAAACATTGTATTAAAATTGGGATTAATTTCCTCCAGAATGAACACAACATCCATGTGAAGTTTAGAATTCTACTACAATCCCTGCAATTGGATTTACTGTCATAGAGTTCATAGAATCATAGAGATGTACAGCATGGAAACAGACCCTTCAGTCCAACCCGTCCATGCTGACCAGATATCCCAACCCAATCTAGTCTCACCTGCCAGCAGCTGGCCGATATCCCTCCCTCTATTCATATACCCATACAAATGCTTTTTTAATGTTGCAATTGTACCAGCCTCCATCACTTCCTCTGGCAGCTCATTCCATGCCCGTACCACCCTCTGTGTGAAAAGATTGCCCCTTAGGTCTGTTTTATATCTTTCCCCTCTCACCCTAGACCTATGCCCTCTAGTTCTGAACTCCCCCAACCCCAGGAAAAAGACTTTGCCTATTTACCCTATCCATGCCCCTCATAATTTTGTAAACCTCTACAAGGTCACCCCTCAGCCTACAACGCTCCAAGGAAAAAAGCCACAGCCTGTTCAGCCAGATAGGCACAATCTATTGTGGATTGAACATTAGGGCCAGATAGGTTGTTCGTATGTACAGATTTAGGACATTTTTTGCAATGTATTTTTGTCAATCTTAGGACATTACGATATGTAACATTTTTCTAGGATTACAAAGATAGGATCTGACATTACTCTGAAAGTATGCATTATGTAAGAATGCTTCAGCACTCAGCTCATAGACTTTGAAATATTAAAATGGCCCAGAATTTGGAGGTTAGTGATGACTGAATAGCAACATACATTCATTCACTTTCCCACAAGCTTTTTATGTTTTTTTGCAGGAATCTGCAATGATAAGAAATATAGTTTGGTGCAGTGCTAACTACTAAGTACTTTTTCAATTGTAGTTGCTGTTGTCATTTGACAAACTATGATAGCCAACCTGTCCTCAGCAAACTCACACAAAGCAGCTACAACCAGATAATCCACTTTTGTGATTTTTGATTGAGGGATAAATATTGACAAGGACATCACACACAATTTTGCTTGTCATCTTCAAAATAGTGTCATGGAATATTTCACATGCACCTAAAACAGGGGGCCTCAGTTTGAAATCTCATCCAAAAGACTGTACCTCAGTGTTGATTTTTGTCTTTCAAATCTTGAATTGGGACTTCAAACTTGCACCTTGTAATTCAGGGGTGAGAATGACTGGCTGAGCCACAGTTTATAAGGAGGAGAAAGTGAGGACTGCAGATGCTGGAGATCAGTGCTGAAAATGTGTTGCTGGAAAAGCGCAGCAGGTCAGGCAGCATCAAAGGAGCAGGAGAATTGACATTTCGGGCATGAGCCCTTCATCAGGAATGAGGGCGGAAGAGAGCTTCTTCACGGAAGGCATCCTTGCAAGAGGATTCGCAGTAGGTTAAAATCTTCTAGGAGAAAGTGAGGACTGCAGATGCTGGAGATTAGAGCTGAGAATGTGTTGCTGGAAAAATGCTGGAGATCAGAACTGAGAATGTGTTGCTGGTAAAGCGCAGCAGGTCAGGTTCCTGAAGAAGGGCTCATGCCCGAAACGTCGATTCTCCTGCTCCTTGGATCCTGCCTGACTTGCTGCGCTTTTCCAGCAACACATTTTCAGCACAGTTTATAAACAGACCTATATTCCTGTGTGAAGAGGGTCATTAGCTATGTATCTCATTGGTCAGTCAGGTTGAATCATTGTTGCATCATTCAGAACCTGAAGTGTAGGTTAAAATATTGAAGCCAATGTCAAATCAAATATAGAAAACAAGATAAGTGATGAAAAGAAATTTGGAATTCATAACAAATTGAAAAAAATCAAAAGCAAAAGTGGCAAGTTTTAATGTTAAAACAACATAATCTTGTATGGCAACATACGTCTATCTCATGACCTCAGTTTGGGTTTTAATGCATCTTGGCAGTTGTGTGGCGTCTGCCTGTACTGCGATGAAAACGGAGACATTGGCTATCAAATTTTCTGTCACAGTTAGTTCCGTATGTCTTTGAGTCGGTTTGATGTTCGAATTGGAAAGGATGTGCTTTAAGCTCTGTGCAAAACCATGTGCTAAGTTGGAGCTACACTACTTCATACTGTTTGACATTAGCAGCAGATGGTGTGGCAAGCCTGTCAATATATCTAGCGTTTCTACATGATGTCAGCCTCTTTTTGTGTTCCAACCTGAATCGTCTGCAACAGAATCTGCCTGCAACACTTCATTTTCTGGGGAGGTGGCCCACATGCTATCCTTTCCTTCTGACCAGGCTCCAATCCACTTATGTCTAGGATTCACCATGTGTTGCTTTGGCCTCTGAAGTACAGGCAGTGCCAGTATCTAAGCTATGGCTGCAAGAATTATATTGGTCTTTCATTTCACCCATTTAAGGGAGCCAATCCCTCCAATCTTTCCTTGATGTATATAAACTAAAATGTCCGCATCTTTCTCCTTTGTGAAATCAGAGACTAAGCATCCCAGTCTTATTTTCTATATTCATTCTAGTCTGTGACTGAGACTAACCTCTAGTTCCAGATTAATTAATTACATTTAGATTCCACTAGTTCTGAAGTGGGATTTGAACTTGTATCCTTAAATTTTATTTGTGGTCCTTAGATGGCTGGTCCAGCAACATTACCCCTGACTGCCATACCTTGCACTATGTGTTGAGGTCCCCCTGCCCAAACCTTTAATTATGTCCTCTCTCCTCTTAGTGCACTAAGGCTTCCAGTTACAGAATCTGGAAATCCTCTCTCTGATTTTCTGCTCTATTTCTTCTATTCATTTTGAGAAGCAAATGACTTCATTCTCTGCTGTTGGCATGTTCACCTCCCCTTTAAGAATACCAGACTAGCTTTAATTAGCTTCACATAAACCTGTACCCTTGCTCAGCAAATAACCAGGCAATACTTACTTAATGTTGAAATGCATGTCACAATTATTAAGATGAACAGGGTACATGAAGCTGTCTGTATCCATTCTCTTGGACATAGTGCAATTCAACATCTCAATCTTTATATCCACAAAGGAGCCATATCCAATTTATTTGCTCATGTTTTAATAATGCTATGAATTTTATAACATAAAATATTGGCCTGGACATTACAAAAAGATAGACTTGGATGTATTAAATTGTGTATAATTCCTTGAAGATGTGATTGATATATAGTCTGTTTTACTGATCTCCATTGTTTGTCTCTGAACACTAAATTAGATTTGAAGTGTGAGTGAGACATAACTGATGGAGCAAATAACCTACGTGTATTTTGGCATCTAATTCCCCTGTGGCCCAGATCATTTTATTTTGGCACTTTGATTGTAGACTGTTAGAGAAGAGTTGAGTGCTCTGGAAAATGAATAATTTTCCACTTCATATCTTGTGAAATAACATTTACAAGTTCAAGCATTGTACATTTCTCATTAACGTGACCATCTAAAAATAACACTCAATATTTGGGATGCCATTACATTTTCCTCATTGTCTCTTCTTAAGGTTGAGACAGGGAACTAGAAGCTGTCTAAAGTGAGACTTTTTTTTCAGATGACCACGAACTATGGAAGATTTATGCCCAATCCTAATTTTACGTTTGCGAAATGTGTCTGTTTATAGATTGTGTTTGACACAGGAGCCTTGTGTGATAATATTTCAATGCTCACATTCTTTGATTCCGAGCTGTATTCCAAGACAGAGATTTTGGACGTCAGCATGTCTAAGATCATCCAATTTGGCTCCTGGCATTTACAGCATGTTCCAAACATTAAGTTGAATTCAAAGGCAAAAAGCTGTAGATGCTAGAAATCTGAACTAAAAACAGAAAATGCTGGAAATATTCATTAGTGCACATTAATTTTGTTTTGCTCCTCACCAAATAATGTTTTAGGGCTTAACAAAGAAATTATTGATTTCAGTCTTAAAAGTTTAAATTGACCAAACATCTACAGTCTTTTGTGAAGTTTCAGAATTCCACTTCCCTTTTTGTGTTAATGGACTCTGTGATCTCTCTCCTGAATGCCTAATACTAATTTATGGTTAAAGTCCCTTATTCTAGATTGCTACACCAAAGGAAATACTTTGTCTGTATCTATTCCATTGAATTCCTTTTATCATACTAAAGGTTTCAGTCAGATCATCCCTCAGCTTTGTAAACTGAATAGAATAATAGTCAATTTTACATCTGGATGTACAGACCCCAATTTCAATTTCAAATGTTCAGGCAAAAACAAAATGCTGCTCCTGGTGGGAATATGTAATCAAAAGTAAAAGTACTGAACACATTGAGAAGGTCATGCAGCATCTGTGGAGATTGAAACAGAGTTTGCAGGCTGAGTTTTATCAGAAATCAGTCAAATGTCACTTTTAATGAATTTCATTGAGGTGTAGTTTCCCATGAGCACTAGCAAACATTTCTCATGCTATCTTCCCAAATTTGCCTCATTCTCCTTGTAACATTCCCCATTAGTGTCTCAGTCATTGTATTCTCTCACTGTTTCCCGACATGCTAGTCATTGATGCGATCTCCTGAAATTCCTGATGTTTCCATCATATTAAAGCCCAGTCATATACACAATAAACCACTGGCAATCCCCAGCTGCCATGCATGGTTTCTGTCGTTTTCCCTAATCATGTTTGAACAGGGAGAACTTGGCATCCGCTTCACTGATAGAGACCTGGAGGTTGTGATGGATGGAGGGGAGTATGTTGTCACTGCCCATGGAACATGCCCTGATATGTTGGTGACTGATGTAGTATCAAAAGAGCAAGCAGCAAGTTGGAGTCATCAAGTACCTGCCCTGACGCTCACGTCAGGACTTGTCTGGTTTTTATCCAGTGGGTGGGAGATTGGGAAATTGCATATCAATGAGGTGAGATGACATAAACATGCATGTACAGGTCCCATGCTGCTCAAGAATGGAAGTCTCCTCTCACTGTTCAACACTTGGTTGCAAAATTTGACTGAGTGTAGCATCTAGCAGCCCTAGCAAAACTGGAGTCAATGGGAATTGGGGTGGGGGAGGGGAGGGATATCTCTCCACTGGTGGAGTCATAACTGGCACACGGGAAAATGGTTATGGTTGCTGAAGGTCAATCATCTCAGCTCCAGGATATCTCTGCAAGAGTTCCTCAATGTTGTGTCCCAGGCCAAACCATCTTCAGTTGCTTCATCAATGACTTTCTCTTCATTATAAGTCAGGAAGTTTGTTGATGATTGCATTATGTTCAGCACCATATGTGACTCCTCAGATACTGAAGAAGACCAGGTTCAAATGTAGCTAAACCTGGACAAGACCCATAAGAGAGAAATAAATATGAGCAGGAGAAGACCATTCGGCCCCTCAAGTCTTCTCCGCTGTCCATAAGGATCATGGCTGTTCTGACATTGGTCACATTCACTATCCTGTCTTTACCTCATAACCCTATATTCCCCTACTGATCAAGAATCTATCCCAGGAGAACAAGAGAACAGCAGATGCTGGAGAGTCAGAGTCAAAGTGTGGCAGGGGAAAAGCACAGCAGGTCAGACAGCATCTGAGGAGCAGGAGAGTCGATGTTAAGAGCCCTTCATCAGGCATGAAGGATCTACCTCAACCTTAAATATACTCAGGAGCTCTGCCTCTCTAGTCCTCTGTGGAAATGAGTTCCAAAGGTTGAAGACCCTCTTGGACAAGAAATTCCTCCCCCTCTCAGCCTTAAGATGTTCCAAGATGGCGATGGAGTAGCAGCACTGCATCAGAGGTCCTGGCCTGGGGCTCGTTTGTTTCCATTTTGGCTCCTCGGAGAGTGTGAACCCAGAGTGGTGGGACTGAGTCCTCAGAGAGCTCACAAAGACAGCTAGTGTTGGCCCAGCAGTGAGAGATCACGTCACAGCATAACGGCATTGACGTTTGTTGGGCCTCGCGCAGAACCAAGGCAGTGACGGGTGGCATACATTTTTAAGATGGCGGCGATGGCAGGGTGGCCTTTGCAGTCAGCGTTGGTCAGCTGCGACAACATGGTATGTCTGAATTGATACTCCTGGTGGTTCAACAGAAGCGCCGTTTGCGTTGTCCGTGACATGGTAAACACATTGTGTTGCTCCTGATAAGGTCCTGGAAATCCTGGAATGGACCGTGACGGGGGGGCGTTGGTGGGCACGGAGCCCATTGTACAGAATCCCCTGCACTCCACCCCATGTCAAGCAGAGCAGAAGAAGGGAGGAAGAACTGTGTTTTTAGTTATATCTCAGTAGCTTCTGTAATGCAAAAGCGTGGCAACAGATTACACTTTTCATTGCATTTATTTGTTAAATACAAGTGACAATAAATCATTCAATTCAATAAACTGGTGCTTTTTATTCTGAGTTTGTACCCTCTGGAGCTAGACTCCCCCATGAGAGGAAACATCTTCTTAGCATTTATCCTGTCATCCTCTTCAGAATCCTATATGTTGCAATGAGATCACCTCTCACTCTTCAGTCAATAGAGTTGCAACCTGTTTATCTTTTATTCATGAAGCAATCACTCCATATTAAGGATCATCCTAACAAACACTCTTTGCACTGTTCCAATGAAATATTTTGCCTTAAATAACTGCTCACTGTATTCCAGATGTGGTCTCACCAGCACCTTGTACAGTTGCAGTAAGATGTCCATACTCTTATACTCCAACTCCTTTGAAATAAGGGTCAACATTCCATTATGTAGGAGCAAGTTACTGCAGATGCTGGAATCTGTTCTGAAAACAACAAGTACTAGAGTTCACAACAGGTCAGACAGCATCTATGGAGACAGCAAGCTAACGTTTCAAGTCTAGATGACTCTTCATCAGAGCTCTGAAGAGTCACCTAGACTCAAAATGTTAGCTTGCTTTCTCTTCATGGATGCTGTCTGACCCACTGTGATCTCCAGCATTTGTTGTTTTCAGTCAACATTTCATTAGCCTTCCTGATTACATGCTGCATCTGTGTGCTAGCTTTCTGTGTTTCATGCACAAGTAACACAGATGTCTTTGTGTTGCAGCTTTCTGTAGTTTGGGCTTCTGCCATACAAGTGCCTTCTCCAACAACAGAAAATCTAACCATCACCCTTTGACGTTCAATGGCATTAACATTGCTGAATCCCCCCACTATCAACATCCTGGGGATTACCATTGAACAGAAACTGAACTGGACCAGACATCTAACCACAATAGTTATGAGAATAGGTCAGTGGCCAGGAATCCTGTCATAAGGAATTCACTTCATGGCTCCTCAAAACCTTTCTGCTAGCCACAAGGCACAAGTCAGAGGTGTGATGGAGACTTCCCACTTACCAGGATTGGAACAGCACCAACACTGAAGAAGCTTGACACTATCTAAGGCAAAGCATTCTGCTTGATTGGCATCAAATCCACAAACTTCCACTTCCTCTAGCATTGATGCTGCAGCAGCATATACCGTCTACAAGATTCAGTGTAGAAGATCACCAAGGCTCCTTCTAAACACAAGCCCACTTCCATATAGGAGGACAAGGGCAGCAGATACATGGGAGCACCACCACTTGCAAGTTCTCCTCCAAAGTGCTCATCATCCTGATTTGGAAATATATTGCTGTTCCTTTAGTGTCATTGTGACAAAATCCTGGAATTCTTATCTTAACAGCATTGTGGGTCTATGTACAGCACATGAACAGCTTTTTTGAAATATATGAGATCCTGGATACTGAAAGAATGCTTCCTTTTGTGGAAGAATCTAGAACTCAGTCATAGTTTAAACAGACAGGTCACCATTTAAAACAGAGAGGAGGAAATCTTTTCTCTCTCAAGGATTTGCAGAAATTCCTGATGAACAAATTCCTAATGATGGGCTTTTGCCCAAAACGTCGATTATTCAGCTCCTCAGATGCTGCCTGACCTGCTGTGCTTTTCCAGCACCACTATAATCATAGATTCTTGAGTGCCAAGGGGAGAAAGGATTATTGGGAATATGCTGAAGTGTACAATTGAAGCCAAAATCAGATCAGTCATGATACTATTAAATAGCAGAGCAGACACGAAGGGTGCACTTTTGTTCCCTGTTTAAATATTTGTAGCTCACCAATACCTTCTTAAAGGCAACTAGGGATGAGCAATAAATGCTGATCCAGCAAGCAACACCCGCATCCCCTTTATTCTTTTACACCGTAATTTGTGAAATCTGGCAATGTACTATCCAAAAGGTTGATGAAAACAGATTCAGTAGCAACTGTCAGGAGAGCTTTGAATAAATATTTCTAGGGAGTAAATTTATAATGATATAAGGAAAGAGGAGTGGGGTAAGATTAATCTGATAACCCTACCAAAGAGCCAACACAGGCACAACTATCTGAATAGCCTTGTTTGCTGCCATATTATTCAATGATTACCTAATGTATGAGAATTTGACTCTTTTATTAATTCATACCTATCCAATTTTGCAGTCAATCTTCCTCTGATGATAGATTTCAATAATTTTCTGATAAGTGATTTAATTGATGAGCTTTAAATCTGTTGAAATTTCAATCTCCCATTAGTGGTGTCATTTGCAAAATTCAAATCCATTATACACAATTCTTCAATAGACTCATAAAGGTTTAAACATAGAAACAGGCCCTTCAGCTGAACATGTCCAAGCCACCCAGTTTTCACAATTAATTTAGTCCCATTTGCCTGCATTTGGTCCATATCCCTCTTCATCTATCCTGTCCAAATGTTAATAAAATTGTATTCGCCTCCATCATTACCTCTGGCAGCCCATTCCAGACACTCACCTTAAGATGTGTGAAAAAGTTGCCCCTCTGGACCCTTTATATTTCTTCCCTCTCACCTTAAACCTATAGTCTATAGTTTTAGACTCCCCTACCATGGGGAAAAGCTGTTGGCTATCTACCTTACCTATGCCTCTCATGCTTTTACAAACCTTTATAAGGTCACACCTCAGTCTTCTACACTCCAGGGAAAGAAATCCAGCCTTTGCACCTTTCCTGATAACTCAAACTTTCCAGTCCAGGTAGCACCCTACTAACCTTTCTAGTTTGATAATATTCTTTTTATAGTAGGGCAACCAGAACTGCAATTTGTCCACCACATATGTTATCTAGAATTTAGAGAGCTTTGTAGTATTCTGACTAATGCATCTGTGTTATTTTCCAAGATGATCACTCCTAATACCTCACAGTATTTGCCACATCTACTGATATGTGGTACTGTGCGAGCCTTGTTGGAGGTTTGGGTCCTGAGTTCCTCTGTGGTGGATTTTGGATGAAATCGCAGGAAAATGGGTACTGGATGACAGGGTATGGTTGACATGATTTGGCACTAATAAAGCGTAGAGTCTATAAAGGACCATAGGGAGTATCTGAGGGGCATATGTAGGTATAGGGAGTACATAGGTCAATAAAGTTGGATGGGGATGTACTGTACGTAGGAGGTTATAAAGAGCCATTTGGGATGGGTAATGGACATAGTGGACATTCCTTGTTCAACCAGCTGCCATGCCTTACTCATTAAGGTTATGAGAGATTATGAGGAACAATGAGGTGGCATGGATTAGCATAAATGCAACATGGCATGTGTGAATCATAGAACTCCTACAGTGTGAAGAGCCTTTCAACCCACTGAGTCCACAGTAACTCTCCGAAGACCATTCCACTAAGAACCACCCTGCTACACTAAACCTGTAACCATGCATTTCCCATCACAGATCCATTCAGCTCTCAGATCCCTGGACACTATGGGAAATTTAACATAACCCATCCACCTAACCCACACATCTTTGGACTGTAGGAGGAAACCCATGCAGAGAGGGTATGTGAAAACTCCATACTGACAATCACCAGAGGGTGGACTTGAACACAGGACCCTGGCCCTGTGAGGCAGCAGTGCTAACCACTAAGCCACACTAAGGGGTATAGATGAATGCTTATTCTTTTTGGATGCTTTATGAGCTCAAAATCAGAGCTTCTGTCCCAGAAGAAAGAATACCATCACTGTGTTACAAGCTGCCTGTTGATGAATCCTAATTAATCCTCACCATTCAAACTCATATGGACTATTCCCTTTCCTCTCTGTCCGTTTAACATCTTCATTGAGCCAGGGTTGCTTCTTATGGCTGTAGCTATGATGTCACTTTGATCAAAAGGTAAGGAGGCAGATTGTAAGAATGACCTGAGGCAGTACAGAAAATCAGTCTATGCTGTTTGCATTACCCTGCACCACATTCTAGTCATCTAGCCAAATGACCTAACCAATCCCCACTCCATCTTTTCCAAAATTGAATCTAAAACATGCTGTTCAAGAAACTGCCACAATAACATTGTGGAATCTTACCAATTCATATGAAATCCAAAATCTTCCATCACAGTCACATTATTTTGTTATTCCCTTTCATGATTTCCATCTTTATCTATCACCCCACAATATCACTACACTATTGAGGTTTGGTGACAATATTGACCAAAATCTTGTGTCTTTTGTTTGTTGTTTCCTGCAGTGTTTCCACTGCCTGAACATCTTAAATCTCTTCTATTAATGTAATACTACTTTATCTATAATTCTACTTCCATTTCTTTTCCAATTTCCATGTCCTTTCCTCATATCTAAAGCAGGTTGTTAAGAAAAGGGTTATGGGGAAGGGGTGGTGGTATAGGAGAAGTTCAGCATATCAGGAAGACAATAAAATCAAAGCAGAAAGAGTAAGTAAGCTCTGCTTGACATTGGCTATGATGTGTAGCACAGTCCAGAAGCTGAGAAAGAAGAGAAGGGAGGATATTCCTCCAAATTCAACTCTCTGCAATAAAGAAAATTATCTGGGCCTCACCATCTTCATGGTGATATTAAATTGACTAATTCTTCATAAAGGAGGGTTTTTTTTCCTATTTGCATTATTAAAACACTTAATAAATTTTTTAAAAGTCTTTTTTAAAGTATTCCTTAGACTTTTGTGCTGAAATGAAAATAGTTCTAGTCAATTCTAGATGCATCATCTTAGTGAAATATGCTGCATATTCTCTACAACATTAATGTCCTATAAGAGGCATGCAATATTACAAACTGTATTTTACCCATGTGTGATTCTCTTTTGTCCTAATTCACAATTATCACTTTACTCTTGTATGCTATGTTCTTTCTTATGAACCAAAAATTTATTAGTCTTTTTTTAAATATGGCTTTCTCGTACCTTAAAGACACAAAGGAGTGAAATTGGTTTTCACCAGTAACAGAAAACAGTTCTGCTGAATCATAGCCTCTTTTACACAGTTCTCACGTTCCTTTTCTGCTAAATTCTCTAAAAAGGGGTTTTGTTCCTTGGATGCAACTTTTTATTGCTTATAATAGGCTGACTTTAAAGTCATGTTGTTAAATTTGGTAGTTTGTGCTTATCCAAGTAACATGTAGGTCCGAGCAGATTGATGGGCAGCAGGACCTTCTATAGCCTGCCAAATGAGTAATAATGTGACATTCAAAGTTCAAATTTATTTTCTTTTTCACTCAGAATATATATTATCAAATAAAGACACTTAGTCATAAGTAGATGAGAATTTTTAGATTTTCAAGCTGGACGACATTTTAAAATAAATTGCTTCCTCACATTTTGCTGTGTTTACTATTTGCTGTTGTGCTGCCAATTTTCAGGTATGATCTAGATCTTGTACAATTTAGTTGTTGTATTTATATACTATTATTAATGTTAAACATGTTGTCATTTGTGTTTTCATTTACTTTCTCAAAATACTTTCAATTACAGAATCTAATTATTGGTGCACAGTGCAGAGGTTGAGTGAGATCTGTCATATTTATCAAGCCACAAAATGACAATGAATCTATTGCCATCTTTAAGTATCATTCCTTGGTGCATTTCGCAGTCTGACTTTCTGTAAATGTTTCGCTTCCTCTGCGAGACCTAATCTTATATCCAGATCTCCCTGTTCTAGACTCCTCAATCATTGGAAACAGTCAGCTCCTATTGACTTGTCCTGATCTTCACAAGTTTACTCAACTTTTCCAAAGATGTAACCCTTACACTCTCCTCTCAATCAGATAGCCTCAATTTTGCAGCATAACACTTTAGATTTGTATTTCCTCACACCAAGCAATAATCTAGTGAATTTATACTGTACATTTCCTCTTATAATGTGAAGTCCAGCACCATGCTATGATCTTATTGCTGTTTGATGAATTTCACTGTTACATCTCAGTTTTTATTGTCTGTAATTGAGAAACTGCTTTACACAGAATTACTGTATGGTGTCATTGCACTACATTACTTGATCCCTGACCATTTGATCCTTTGTGCACGTCCACCATCACTGCCTGCAAGAATAAAAGTACACAAGAACTGGAAGCTTTGAATCTGCATTATCCAAATATTTCACAGTCCCACTGGCTCTGACACCAGAATCCCAAATTAAGCCAGTAGATAGCCATTATTTATTTAAGAGAAACAGGGCTTGAAGCTGCACCATGAAAATTACAGAAGATATTTTTCTTAATTTGCTTGGTGCTAATGTCAGATTTCCCTCAACTTTTCCACTGTGCACCAATAATTGAATTCTGTAATTGAAAGTGTTTTGAGAAAGTTAATGAAAACACAAATGCTAAAATGTTTAACGTTAATAATAGTATACAAATCCAATAACTAAATTGTTAAAGATCTAGATCATGCATGAAAATTGGCAGCACAATAGCAAATGGTAAACACAGCAAAACATGAGGAAGCAATTTATTTCAAAATGTCGTCCAGCTTGAAAATCTGACAATTCTCATCTACTTACTACTATGTGTTTTTATTTGATAAATACATATTCTGAGTGAAAAAGGAAAGAAATTTGAACTTTGAATGTCACATTATTACTCTTTTGGCAGACTATAGAAGGTCCTGCTGCCCATCAATCTGCTAGGACCGATGTGCTACTTAGATAAACACACATTACCAGATTTAACAACATGACCTTAAAGTCAGCCCATTATCTTGACTTTAGGAAAGACCATTTTGTGGGACATTTTCTCTAGAATTTTTCAAGGGATTGTGATGGGTATTTGGATTTGCCAGAGATCTTCATGTAACTACATTTGCATTATTCTCTCCACCCTGCTCTCATCGAGACTCTGCTTAATTACATTGATATTATTCACTCGAACCAAAGTCTATGTGACAAAGTCTGCAGGATGTAATCCTCAGACAAGATCCTCCTAAGTCAGGGAGTCCCAGAACAATATGTCAAGGGCAACCTCCAATATCAGTCCAGGACCTCAGGCATATTTGTACAGTTGATTGGAATGGTCATGGTCAGAGGCTTCATATTACTACAGTATGGGGAATGGGTCATGATTACTGCCACAGTTCCAGTAAAACCGATGCAGGGTAAGTCAGTTGGGGCGATGGATACAGATATCAATCAGGGGTCTGGTCAGGCCGGCCTGTCCATCAAACTCAGAAATTGAGCTGGACAATGGTGAATCCTGGCAGTCAGCTCTAGTACAAGAGGACTTGTATTGAGAAGTAGGAGTGTCTTAATGCAGTTATACAGGGTCTTGGTCAGACCATTCCTGCCATATTGTGTGCAGTTTTGGTCTCTTAGCTAAGAAAGGGTATATTTGCTCTTGAAGGAGTGCAGGATTTCGCAGCATTGCCCTATGAGGAGAGATTGATTTGCCTGGGCCTAAACTAATTGAAATTTAGAAAGCTGAGAGGGTACCTGAATGAAATGTATAAAATTCAAACAGAGTTGGACAGATGAGATGCAAGGAGGATGTTTACTCTGGTTGGGGAGTTTAGACCCTAGGTGACAGTCTCAGGATGCAGGGTAATGGAAAAGCACAGCCAGCGAGCATAGCAGATAGGTGGGAAGGAAGATGGACAGATAGGACAGTTCAGGAGGGCTGTGCTGGGTTGGCGGTTTGGATCTGGGATAAGGTGGGGTCCCCTCCCTCCATCCTATCCCAGATCCAACCTGGCACAGCCTTCCTGAACTGCCCTACCTGTCCATCTTTCTTCCCACCTATCTGCTCCGCCCTCCATTCCAACCTATCACCATCACACCACACCTGCAACCATCTATTAGATTCCTCACTACTTTCCCCCAGCACCAATCCCCTCCCATTTATCTCTCAGCCCCCTTGGACCCACCCTACATTCCAAATGAAGAGCTCATGCTCGAAACTTCGACTCTCCTGCTCCTCGGATACTGCCTGACTGTCATAGTCATAGAGTCATAGAGATGTACAGCATAGAAACAGACCCTTCGGTCCAACCCGTCCATGCTGACCAGATATCCCACCCAATCTAGTCCCACCTGCCAGCACCTGGCCCATATCCCTCCAAACCCTTCCTATTCATATACCTATACAAATGCCTTTTAAATGTTGCAATTGTATCAGCCTCCACCACTTTCTCTGGCAGCTCATTCCATACACGTACCGCCCTCCGTGTGAAAAAGTTGCCCCTTAGATCTCTTTTATATATTTCCCCTCTCACCCTAAACCTATGTCCTCTAGTTCTGGACTCCCCCACATCAGGGAAAAGACTTTGTCCATTTAATCTATCCATGCCCCTCATAATTTTGTAAATGTCTATAAGGTCCCCGCTCAGCCTCTGATGCTCCAGGGAAAACAGCCCCAGACTATCCAGCCTCTCCCTATAGCTCAAATCCTCCTACCCTGGCAACATCCTTGTAAATCTTTTCTGAACCCTTTCAAGTTTCACACCATCTTTCCGATAGGAAGGAGGCCAGAATTGCACACAATATTCCAACAGTGGCCTAACCAATGTCCTGTACAGCTGCAACATGATGTCCCAACTCCTGTAGTCAATACTCTGACAATAAAGGAAAGCATATCAAACGCCTTCTTCACTATCCTAGCTACCTGCGACTCCACATTCAAGGAGCTATGAACCTGCACTTCAAGGTTTCTTTGTTCAGCAACACTCCCTAGGACCTTACCGGTAAATGTATAAGTCTGGCTAGGATTTGCTTTCCCAAAATGCAGCACCTTGCATTTATCTGAATTAAACTCCATCTGCCACTTCTCAGTCCATTGGCCCATCTGCTCCAGATCCTGTTGTAATCTGAGGTAACCTTCTTCTCTGTCCACTACACCTCCAATTTTGGTGTCATCTGCAAACTTACTAACTGTACCTCTTATGCTCGCATCCAAATCATTTATGTAAATGACAAAAAGTAGAGGACCCAGCACCGATCCTTGTGGCACTCCACTGGTCACAGGCCTCCAGTCTAAAAAACAACCCTCCACCACCACCACCCTCTGTCTTCTACCTTTGAGCCAGTTCTGTATCCAAATGGTGAGTTCTCCCTGTATTCCGTGAGATCTAACCTTGCTAACCAGTCTCCCATTGGGGACCTTGTCGAACGCCTTACTAAAGTTCACATAGATTACATCTACCACTCTGCCCTCATCAATCCTCTTTGTTACTTCCTCAAAAAACTCAATCAAGTTTGGGAGACATGATTTCCCACGCACAAAGCCATGTTGACTATCCCTAATCAGTCCGTGCCTTTCCAAATACATGTACATCCTGTCCCTCAGGATTTCTTGCAACAACTTGCCCACCACTGAGGTCAGGCTCACTGGTCTATAGTTCCCTGACTTGTCCTTACCAACCTTCTTAAACAGTGGCACCATGTTAGCCAACCTCCAGTCTTCTGGCACCTCACCTGTGACTATCGATGATACAAATATCTCAGCGAGAGGCCCAGCAATCACTTCTCTAGCTTCCCACAGAGTTCTATGGTACACCTGATCAGGTCCTGGGGATTTATCCACCTATATGCATTTCAAGACAAGACATCCAGCACTTTCTCCTCTGTAATAAAGACATTTTGCAAGGTGTCACCATCTATTTCCCTACATTCTAAATCTTCCGTATCCTTTTCCACAGTAAATACTGATGCAAAATGTTCATTTAGTATCTCCACCATTTTCTGTGGCTCCATACAAAGGCTGCCTTGCTGATCTTTGAGGGGCCCTATTCTCTCCCTAGTTTCCCTTTTGTCCTTAATGTATTTGTAAAACCTTTGGATTCTCCTTAATTCTATTTGTCAATACTATCTCTGATTTCCCTCTTAAGTATACTCCTACTGCCTTTATACTCTTCTAAGGATTTACTCGATCTACCCTGTCTATACCTTACATATGCTTCCTTCTTTTTCTTAACCAAACCCTCAATTTCTTTAGTCATCCAGCATTCCCTATACCTACCAGCCTTCCCTTTCACCCTGACAGGAATATACTTTCTCTGGGTTCTTGTTATCTCATTTCTGAAGGCTTCCCATTTTCCAGCCGTCCCTTTACCTTCGAACATCTGCCTCCAACCAGCTTTTGAAAGTTCTTGCCTAATACCATCAAAATTGGCTTTTCTCCAATTTAGAACTTCAACTTTTAGATCTGGTCTATTCTTTTCCATCACTAATTTAAATCTAATAGAATTATGGTTACTGGCCCCAAAGTGCTCCCCCACTGACACCTCAGTCACCTGCCCTGCCTTATTTCCCAAGAGTAGGTCAAGTTTTGCACTTTCTCTTGTAGGTACATCTACATACTGAATCAGAAAATTTTCTTGTACACACTTAACAAATTCCTCTCCATCTAAACCTTTAACACTGTGGCAGTCCCAGTCTATGTTTGGAAAGTTAAAATCCCCTAACACAACCACCCTATTATTCTTACAGACAATCTCCTTACAAGTTTGTTTCTCAATTTCCCTCTGACTATTGGGGGGTCTATAATACAATCCCAATAATGTGATCATCTCTTTCTTATTTCTCAGTTCCATCCAAATAACTTCCCTGGATGTATTTCCGGGAATATCCTCCCTCAGCACAGCTGTAATGCTATCCCTTATCAAAAATGCCGCTTCCCCATCTCTCTTGCCTCCCTTTCTATCTTTCCTGTAGCATTTGTATCCTGGAACATTAAGCTGCCAGTCCTGCCCATCCCTGAGCCATATTTATGTGATTGCCACGATATCCCAGTCCCATGTTCCTAACCATGCCCTGAGTTCATCTGCCTTGCCTGTTCGGCCCCTTGCATTGAAATAATTGCAGTTCAATTCATTAGTCCTACCTTGTCCCTGCTTGCCCTGACTGTTTAACTCACTTCTATTTTCTCGACTGTACCAGTCTCAGATTGATCTCTTTCCTCACTATCTCCCTGGGTCCCACCCCCCCACCCTCCCCCACCTTACTAATTTAAATCCTCCTGAGCAGCTCTAGCAAATTTCCCTGCCAGTATATTAGTCCCCTTCCAATTTAGGTGCAATCCGTCCTTGTACAGGTCACTTCTACCCCAAAAGAGATTCCAGTGATCCAAAAATGTGAATCCTTCTCCCATATACCAGCTCCTCAGCCGTGCATTCACCTGCTCTATCCTCCTATTCCTGCCCTCGCTAGCTTGTAGCACTGGGAGTAATCCAGATATTACTACCCTTGAGGACCTCCTTTTTAAATTCCTGCCTAACTCTCTTTAATCTCCTTTCAGAATCTCAACCTTTTCCCTTCCTATGTCGTTGGTTCCAATATGGATAATGACCTCTTGCTGGCACCTCTCCCCCTTGAGAACATTCTGCACCCTCTCTGAGACATCACTGATCCTGGCACCAGAGAAGCAACACACCATTCTGATTTTTCACTGCTGGCCACAGAAGCGTCTGTCTATATCTCGGACTAGAGAATCCCCTCACACAATTGATCTCTTAGAAGCCGATGTACCCCTCATTGCATTAGAGCCAGTCTCAATACCAGAAACTTGGCTGTTCATGCTACGTTCCCCTGAGAATTCATCACCCCCTACATTTTCCAAAACAGCATACTTGTTTGAAATTGGTATATCCACAAAAGACTCCTGCCCTAGGTGCCAACCTCTTTTACCTTTCCTGGCGTTAACCAATCAATGTTACTGTATCTGAGACTTTCCCCCCTTCCTATAACTACCATCCATCACGTAATGTTGCTGTTGAAAATTCCTCATTGCTTCTAACTGTGTCTCCAACCGATCCATACGATCTGATAGGATTCGCAACCAACAGCATTTATTGCAGATATAATCTGCAGTAAACCTTAAACTCTCTTTAAACTCCCACATTTGACAAGAAGCACATATCTCTCTACTAAAGGCCATTTTTGCTCCTTCACAATCTACAGACTCAGAAAATAATACCGTCTTATTGCTCTACAAAACACTACTCCAGGTTAAATTAATAGTTATGGCTTATATTTTAATTTTAATCAAGAGACATATCTCCAAAAACATATAATCACGAAAGAACCCACACTACTCACTACTGCAGCCTTTCTGTGTCAGTTTCTTTCTCTCTCGCTCTCTCCTGCACTGTCCTCACCATGTGCTTCCTTTGTCTGTTCTTCTCCCTTTTAAAACTGCTGTTGTTTTGACTTTTTTTTCCTGAAGTTCCTAAACAATGCAACAGCATATAAAACAGTAATTGCTGCTCCTGGAATTCGAGGAAGGCTGTGCTTTTCCAGCCCCACACTTTTACACTCTGATCTCCAGATTCTGCAGTGCTCACTCTCTCCTCAGGATACAGGGTAAACCATTTAGGCCTGAGATTAAGAAACATTTCTTCTCTCAAAATATAGTGAACCTGTGCAATTCTCTACCACATCTGGCTGTGGAGGCCAAGTAATTGTATACATTTAAGAAAAGAGAGAGGTTTTTTTTAGATTTTAGAGCATCAACGGTTATGGGCAGAAAGCTGGAATATACCATTGAGGTAGAGGATTGGCCATGACCACACTGAATGGCAGAGTAGGTTTGGGAGAATTGCTTGCTTTTGTCCTCTCTATGTTTTTGTGTTTTTATTGGGGAGCACTGCAGCAGTAAGCAAGTGGAGGGAACTCCAATCTGGGAATTCGAGTCAGCATGCTGGGATGCCAAGGGACAATATCTGTGAGAAGGAGCACTCAACAAATGAGGGGAGAGATGATAATGCATTGCAACAGGTTTTGTCAATACATCCAAGACTTAGCAAACACCTAAGATGCTGTATAGCTTCTACATCCGGACGTTGCAGCTGAAGATCTCCTCAGGAAAATACAAGAATAACAGGATGGTCAGTGTTCATTGTCACCAATGTCATTCCCTCCAGATTAGAAAGGTGCAATGTCAACATATCTTGAGCATGGCCTGGACACTGTCACTGATTTATAAGTAAATTGTATTAAAAGATAATAAGGAGGGAAAAATTAAAATATGAGAGAAAGTTACATGAAAACATAGAAACAGATGGCAAACGTTTCTTCAGATATTTAAAAATGAAAAGAATTCACAAAGTAAGCATTGGTCCTGCAGAAAATAAATTTGGAATTTAGTGATGGAGAATAAAGAGATAGTAGATAAACTAAGCACATTTACATCAGTGTTCACTAGTAAGGATGAAAATAGCTTCTCAGAAGTAATTATAAATCAGGAATTGAAACAGAGAGGGGAACTCAAGAAAATTACTATCACCAGGGAGTAGGTTGTTGGAACTGTAACCTCATAAGTCCCCAGGACCTGATGGATTTGATCCTAGCATCTTAGAAGAAGTATCCAGTGAGATAGTTGATAGGTTGGTTTTAATTTTACAAGCCTCATTTGATTTTGTGAAAGCTCCTTTAGTTTGGAAAATAGCTATGCAAATCCTTTTTTCAAAAAGGGAGGGAGGCAGATAATAAGAAATCACAGGCCAGTTTGCTTAACATCTATCACAGGGAATCATTAGAAGCTATTATTAAAGATGTTAGAGAGGGCATTTGGATAAGATCAAAGTAATCAGGAAGAACCAGCATGGTTTTGTTAAAGGGAAATTATGTTTAACTAATTTAATGGAGTTCTTTGAAGAAGTAACTTGTGCTGTAGATAAAGGGGAGCCAATGGATATATTGTATTCAGATATCCAGAAGGCATTTAATAAAGTGCCAGATCAAAGCTTATTGTGGAAAATGGAAGTTTTTAAATAGTGACGGGAAAGGAAAGACCAGATCTAAAAGTTAAAATTCCAAACGGGAGGAAAGCCAATTTTGATGGTATTAGGCAAGAACTTTCAAAAGTTGAGTGGGGGTGGATGTTCACAGGAAACGGATGGCTGGAAAATGGGAAACCTTCTATGTTTCTGTTAAGGTGAAGGGCAAGGCTGGTAGGTGTAGGGAATGCTGGATGACTAGAGAAATTGAAATTCTTGTTAAGAATGAAAAAAAGCATGTATCAGTTATAGACAGTAGAGATTGAGTTACACTCTAGAAGAGTATAAAGACAGTAGAAGTGTACTTAACAGGTACATCAGAAGGGCAAAAAGGAGAAATGAGTTACCTTTGGCCAATAGAGTTAAGCAGAATCTAAAGGGATTCTATAAAGACATTAACGACAAAAGGGTAACTAGGGAGAGAATAGGGCTCCATAAAGATCAGCGAGGCTACCTATATGTGGAACTGTAGGAGATAGAGGAGATACGAAACAAGTATTTCACAATAGTGTTTACTGTGGAGAAAAATATTGAAAATAGTGAACATGGGAGATAAATAGCAACATTTTGAAAAATATCCATATTGAAGAGTTGGTGGTGCTGGATGTCTTAAAATGCATATAGGTGGACAAATCCCTAGGACCTGATCAGGTGCATCCTAGAACTCTGTGGGAAGCTAGGGAAGTGATTGCTGAGCCCCTTCCTGAGTTATTTGTATCTTTGATAGCCCAGGTGAGGTGCTGGAAGACTGGAGTTTGGTTAATGAAGTGCCACTATTTAAGAAAGGTGGTAAGGAAAAGCCAGGGAACTATAGATAGGTGAGCCTGACGTCTATGGTAGGCGAGTTGTTGGAGGGAATCCTGAGGGACAGGACTTACATATATTTGGAAAGACAAGGTCTGATTAGGGACAGTCAACATGGCTTTGTGTGTGGGAATTCATGTCTCACTAACTTGATTGAGTTTTTTGAAGAAGTGGCGAAGTGGATTGATGAGGGCAGAACAGTGGATGTGATCTATATGGACTTCAGTAAGATGTTTGACAAGGTTCCTTATGGTAGACGGGCTAGCAAGGTTAGATCTCATGGAATACAGGGAGAACTAGCCATTTGGATACAGAACTGGCTCGAAGGTAGAAGTGGTGGAGGGTTGCTTTTCAGAATGGAGGCCTGTGAGCAGCAGTGTGCCACAAGGATTGATGCTAGGTCCATTGCGTTTTGTCATTTAGATAAATGTTTGGATGTGAACATAGGAGGAATGGTTATTAAGTTTGCAGATGACACCAAAATTGGAGATGTATTGGAGAGGACAGTGATGAAGGTTATCCGTGGTTTCAATGGGACCTTCATTAATTGGGCCAAAGGGCCAAGGAGTGGCAGATGGAGTTTAATTTAGAGACATGTGAGGTGCTGCATTTTGGAAAGGCAAATCAGGCCTTATATACTTAATGGTAATATCCTGGACAGTATTGCTGAACAAAAAGACCTTGGAGTGCAGGTTCATACTTCCTTGAAAGTGGAGTCACAAGTGGATAGGATAGTGAAGAAGGTGTTTTGTGTGCTTGCCTTTATTGGTCAGAGTACTGAGTACAGGAGTTGGGAGGTCATGTTGCGGCTGTACAGAACATTAGTTAAGCCACTTTGGGAATACTGCACGCAATTCTGGTCTCCCTGCTATAGGAAGGATGCTATGAATTTTGATATGGTCCAAATGCCGGCAAATAGGAGTAGAATAATTTTGGATATCTGCTCGGCATGAATGAGCTGGACTGAAGGGTTTGTTTCCATACTGTGAATCTCTATGGCTCTTTGACCCTACAACTTCTCCAGCTTAATTTGCCAGTGTTCAATATCCACTCTTTTCAGATCTCTAAAACAACTCTTCCAATCTTCTTTCATATTACTAGTTAGTTTGCTCTCATATTTCATTTTCTCCTCACTTATTGCCTTTTTTGTTATCCTCTGATGGTTTTTAAAGGCTTCCTAATCCTTTGGCTTCCCACTAATCTTCTCCGCATTGTATGCTTTTGTGCTTGCTTTTATGCTGTCCCTGACTTCCCTTGTCAACCATAGTTGTCTCATTCTCCTTTGATGTATTTCTTCTTCCTTCAGATGAATTTCTGCTGTACCTCCTGAATTAACCCCTGAATCCTGCCATTGCTGCTCCACTGTCTTCCCAGCTAGGTTCTCCATCCAATTATTTCTGGACAGCTCCTTCCACATATCGTTGTAGTTACTTTACCCAATTGTAATATTGTTACATCTGATTCGAGCTTCTCCCTCTTACATTGTAAGTTGCACTCTATCATATTAAGGTCACTGCCCCTTGGGGGGTTCCTTCACCTTCAGCTCCCTAATCAAGTCTGCCTCATTACACTTCACCAAATCTAGAATTGTCTGTTTCCTAGTGGGCTCTACCACAAGCTGCTCCAAAAAAAGTCTCATAGACATTTCAAGAATTCCTTTTCTTGGGATCTGCAACCAACCTGATTTCCCTAGTCTGCCTGCACATTGAAATTCCCACATGCCTTTTCTACCTCCTATTTTCAACCTACATCCTGGCTACTGCTAGGAAACCTATGCATAACTCCCATCAGGGTCTTTTTTCCTTTGCAGTTCCTCAACTCTACCCACACAGATTCTACACCTTCCAACTCTGTATCACTTCTTGCTATCAATTTAATTTCATTTCTTACTGACAAGGCAACCTTGCCCCATCTGCATGAGCTTTTGGTGGGGATGTGTCTCCTTAGATCCTAGTCTTGATCCCCTTGCAGCCACATCTCTATGATACCCGCAACATCATAACTGCTAATTTTAATCAGTGCTAATTTACTTGTTTCATATACTGCATGTGTTTAAGGACACCATTGTGATCCACATACAACTTATTTGGGAACTATTGAATTTAAGCTTTAACTTTCTCATTGAAAATAAAAGACTAGGAGCTAAATTGGAAATAAAATCAGAAACATTTTCTTTCTGAAGAGCTTACCTGATAGTGTTCCTTGTTCCCAATAAGTCAGAAAATTGGGTGACATAATTAGTTTATGTAAAATGCTCTGTCTCATTCACTATCACCCAATTTACACTGTTGCAGAATGTCAAGATCTACACTAGTGTTAACCTCTTATAACAGCTGTGTTTGGGGATCAGACAGGGGTCAGCAAAATTAGCCCTCCCCAATTTGTTGTGTTTGGCCACAATTGTCGTGGTGTTTCCTATTAGCTCCAAATAACACACTACCAAGAAAAAACATTTACCTGGGAACTTTCTTAGCTCTTTAGTTCTGACACCATAACTTTCAGATTTACTGAATTAAAGTGAAGGGATTTTGGACGTACATAAACTTTAATTTGAAAGTATGTTTAATACATGCCAAATGACACAAATCTCCAATTTTTAAACAAGTTGGCAAGTTTCTGTTGAATGACACGAATTGTGTTGAAATGTATGATTACGTCAATGGGAAATGATAACATCTTGGACAAAATGACACAATGGACATCTGGCTTGCCTCCTTCCCCACGCATACACAAAAAAAGACAAATATGTTTTCTCCATGAACATGTTGTCTCTGTAAATAAACTATATAATTTAAATGTTGCCAAATTTAACTTCTCCATCAAAAGGTTTTTAGGCACTTTGCACTGTTTGCACAATGCCCCTCAGCCTGCTTTGTGAACCAAGATATTGACAATTTAATTTTAAACAAATTAATACAGAAATTAAAAGAATGAACAGAGGAATGTAATACAAACATTCCTTATTAAGGCACTAATACTGTCAACAGTACCTTCTAGATGTACAAGACAAAATCCCAAGGTTCCAACGCAAACTTCAGCAGATGTTGAAAATCTGAAATGGAAAAAGAAAGTTCTGGAAATATTCAGCAGATTTGATAGTACCTGTGGGGAGAGAAACATAGCTTACTTTCAGGCCAATGCTCCCATCAAAACCCTTTACCTGCTCTGAATGCCCCTTGTTGGCCCTTTCATTCTTACCAACTACCATCCATCTCCAAACTTTCCAACTTTTCCAAGATTTTGGAATGTACTGATATAGTCAGCAATGCATGACTGACATGGAATGCCTGCATAAACTGGCAGTCTTGGTGGAAGTCTCATCCCTATGTTTAAAAGCTGCAGAAGTTACAAATGGGTGCAATACTGTCAAATTTACAGACCAAGCTGTTCTTTGAAATGTATTGGAGCAACATTCAAGACATTCATAAAGACAAATTAAAGAATTTTAAGTCTTACAACATTAGTAATAGTATTCCTGAGAAATGAAAATTTTATTAACCTCACTAAAAAAGTTTTTTTTAAAATACATTAATCTATTGTGTTCAGCAATGCCTTTAGGGCAGCACAGTGGCTCAGGGGTTAGCACTGCTGCCTCACCGCGCCAGGGACCCAGGTTCTATTATAGCCTCTGGCAACTGTCTGTGTGGAGTTTGCACATTCCCCTTGAGTCTGTGTGGGTTTCCTCCGGGTGCTCCGGTTTCCTCCCACAACCCAAAGATGTGCAGGTTAGGTGAATTGGCCATGCTAAATTGCCCATAGTGTTCAGGGATGTGTTAGTTAGGGATAAATGTGGAGTAATAGGAAGGGCAATGTGTTTGGGTGGGATATACTTCAGAGGGTATGTGTGGACTTGCTGGCTGAAGGGTCTGTTTCCACACAGTAGGGATTCTATTGAAGAAGCAATGGCTGCTGCCAAAACAACAGAGTCCCAGGATTGAGGGCCAGGGCACAGGCATGCAACGTGGAGGAATATTTCACTGGATGGGGGGATGTGGAAGAGAGGAAAGCTGGAAGTTTGGAAACAAGAGTAGTGGAATGGCTCTCTTCCACCTCTCACCCCCATTACTGATATCCAGGCACTTGAATGCTTTTCATCAAGCCACCCCACTCCTCACCAGACTCTGAGCTGACAGATTTCTCATACAGTTTGACCTGCTGTGTACATCGCATGGTGACAGTGCCTTTAAGTAGACTTTAACCTTCAAACCTGCCACGGGCCAAACTCTTCAAGGCATCTCAAAATCTGCAAACGTACTTTGAGATATCCTGAGGCTAAGAAGACAGTATTCCTTTATTATCAAGTTAACTATTGGCTTCATCTTGACAAATATACACTGCACCTCAAAAAAATTAGAAAGTCTGAAAATAACAGATAAGAAAAAATTCAAGGAAGACAGATCAGCTAAAGACTGTGCTGTCTAATGTAATTCAACAGTAACCTTGAACCATTTAAGTACATAAGGAGAAATTTGTTTTGAGACTAATTTCTCTTGTACTGGTGTTTTAGTTATTGGACTAGTATCAAGTGCACCCTGCCCTCTCCCATTTGAACTAACATTGAATAAACAAACCAACAGTCCTTAATGGCATCTTTGAAAACAACAAAGGAAGTTTTAAATGCTATATACTCTTGGCTCTCTGTGAGTGAAGTTTCTTGATGAGATCAAAATCAGAAAACAGCTACGATATCTCACTCACTCAACCATTTGTCAGCTCATAGTTGGCTTTGATCAATTTTAGTCCAGTTCAGTTTTTAAATTTGATCCACTTTTCCTTGTTGGCTGATACGTTTTACTGTTCACTGATGTAAACAGGTTAATCATTAGACCTGCTGTTTCGTTTTGAGAATGGCATTTATATCTTTATAATGGCTAGATTGTCTTTTAAGTGTTTAAAAGATTGGGTTCTTTGTATGTAATGCTGTGCTGGGAGGAAAAGCTTCAAAGTCATAGTAATAGTTCACATGTCAAAGGGTGCAACCCCCAACAGGGACTTTGATGTCCTAACAGAAGGTTGCAAGGTTCTGGGCTGTCTTACTTGAGACAGGGCTGTCAAATAAATAAAAAAATCTTGCAAAGAGATTGGCACAAAATCACTGGGAAAGTGAACTTTGACTTCAACATCTGCATGTGGAAGGATATCCGTATGAAGGTCAATGACTAGAAGATGACAATCAAACTAAGTTTTTTAAAAAATCTGCTGTCTTTTTAACAATGTGAATGGCTGGAATTTCCAGTGAAAGCTTCAATGTATTTAGAACAAATTGGACATAAAATTCACTAAAACTCAAAAACAAAACAGGCATAGGGATTATGATGCATAATTAAATGTACCCATTCCTTTCAATGTAGCCAGTACACAAACTTCATGCGACTTGTTCATTTATATGTGCGGCTAACTAAAGAATTATTGCACATTTAAACAGAGGACTGCAAAATCCTCAGAGGCTCACATGAGTTTGAGCCAGATTGCACCACTGCGAGCCAACCCAACCCTATTAAAAGAGAGGTGTGTTTTGGCTGGAGCAGTACTCGAAGTATTATAGAATTGAGCTTGATTTGGGACAACGTGATAGTGCTCTAAGACATTCCAACACTGGGTCAAAGCTCTTGATTGAAGATTTGCAGAGATGTTCACAGGGATACAGGAGAGCTTCCAGGAGATGTCTCAGCAGCCAAAGGGACACAATAACTACCAATGCTAGTCAAATGCCAAGGTCCGATACATTGTGCTTTAAGATGTTCAATGACCTCACATGAATGATCCGAGTCAGTGAGTGTATATTCAAACGTCATTCCTATCAACTGCACCACTAGCGTCAGACATTTCTCAAGGGACTATACCATCATCACTCAGTGACTTGTAATCTCTACCAATAAGGAATTATGCCAAATATTCATCAGTTGCACTTGACCTTGACTTGGTTTCATTAGCTGGAAGCCTCAGTTTGTACAAAACAGGCTGTGTAGTGTATGGTGATTGTAATGGGGCAGCAAGGTGGACCGCATAGAATATGAGTTCCCTGATTGGGGCTGTTAATCTGGTCCAATCAGGGATCCCTGGCTGATGGATAAGAACAGTGGTGTCAGACATTTGACATACTGAGAGTTGGCTCAGAGAGAGCTGGATCAGTGTCAGGAAGTCTCCACATGTGAGTAAAGGTGATTTGGTGACAGGATACTGGCCTCAGTGGAGTTACTTTGTAAGGTAAAGTTGCCAGAGACCTGAAGGCCCCTGGTGTTCTCTGAATAGACAGAGATAGCTGGTGGCAACTTCACCTGAGTGCCATGGCCGGGACAGAGGTTTAGAAGGAGGGACCTTCATTGTAACCTTAGTCAGTGTGAGAATTGAAACTACACTGTTTGCATCACTAGCTAGCCTGTCCAGCCAACTGATCTTAACATGAAATGTGCAGAGTATCATATCTTGTAGCAAAGTCCCAGAAGCCCTCATGATTTGCAAATATTTCACAGATTATGTATTTTCAAAATAATAAGTAAATTGATAAATGTAATTAGGTGCTGAATGGTCCAGGTTTTTCTCTTTCACTGTTATAGCACTATCTCCAAAACAACAACTGACAGATTTTAGACAGATTGACATTCAAGTGTACACTTGGTGCAAAGAGTTTTCTCAATCAACTTGTTTGGAATGTTGAAGATTGGCAATCCTCTGTCTCTAATATATTACAACTTACCTGCAGAAGGAAGCAGCCAAAATTATGAACTAACTGTGCAATTGATGCATCAGCCATATGTTACACAGTAGATGTAAATGTCCTGCATTAGGCATTCTGTTAACCGAGGACTTGAAAAGATAATTTCCCCAGGACATTGCCTGTGCCAGGAAATACAGGCATAGACATTAGCATTTTGTCAAGGGCACCTTCTCCAGCGTTAACTGAAGTTGGTGGCTGTCCCTGCCAACATATCCTCAGGAGGCAGAACTCAGGATTCTGTTGAAGGAAAGGTCATGACCTGAAACATTAACTCTGTTTCTCTCTCCTTGGATGTGGCCAGATCTGGTGACCATTCCCAGGATTGTTTTGCCACTGTGCGGCCCATTGGCCCATCTGATCAAGATCCCGTTGTACTCTGGGGTAATCTTCTTCACTGTCCACTATCTCCAATTGATAGGACTTGTGTAATCTCAAAATATTAAACATAATGGGTAAATAACCAGATTATTGAAATTAACTATTTCCCAGGACTTGTCAACCAAGTCAAAAGAAGACAATATCGACAGGTACAATGACTGCTCCCCTGTGCTTCTGCCCTCCCAAAGCTCCACAGAAATCCCACACATTTTACTTTAATATAGATGTCATTATGACATTTAATTTTAACCAATGCCAAGCAATCCTGGATTTGCATTTAAATGTGCACATTTTAACACTTGCCTTCAATCCTGTTACCAGTTGTGAGGGTCAACATGTTGTGACAGTCTTCTCACCATTGCAGAGTTATTGATGAGGCACCTAAAAATGATTTGAGCTGAGAACATTTCTGAGAAACGCCTGCAGTGATATCCTAAGGCTACAATAATTGACCTCCAACAATAAATCTCCTGTTGTGCTGGATTTGACTCCAACCAGTGGGAAGTTTTCACTTTGATTCACATTGGCTTCAATTTTCCTGCAGGCCTTATTGGCACACTTAGTCTTAACATCATGAGCAGGTACTCTCACTCAAATATAACTCCTATTTCTATGTTTTGACAAAAATTCTAATGAGGTCTTGAGCTATCATTTGGGAATCTAGCCTGAACATCAATGAGCTGATTGTTGCTCAGGAAATGTCATTTGACAACATTGCCAGTGACATTGTCATCACTCTGCTGATGGTTGACGGTAGAATATTCAGGTGATGACTGCCCTGGGCTGTCATGGGGCTTTGTACATGTCAGGCCCAGGCAACTTCCCATACTGTCGAGTCCATCCCAATGTTGAAGCTGTGCTCGGACAGCTTAGGTTGCAGCTTGTTGTTGACAATAGGTCTCCTGCACAACAACCAACATATTGTCGGTACACAGAGCTTTGGTGTATCCACTGCAGTCGGATATCTCTTGATATCACAGGGAATGACTTGAATCTGGCAAATCAAAAATATTAATGATGTCTCAGATCTGCAATGACTCCATGCTTGTTACCAAATGGAGAGCTTTTCAGCATCCATTTGCAATCATATGGGTAGCAGCAGGTGATAGAGCATCCCTCTTGTGTTGTTTGGTAAACCTTGTATTCCTCCTGAATGACTGGGTTTAATGTGTTCCCGCTGGGTGTGTTTTAGTTAGAATGGAGCATGATGAATGGTTAGCTCACTATCTTCCCTACTCCTGAGCCGACTCCTGTAATACAGAAGGTGGGGGCAAAGGGAATCCCTGAAGTTAGCAGATCACCCATTATACAAATGCTCAATTGCCACAGATAAATCCCTCTCCCTACCATATCACAGTTGGCATGGTCGACATGGTAAGAGTAATTTTTTAAAAAAGTTGTTCATAGAAGGAAAGGAATAGAGGTGTTATCTTTGAGGGGTTCTCTTTATGCATCATTGGAAGTCTCATGGATGGTTTCTCTCTTTCCTTCCAAATTATATGCTCAACAAAACCCCCCTCCCAAGCACCTGCTGTCAATTCCCTATCTGGTGAACCCTCCTGCCCAATGCACCCCTGGCTTACCTTGGTCCTGAATCTCTAGGTACCTTCCTTGTCTACCTGTCTGCAGCATGGGCAACACCCGTTACTGAGTTACTGCCAGGATTCTTGGAGCTGGTGGCCAAGCAGATTAGCCAACAGCCACTGAGACCAGGACTTGTACAATAGTGAGAACCACAAGACAGACTCTAACCTTGCCAATAGCACCTTCAGTGTGCTATTCCTGCATGATAAAATTTTCTTCAGCTTGTTTTCAATTAACATAGTAGTTTGGGATTGCTGGGAGAAGGGGAGGTGGGGGTGGTGAGCAGCAGACATTTTTAGACTCTAGGTTCTTGTCTCCTCTTCCGCCACATCAAGTGGTAATATTGATCTCTCTCTGCACCTTCTCTGTGGCCGTATCATTGTATTCTTCACTCTGCTCTGCCATCTGATGCATTTCGTATCATACGATTTGCCCACACAGCACACAAAACAACACTTTTCACAGTATCTTGGTACATGTGACAACAATATGTCAAATTACATCAAATTAAATCTGATAAACCAACTTCTACGAGTAAATCCATTGATGTCAATTGGTTTGAATAACTAATCAATTTACAACAAAACGTACAAATCCCTACGAATATGTAATATGCTAATAACAAAAAGCAAATCTAAAATGGCTAAAAATGATTAATATGCACTTACCCTAATGTACAGCACCTTGTCTAAACTTGACCCCATTAGATCATTATCTAGAAACTCTTGACATATTATAAAGCCTATTCAATAATTGTCATTAAAATAATGAAGAGCAGTGCTGAGGATGGCTATGTCCTCAAAATACTATTAAAATGAATCTCTACTGACTTCAGTTAGATACTTTTATCACTGTAGCCCAACTACAAGACATTGCATGAGAACAGAAAGTGGTCAGAGTTATGGCTCGTTAGGAGTTCCACCCATTTTCTGTTTCTGGCCATCTGTGGAAAGCCTAAGATATGATCATCTGTGAACTTTTCTTGTATAGATTTATTCCCGTAGTTCTAAAGATGTTGATCAATTTATCAATAAATTTCAATGCATATCTTTTATTTAAATGACTTGCTTTTGCATTTTTATGTTATCAACCATTTGGAAGATCGTAATGTTCTTTATGTTTTGCACTGATTCCTGCTATGACCCTTTGTTTTGATTCACCAAGGAGAACAGCCATGGTGGTAATTTATGTTACATGGTGCTGTATTTGGTCTGCTTAAAATTTAATTTATGATTAATCTGTTTTTATTAGCTTCAGTTTCTCAATAATGGTGAAAGAGATTTGTCATTTTAAGAAACCTTGAATGCACAAATGAAGAAATCTTAATCCATATATTTGGAGGATAAGAACAATATTCAGTTTGCTAGGGAGTGGAAGTGGCATGAAGACTACAGCTAACATCAGGTTATCCATCTCTGGTAACACAAAATAGAATAATGCAAATGTGAGAAAATTGATTAGAAAAGAGACATGTGGTTGAAGCTATTCATCTTTTGCTCATCAGAACAGACACAAGAATGTCACATTGTAAATGGGAACTCCAATTTATGCTGCATGATTGATTGTTAAGTTGGTTCTCATTAGTTGAAGCATTGTCATAAGGAATGCATGAAAGAATTATAGCCTCCTGTGCTTGTGTTTTTTTAAAATGTAGGACAGAGGAACATGTTCAGGAATATATAGAGGGCTGAGGGTCAACCAACACAAAGCTCAGAATATAAGGCTGAATCTTATATTTTTTGGCGAAGTAGTGTTGAGGTTTTTGGAGGGTTCTTCAACAAGAGGCCCAGCAAGCTCTTTCACTGAATATTACCAAGCTTACCCCACTAATTACCTACTCTGTTCCAGTGGTCTCTCCCATGTCCAATTTTGAACCCACTCAGTGTAAGTCTTGGAATTCACCAACATCACTTGCCTTTCCTCTGTATGGGTGCCTGCTAGCACCAACTTTCTTCCTGAGTGGATGGGGCACATGGAGTCACTTTGTCTGCTTCTCACATTGCCACTGATGACTGCAAGAGTACAGTGCAGGTCCATGCTCATATCAGCAGGCACTGAGTGTGTTGGACCTGATGTCTCCAAGGATGTTGTCAGCTACTCAAAGAATCATAGAATCTCTGCAGTGTGGAAGCAGGCCATTCAGCCCATCGAGTCCAAACCAACCCTCTGAAGAGCATCCCACCCAGACCCATGCCCTTAATCCTGCAACTTCACATATCCCATGGCTAACCCATCTAGCCTGCACACCCTGGACACTATGGGCAATTTAGCATGGGCAATCTACCTAACCTGCACATGTTTGGACTGCGGGAAGAAACCAGATCACTCAGAGGAAACCCACGCAGACACTGGGAGAATGTGCAAACTCTACACAAACATTCAACTGGGGGTGGCATTGAACCTGAGTTCCTAGCGCTGTGAGGCAGCATTGCTAACCACTGAGCCACCATGCTGATACGTGTGATAAAGATAGATGCAAAAGGAGTGGTGGTGGTGGTGGAGTATGGATTACTGATTAAGAAGAATGTCACAGTAAACTAAGAGCAGATTGGGGAATCCAAATGGTGGCAATCTAGCAGTGTTGCGTTGCAGAGCTGCACACTGCAGCACAAGCAGGACAAACATCTAACCCGTCCAACCTGGACCATAGCGAGATCCTCAGACTCTGAAAAGATCGAGGAGCCCCAGGAAACTGAAAAATCAACTTACCTTGGTTTTCGCAGTCCAGGGATGCCGAAGAAGGGAGAACGTCCGAAGTCAGGTCTGTGGCCCAACCTGCAGGATCCTCCAACTCAATTTCTTACCAGGTCCTGGTGAAGGAGTTCACGAAATCTCGCGTGATGTTAGGTAAGCAGATAGAGGAGAAGCTGACCCCGATCTCTATCATGCTGCAGAAGCATGAACAGCAGCTGGGAGACTTGGAAAAGAGGACGGATGAGATCGAACACAGTGTCACGGTGGTGAAAGCTGATACCAGTTCCTCCAAGGATAGGATACAAGCCCTGGAGATGAAGACCAAGTGGATAATCTTGAGAATAGGGGCAGGAGAAAAAAATATTTGGATCGTCGATCTGCCAGAAGGTAAGGAAGGTGAATGGCGGGCAGAATTTATTGAGGACTGGTTGCCGAAATTTCTTAACTTGGAGGCTGGAATTAGAGGGCACACCGGGTCACGGCATGGAGATCAGGTCTGGGTCAACGTTCTCGTCCTCTCTTAGTGCGGTTTCATCATAGTAGAGATAAGGGGAGAATCGTGGAACCTTCCAGAATCCAGGGGAAGGATCCAGAGGCCCTAGTTTACGAGGGCTCTGAGATCAAGTTCTTCCAGGACTTCTCAGTGGTGGTGATCCAGAAAAGAAAATCCTATGACGGTGTCAAGAGAAGACTGAGGGAATTCGTGATCCAGTACTCTCTGAGGATCCGGTACTGCCTCGATTCACCTTAGATGGATCTGTACATCTTTTTGACAGGTCAGAAAAGACAAGAAACTTTGTGGACAAGTTAACCTAATGTGAACAATTTAGTACATAAGAAAGCAGTGTTGTTTGGGTATATCTATGTTTTTATCTTTGTTTAAAAAAGTGGAAGTTCGGTTGGGGCTTTCTTTTCCTTTTTTTGTTGGTAATAATCTGGTTTAAACTATGGTGGCAGTTGGGATTAGATTAGATTACTTACAGTGTGGAAACAGGCCCTTCGGCCCAACAAGTCCACACCGACCCACCGAAGCGTAACCCACCCATACCCCTACATTTACCCCTTTACCTAACACTACGGGCAATTTAGCATGGCCAATTCACCTGACTTGCACATCTTTGGAGTGTGGGAGGAAACCCACGTAGACACGGGGAGAATGTGCAAACTCCACACAGTCAGTCGCCTGAGGCGGGAATTGAACCCGGGTCTCTGGCGTTGCGAGGCAGCAGTGCTAACCACTGTGCCACCGTGCCGCTCACACTTGTGTACTTTCAAATTCTAAGTTAAGTTATACAAAGGATGGATGGGGTATTTACCCCTTTTTTCTTGGAAAAATTTTCTTTATTCACATTGTTATTCCATGGTGTATTTTCTTTCTTTGCTGCTTGTGTATGCAGTGCGGCTCTAGCTAGGAGGAGGGAAAATGGTTGGGATGGCTAGATGCCTACTTACAGGCAATTTTGCCTGGTTCAGGTATTTAAATGCCCAGGCTGCAGTATTGGCAGCGGGATGGGAAATTGAGTTTTGGGATGGGTAGTTGCCTCCTTTGGGCAGGGGGTGAATTCCCCTATTCAGCGCCGTTGGCGCTTTATATGTTGGTTTGTTTATTGGTTTTTGTTGTATATGATCTTCGATAGATTTGTAGGTTTGTTAAATGTAGTGGTTTTAGTATATGTAGTTTTTATGTTCAATGGATCTTGCAACACTGAGGCTCAGCAATTTGTGATTCGAGTTCCTCTTCTCTGGAATCTAAATGTTACTGCAGAAGGGTTTGGCTAATGACTTGATTAAATGGTGTACCTGGAATATCAAGAGGAGTCACTCACCAATTAAGAGGAAAAATGTACTTTTGAGTCTTAGAAAGGAAAAGGTGGATATTGCTTTGTTACAGGAGACACCTTGGATGATAGGGAGCATTTGAAACTACAGCAGAATGTCTTTGATCGTGTTTATTTTTCATCTTTTAATACAAGAAGTAGAGAAGTGGCTATACTGGTTCGGAGGAATCTCCCATTTAAGTTACTAGAGTGTATTAAAGACACACATGGGAGGTTTTTAATTCTCAAAGCCCTGATAAATGGGAAAACATATGGTGCTTTAAATGTTTATTGCCCTCAGGCCCATCCCCTGAAATTTCTAGTAGATGTGGTCTCGAAATTGATCAGTCTGGAGTCCCAGCATATCATCATAGGGGGAGATTTTAACTGTCATGGATCCCAGAGTAGACAGGTTGCCCAAGAGCCCCTGATCCCCTCTGTACAAACTAAACACTTAATGGATCTGTGTGCGGAGTTGGTGGACATCTGAAGGCGTCTCCAAACTACAGTCAGGGATATTACATTTTTTTTTCAATCCACACAGATATCACACCAAGATTGATTTTCTTTTTCTGACCACCATGGAAACCCTGGACTTGATGGTATCTTATACGAGTGGTAATATTACCATCCCTGATCACGCTCCAGTGTACCTGTTGGTTAAGATTAAGGACGCTGTAGTGGGTTTGAGGCACTGGCAAATGGATCTCTTTGTCCTGAGGGATAAGAAGTTTGTGGAGTACTTCTCCAGGGGAATTTCGGGCATTCTTAGACATTAACTCAGGCTTGGTTAGTAGCCCATCTGTCCTTTGGGAAACTGCCAAAGCCTGTGCCAGGGGGGTAGTTATTTCCTACTCTGCCAGTAGGAAGTGGCAGAAGGGTGAGCAGCAACGTCTCCTCGAAGCACAGTTGAAGGCAACCGAGAAGGCTTACTTTGACAGGCCTTCGTTGGTCAAACTACAAAGGATTACGGCCCTGCGGTCTGCATTGAATTCCATGCTCACGCAGACAGCAAAGAAAGAACTTACTTACACAAAGCAAAGGTTATACAAGCATGGTGACAGACCAGGTAAATACTTAGCATATCTCGCCAGGAAAAGGAATGTGTCTCAAGCCATTACAGAGATTAGGGAAGGGTCTGGGAACCTACCATATGGCTCCAAAAAGATTAATGTGGCATTCCAGAGATTTTACTCTAAATTATATCAATCTGAAGGTTGTGAGGAGGGGTGGCCAAAAGGATCTAGAGCTCTGAGTCATTTCTCAATGCGCCCTTATCAGACCAAGAGGTGCAGGAGGCTGTGAAGCAGCTTCAGAGTGGAAAGGTGCCTGGTCTTGACAGACTTCCCAGTGAATTCTGTAAGGAATTTATGAACATATTGTCAGGCCCAATGCTCAACATGTTTAGTGACTCATACAGCCATGATTGTCCCCTGCCATCTCTGAGAGAGGCCATTATTTTGCTTATTCTTAAAAAAGGAAAGGTCCCAGAGGACTGTGCTTTGTACAGGCCCATTTCACTCTTAATTGTGGACTTTAAAATCCTTTCTAAGACTCTTGCATTAAGGCTAGAGACTGTGTTACTTTCCATTGTTAAAGAGCATCAAATGGGCTTCATAAATGGCTGCAGATCCTCCAATAATGTTAGGAGACTGCTTAATATAATTCAAGTGTGTCAACAACAGTCAATATGACGATTGGTGATTTCTCTAGATGCAGAGAAGGCTTTTGACTGAGTTGAGTGCCGTACCTTTTCTATACTCTGGAGCGGTTTGGCTTGTGTGAAGTCTTTATAAGATGGGTAAAGATTGTCTACAGTGACCCTCTTGCTGCGATCATCACCAATATGGTGCGATCCAGCAATTTTAACATTTTTAGGGGCAGCCGGCAGGGCTGTCCCCTTTTGCCATTGCTTTTTACATTGGTGACTGAACTAATGGCGGAGGCCATTGGTAGGGATCCCAATATATCAGCTCCAGAAGTGGGGTTCAAATTACATAAGATTTTATTATACACGCATGATGTCCTCATTTTTTTGTCAAATCCAGCAGATTCTGTGCCTCGCCTGATGCAATGCATCAGTGCGTTTGGCGCCTTTTCATGTTACAAGATTAATCTTGCAAAATCGGAGGCTATGCCTATGGGTGGTCTTTCGAAGGTGCTAGGTCTCGAGGGCGAATATCGATTCCCTTTTAAGTGGTCACAAGGGGATTTTGTGTATTTGGTCATATTCATTCTCCCTGTTTGTTGTACCCTATATGGATATTCCCCCTGATTTTCAATAAGCAAATGTTCAGGAGACAGAACGGCTGGTTCACCTCTTTTATTTGGCATCGTAAACAGCCCCCCTTATTAAATTAGCTAAACTGCAATTACCTCACAGACTGGGGGGAGTGGATCTCCTGGACATTAAAAACTACCAACTAAGCTCGCTTTTATCCTAGGTGAGTGATTGGGCTTGTGGGGACCCTCTTTCGATGTGTTTAGATACCAAAGCCTCCCAGGCAAGTGCCTCCTTTCTAGCTTGCTTTTTTTGGACAAAATGAAGACAGTTAGAGAATATTCCCATAACCCAATAGTTAGCAATACTGTTAAAGCATGGAGAGCAATTCGGCAGAGGGAAGGCAATATTGACAAAACATCTTCTCTTATGCCTGTAGTGGGTATGCCGGGTTTTCAACTGGGGATGATAGATTCAGGATTCAAACACTGAGCAGCTAGGGGTGTGTCTTGCCTGGGCAATTTATTTGAGGGGGACACAATAATGTCCTTTGATCAGTTAGCGAGGAAATACGAGCTATCTAGCAGGGACCTCTTCCGTTTTTATCAAGTTAGGGATTCTATTCTAAAAAAGACCACACTTTGACTGATCCCTACAAATCCGACATAGAGAGGAGGGTGTTCAGTGCTAAGAGTACACTTTCTGTCAGCACTTTATATCATCAATTATGGGGATTGTTCGATCGACTCTGCAGGGTGTGGGAGAGAGAGCTAGGCGTTGAGGCCTCCTCAGAAGCATGGGAAGATATTTGTGAAAATGCAAGATATCAATTTGCAATAGGACACATGTTTTACAGTTGAAGATTCTCCACAGGTTCAGTACCATTTGTGAAAATTTAAACCAGGGGTATCTTCAACATATCTCAAGTGCAAGGTCTGTAGGGGCACTCTTACATTGTCTCTGGTCTTGTGGTAGGCTTCAAACATACTGGAGTGCTGAGACGGGTACAATGGAAGGGATTTTGGGTGTAAGGGTGGAGAAGGACCCGATCTTTCTTCTTCTTGGCATTCCCAGTGTGTTCTCTGCTGATGCGCATAAGAAAAACTTTTCCACATCCTCACATTCTGCGCAAGAAAGAATATCTTGTTAGGTTGGGTGCCCAAAATTCCCCAGGCCTGTCGAGTTGGCGGAAGATTGTTATGGGGCACATCCCCTTGGATTTTCTCACAAGTATGGTCCACTACAAAACTGAAAAATGTTATAAGACGTGACAGCCCTTTGTGGAATACCTGGACACAAATTTATCTGCCACACTAATAAGGGCTTTTATATATCCATAACGATTGTGTTTTATGAGTCTAATATTCAGGGAGGGAGAATTGCAAATGTCTGAGTGTCTTGTTTGGCTGAGTTAAGTTATTGCTGTCTATTAGTTTGTTGTTGGTTATTATTTATTTAGTTAAATAGTTAGTTGGGTTTTTTTATTATATACTTTTTGTATAATATATTTATACATTTGTACATGAGAGCGGGTTGGTTTTTTTCATTTTTTTGTGTTCTTTGTATTGTTTTGAATTGTACTGTTTTGTTTTTGTTGTAATATTTTAAAAATCTATTATTTAAATAAAAATATATTTTAAGTAAAACTAAGAGCAGACATCTTGAATGGCTAATCCAGTGAGGTCATATGAATATAACTCAGAAATAAGAAAGGTACAATCGCTATCTTGGATTTATACAATAGCCAGCAGAGGAACAGGTATGTAAGCAGATCATGGAAAGGTGTATAAACAACAGGGTTTTGGAGTGCGTGATTATAACTTCCTCATTATTGACTGGGTATCCCTTAGTACCAGGGGCTGAGGTAGGGCAGAATTTGTTAGATGCACAACAGGACTTCTTGATACCATATGAAGATTGGGAAGGGGCTGTATTGTACTAGTGTTGGAGAATGATCCTGACCAGGTGATCCAAGTTTCAGTGAAGGAGAATTTGGAAACAGGGATCATAATTCCAAAAGTTTTAAGATAGTTATGAATAAGGATACCACTGATCCATAGGTGAAAGTCAAGCATTGGATGTGGTATATATGGACTTCAGCAAGGCATTTGATAGGGTTCCCCATGGTAGGCTCATCATAAAGTCAGGAAGTATGGGATACAGGGTGATTTGGCTGTCTGGATTCAGAGTTGGCTGGCTGACAGAAGGCAGACAGTGGTTGTAGATGGAAAGCATTCTGCCTGGAGGACAGTGTTGAGTGGGGTCCTGCAGGGCTCTGTTCTTGGGCCTCTACTCTTTGTTTTTATAAATGACTTGGATGAGGAGGTTGAGGGATGGGTTAGTAAATTTGCAGATGACACAAAGGTTGGAGGAGTCATCAATAGTATAGAGGGCTACTGCAGGCTGTAGCACGACATAGACAGGATGCAGAGCTGGGCTGAGAAATTGCAGATCGAGTTCAACCTGGATAAATGCAAAGTAATGCATTTTGGAAGGTCGAACTCGAATGCTGAATATAGGATTAAAGACAGGATTTTCGGCAGTGTGGAGGAACAGAGGGATCTGGGTGTGCAAGTACATAGATCCCTCAAAGTTGCCACCCAAGTGGATAGGGTTGTTAAGAAAGCATATGGTATTTTGGCTTTCGTTAACAGGGGGATCGAGTTTAAGAGCCGCGAGGTTTTGCTACAGCTCTACAAGTCCCTGGTGAGACCACACTTGGAATATTGTGTCCAGTTCTGGTCACCCTACTATAGGAAAGATACAGAGGCTTTGGAGAGGGTGCAAAGAAGATTTACCAGGATGCTGCCTGGACTGGAGGGCTTGCCTTATGAAGAAAGGTTGAATAAGCTTGGACTTTTCTCTCTGGAGAGAAGGAGGAAGAGAGGAGACCTGATTGAGGTGTACAAAATAATGAATGAAATAGATAGAGTCAATAGCCAGAGACCTTTCCCCAGGGCAGGATTGACTGGTACGAGAAGTCATAGTTTGAAGATATTAGGAGGAAGGTATAAAGGAGACGTCAAAGGTAAGTTCTTTACGCAGAGTTGTGAATGCATGGAATGCGTTACCAGCAGTGGTGGTGGAAGCAGAGTCATTGGGGACATTTAAGTGACTGCTGGACATGCACAAGGATAGCAGTGAGTTGAGGGGTGTGTAGGTTAAGTTACTATATTTTACATTAGGATTAAATCTCGGCACAACATCGTGGGCCAAAGGGCCTGTTCTGTGCTGTACCTTTCTATGTTCTATGTTCTATGAAAGTGCTAAATTGGGGGTAGGTTAATTTCAACAGTATTAGTCAGGAACTGGACAAATTAGACCAGGCATGCCTGTTTGAGGGTAGATTAGATTTGATTACATTACAGTGTGGAAACAGGCCCTTCGGCCCAACAAGTCCACACCAACCCGCTGAAGCGCAACCCACCCATATCCCTACATTTACCCCTTACCTAACACTATGGGCAATTTAGCATGGCCAATTCACCTGACCTGCACATCTTTGGACTGTGGGAGGAAACCGGAGCACCCGGAGGAAACCCACGCAGACACGGGGAGAACGTGCAAACTCCACACAGTCAGTCGCCTGAGGCGGGAATTGAACCCGAATCTCTGGCGCTGTGAGGCAGCAGTGCTAACCACTGTGCCACCGTGCTGCCCACAGGGTAAATTCACATCTGACATGTGAGAGTTCTTTAAATGCCAGTTAACCCCAGAATTCAAAATCAGCATGTTCCTGTGAGGATGACAAATAAGGATGACAAGATTTAGGAACCCTGGATGACAAGAAATATTGAAAGTTTAGTCAAAAAGAAAGAGGAAGCATATGTGAGGCTTAAGAAATTGAAATCAGAAAAGGTGCTTGAGGCATATAAAGGAAGCAGGAAAGAATTTAAATAAGGAATTAAGAGGGCTAGAAGGGTCATGAAAAGTCCTTGGCAAGTAAGATTAAGGTGATTAAGGCATTTTATAAATAAGTAAGGAACAATAGGGTAGCTAGGAATAGGTCCACTCAACGTCAAAGGAGAGAATTTATATGTGCACCCAGAGGGCGTGGGTGAAATCCTTAATGAGTATTCACCAAGGAGAAGGAAATGGATGAGGGAGGAATATGTTGATATTCTCGGGCATGTCAATATTAAAATGGAGGAGGTGTTGGGTGACCTGAAAAACATTAAGGTAAATAAATCCCCATGGCCTGACAGAATCTATCCCAGGATACAGAGGGAAGCAAGGGAAGAGATTGCTGGGGCCTTGATAGAGAGCTTTTTATCCCCTTTAGCCAAGGTGAAGTCCCAGAAGACTGGAGAATAGCCAAAGTTGTCCCATTGTTTCAGAAGAGCAACAGGAATAACCATAGAAAAGATCAGCTGGTGAGCTTTAGATCAGTAGTGGGGAATTATTGGAGAAGATTCTTAGGGATAGGATTTCCTCACATTTGGTAAGGAATGGACCTATTAGAGATAGTGAGCATGGCTTTGTGCAGGGGAGGTCTGTCTCACAAATTTGACTGAGTTTTTTGAGAAAATGACAAAGATGATTGATGAATGTTATTTACATGGACTCTACTAAAGCTTTTGACAAGGTCCATCATGGTAGGTTGGTTCAGATGATTAAATCACATGTGATCCACAATGAGTTGGCAAGTTGAATTTCAAGATTGGTATGGTCGTAGACGACAGAAGATTGTTGTGGAAGGGTGTTTTTTTCTGACCGGATGTCTGTCACTAGTGATGTTCTGCAAGGATCAATGCTGGGACCTCTGTTGTCTGCCATATTTATAAATGATTTGAATGAAAATATAGGTGGTCTGATAAGGAAGTGTGCAGATGACACAAAAATTGGTGGAGTTGTGGATAGTGAGGAAGGTCGTCAAAAGATACAGCAGGATATAGATCAATTGGAAAGCTGGGTGTAAAATATCAGATGGAGTTTAATCAAGATAACTGTGAGGTGATGCATTTTGGGAGGCCAAATGCATGAGGAAAGTGTACAGTAATTGGCAGAACCCTTAGAAGCATTAATACACAGAAGGATCTTGGGGTGCAAGTCCATTGCTCCCTGAAAATAGTGACACAAGTGGATAAGCTAGTAAGGAAAGCATATCGCATACTTGCCTTCATTGTTTGGGGCATTGAGTATAAAAGTTGGTAAGTCATGTTACATTTGTATAAACTTTAGTTAGGCCATATTTGTAGCACTTGGTGCAGTTCTGGTCACAATACTATAAGAAGGGTGTGGAGGCTTTGGAGAGGGTGAAAAAGAGGTTTATCAGAATATTGCCTGGATTGGAATGTATTAACTGCAGGTATCTGAAGCCTTCGGGTCGAGCTGCCTTTCAGATTTCGGAATTTTTTGGAGAAAGAATTAAATTACATTTTCATAGTAAAATTTAAAAAACCATACAGCAGACTTATCTGTGATTACAACGAGCACTGAGAGAGAATTGATACCTGCCAGTGCTGGGCCATGCTGCTAAGTCACATCTGAGTGACGTGGGTTGAGTGGGTTTGGAGTTGCGTTAACTGTTTACACACTAAATAACCTTGTTAATAAGAAAACAACTTCAGGAAAAGGCTTTGGATTTTGGAGCTTTTTGGATTTTGGAATTTTGATAAAGGATTGCCTTTGTTGAGAGTGTGGTGCAGGAAAGGTACAGCCAGTTAGGCAGCATCCAAGGAGCAGGAGAATCGATGTTTTGGGCATAAGCCCTTCATCAGGAATGAGGCTTGTGGGCCTGGGCTGAGAGATAAATGGGAGGGGGGTGGGACTGGGGGGGAGGTAGCTGAGAATGCAATAGGTCGATGAAGGTGAGGTAGAAGGTGATTCCATGTGGTTGCAAGGTCCCAATGCAGATTATGAGCCATTCTTCCTCCAGGCGTCGGGTGGTAAGGGTTTGGCGATAGAGGATGGATAAGGAGAGTTTGTCAAACTTGGATTTTTTTCACGAGAGCATCAGAGGCCAAGAGGCAACGTGGTAGAAACATATGAAGTTATGAGAAGCATGGATAGGGTGGATAGTCAGAATCTTTTTCCCAGCGTGAAAATGTCAAATATTAGGCGTCATAGGTTTAAGATGAGAGGGGAAATTATAAAGGAGATCTGTGAGCAATGTTTTTCTTGCAGATGGTAGTAGGTCCCTGAAATATGCTGCTGAGGAGGTGGTAGATGCCATAGCAACCTTTAAGAGGCATTTATATAGAAACATGAACAGGTAGGGAATAGAGAGATACAGATCATGTGCAAGCAGGTGGGATTTTAGTTTAGAGTGCATCATGGTCAGCACAGACACAATGGGCCAAAAGGTCTGTTCCTGTGTAGTTATGTTCCAAGTTCTACATTATATATATTCCATGGTGACAGCCATGGGCATATAATACTGGAGCCAGACTGTACTGTTAATATTATTGGATTCCTCTATGCTTTGACCCAGTTTACTGACTGTCTCTGAGAAGCCTGCTTGCTGCTCCTGTGCCTGTCTGTGCATTTTGACAAAGCTGTTAGCGGCCAAGACCATGGGAACTTGTTTTGTCTGGGTCAGAGCAGGTGCCTGGTCTTTAGCAGTCTTCTGAGTGTCAGAGAACTGAAACATTCCTTTCTCAACCAGCTGTGCAGATGTTTTGACAATGTGCTCACTAGACTGAGATCCTGAGACTGCCCTGATAGAGTACCCACCAAGGTGGCAGGTTCTGATCTGCTGGATTCTGCACTTTCACCTTTCTCTCACATGACTCCACGAGACAGGTGCTGTAGAGCCTGGATGCATAACTAATAAAATGAAGAGTGGATGGCTGTGTGAGAAAAGCTGCTGTGAATCATGGCAGATTGGGCACATTGAACTTCAGTCAGCAAAACACTTTAACTCAAAATATAACTATCCCTTTTGTAACTTGATAAGTGTTATTTATTTCCGATCAATCTCTCTGGAACTGAAAGTTACATATTACAACAAAGGAGACTCATTGCTTCAGATAGTAATTGAGGATGGAGTTTTTTAAAAAGGTCATATTTTTAAAATGGTCATTTTTAAAAAGGTCATTTATTTTCACTATTTTTTTCTCTCGCATAATTTAACCTTTCCTCCTTTTTATTTCCCTTCTACACCTAAAGTGTCATAACCTTCATTGTCATACATTCACCCTTCCTGCTCAGTCCTTGAGCTGTTAATTTCACAATCCTGCAATCTGGTTGGTTAAGGAGATACACCGCTGCTTGTCTACTCATTGTAGTCTCAAATGCCTTCTTTCTGTTGGTGTGACATTATGCAATTGCATTTTCAACAAAGCTGCCACACAAAAATCTTTAAAAAGCTAAACTTGTAAAGCTGAGTCTGGCTATTGATCAAATGGGCCGAGGAGTGGCAGATGGGGTTTAATTTAGATAAATAAGAGGTGTTGCATTTTGGTTAGACAAATCAGGACAGGGTTTGTACACTTGACAGTAGGATCCTGAGGACTGTTGCCAAACAAAGTGATTTTAGGCTCCTGGCTTGTAGTTCCTTAAAGGTGCAGTCACAGCTAGACAGTGGAATGAAGAAGGCATTTGGTACTCTTGCCTTCTTTGGTCAGTGCATTGAGTATAAGAGTTGGGGGCATCATGTTGCAGCTGTACAGGACATTAGTTAGGCTATATTGGAATATTGTTCAACTCTAGTCTCCCTACTGTAGGAAAGGTGTTGTGAAACTTGAAATGGTTCAGAAAAGATTTACAAGGATGTTGCCGGGTTGGAGGGTTCGAGCTATAGGGAGAGGCTGCCTAGGCTGGGACAGTTTTCCCTTGAGCATCGGAGACTGAGGGGTGACCTAATAGAGGTTAATAAAATCATGAGGAGCATGTATAGGGTGAATAGACAAGGTCTTTTCCTCAGAGTAGGGAAGTCAAAAATTAGAGGGCATAAGTTTAAGGTGAGAGGGGAAAGATTTAAAAGGACCTCAGAGGCAATGTTTTCACAAAGAGGATGATGTGTATGGAATGAGCTGCCAGAGGACATGGTGGAATGGGGTCGGGGAGTCCAGAACTAGAGGGCATAGGTTTAGGGTGAGAGCAGAAAGATATAAAAGAGACCTAAGGGGCAACTTTTTCACACAGAGGGTAGTATGTGTATGGAATGAGCTGCCAGAGGAAGTGGTGGAGGCTGGTAAAATTGCAACATTTAAAAGGCATTTGAATGGGTATATGAATAGGAAGGGTTTGGAGGGATATGGGCCGGGTACTGGCAGGTGGGACTAGATTGGGTTGGGATATCTGGTCGGTATGGACGGTTTGGACCGAAGGGTCTGTTTCCAAGCTGTACATTTCTATGACTCTATGACTAATTACAACATTTAAAAGGCATCTGGGTGGGTATGTGAATTGGAAGGGTTTAGAGGAATATAGGTCAATGCTGGCAAATGGGATTAGATTAATTTAGGATATCTGGGCAGCATGGATGAGTTGGACTGAAAGCTTTGTTTCCTTACTGTAACTCTATGACTCTAATAACAAACAGCATTTGATGATGTGCTGTTGCAAAATCTGGGCTATAGCCACCGTGGCTGAAATGTGATTATTTGGTAACATTCTGAAGTTAAAATCTTACCAAATCTGGTTTCGGTTTTGACTTGTTTTACTGTAGTAGTCACTTCCCACTCACCGTCAATCACCTTCTGCCATGATGCCTCACGCTGAAACCCTCTTGCCTCCTTCACCCATCTTTCCCTTGCATCATTTTGTAGCCCGGGATTACATTCCTTAAGATGACCTGTGTGGCAGTTGTCTTTTTGAGCCTGGTGGTAAGAGAAGCACATTTTTATTGTATAGTATAGATCACAGAAAAAAAGGAAATTAACATTTATATTTTCAAATTTACTTACACCTTTCTGGTCAATTTGGCATTTTGTAGTGTTCGGATTGGCTCTACAAAGGTCTCTAAAATGAAAACATTAAAACATGATTGAAACGCTAATGCTTTTTGTGTTAAAATCTGTACGCTGTCTGACTAAATTTAAAGTTGAAAAAGATAAGTTGTTTTCAAGTCAGCTCAAATTGGCCGTTGGGCCCAGATGAATTAAATTGGTTCTGGAAAAATCAATTTGAATTAGAATCAGACTCGCTCACCATTTGAAAATTCAAAATTTAGGGTTTATGATGTCACTGAAAGCTCCTGAAATTGTTGTTTAGCGTTACCACCCAGAAGAATCCCCACCCTCACAATCTGTTAGTTACAGGTTGTAACTCAGCTAAAGGCTTGCTTGGCAAAATGAAGAGTTTCGAACAATGCAGAAATGTCTGGGCAAACAAAACCATACTGTGATAAATACAGTGTAATGGAATCCTTGCTGTCAAAAGTTCACCATCAACTCCAGTAGCAGCCAACTTCATTTGGTTGGCCAACAATCATTAGAAAAGATCAAAGTGATTGCTGAGGGTCAAAATCTGTGAAATTTAACAAAGGTTTTCACATAGTTAGTTATGTTAAACTAAATTGCCTGTATCAAAGCTTCAGCTCACCTGTAAAATGCACATGTTGTAAATTTTTAAAGTGGGAAAGACTTCAGAAATCTAAAGCACTAAGGGACTTTGAAGTTCTAGTTCAGTTTTAAATCTCTTCAGGTTAACATGCAGATTCAGTTGGCAGTTAAGATGGCAAAAGCAATGTTAGTATTTATTTCAAGAGGGTTAGAATACAAGACCAGAGATGTCCTGCTGAAGCTGTATAAGGTTCTGATCAGACCACATTTGGAATATTGTGAGCAGTTTTGGGCCCTCTATCTAAAGAATGATATGCTGTCCATTGTAGTGGGCCCAGAGCAAATTTACAAGAATGATCCTGGGGGACGAAGGGCTTGTCATATGAGGAATGTTGAGGACATTGAGTATGTACTTGATAGACTTTAGAACGATAACAGGCAATCTAATTTAAACTTTCAGAATACTGAGAGGCCTGGCTAGAGTGGATGTGGAGAAGATGTTTCAACTAGTAGGAGAAACTAGCACCTGAGGGTACAGCCTCAGAGCGAAGGAACAGCTGTTCAGAACTGACATGAGGAAGAATTTCTTCTGCCAGAGGGTGGTGACTCAGTGAGACTCATGGCCGCAAGGTGCTGTGGAGGTCAAGTCATTGAGTGTATTTAAGACATAATTTTTTTAAGAGAATTCTCACAGTGTGGAAACAGACCATTCAGTCCAACACATCCACACCAATCCTCCATAGACCAACGTTGTATTTCCCATGGCTAATGCACCTAACCCCCACATCCCTGAACACTATCACCTATCCACCCAACTCGCATATCTTTGGAAGGAAACCAGAGCACCTGGTAGAAATGGGAAGAAAGTGCAAGCACCACACAGACAGTCACCCAAGGCTGGAATCGAATCTGGGTCTCTGGGTGCTATGAGGCAGCAGTGCTAACCACTGAGCCACCACGCTGCTTGATTAGTAAGAGGATCAAAGGTCAGAATAATGTGGTTGAGAAACCTATCAGCCACGATCAAATGTTGAAGCAGATTCGATGGATGGATGGTGTAATTCTGTTCATAAATCTTCTGGTCTTATGATAACATTTAATGTAGTGAACATGCCTCAACCTTTGCAAATAGTGTAGCTTTTCTTGACATGTATTTTCCTCCATTTCTGCAAAGTTCTTCACTTGTTACAGAAGATTATTGTCAGTATTTTAAAACACTGTTGAATTACAAATTGAAGCAAGAAGTATTTGAGGATGGGACCCCTTCAGGTATTACTATAGAGATTGGGAAGGATTGATCGATAATTGCAGGCCTGGGATTTCACAGTTCCATATCTGACCACAGTGAGGCTTAAATCATATTAGATAGGGACTTTTTGGTGCAGAATATGATTTTGTTTTCTGTCGCACTTGGCTGCACGGGTGAATTGCAAAGACAGGAACTTAACCCTGAGACAACAACACATCTTTCCAAAGCAATAAGCTTCAGAGGTTAAACTGGCTAATCCAAAAAATAGGCATGGATATCATAGCACATGATTAAGTTGTGTGCTTTCAGTATATTGCAAGTAATGCTTTATAGGCTATATGCCTAGCGAGCTCTCCCCTATCTTTTCATTAGCTGCATGCATCACTAGTGACCCATTATCATGAGAGTGGTTAGAGTTACATCAAAACCTGCACCTTTTGAAGGAGAGATGCACATAGGCTGCAAAAAGTGGTGGGAATGTTTTTTTCTGAAGTAAACCTGAGCGATGATACTTTGATCAATCGCTGATCACATGAAAGAATGAAGAATGAGTTGTTGAAGTGATGCACTGAAGGCCTTAGTGGAAGAAATGGAGAGAAGGCATCTCCAATATAGCAGGAAGCTGTGAGACAAAGGAACAATGGAGCACAATTCCAAGAATATTGCTCCAAGAACAAGAAGAAGTTTAATAATCTAGTGTGAAATGCCACAATGAGTGTGTTCATCTTCAAATGGCATATCCTATCACTAACCTCTGCCACTCCGCAATTCACCTCCCCCAATTACCCACCTAACAACAATCTCTAAGAGTCAGAAATCAATAATACATTTCAAATGCTTTACTCGCATTAACACACACACACAGCACTATTGAAAGCTTTATACTCACAATTCATAGCTCGCATACAAAAACAGAAGGTGCTGGAAAATCTCAACAGGTCTGGCAGAATCTGGGGAGAGAAAGCAGAATTAATATTTTGAGTCCGATGACCCTTCTTCTGAACCCGAAACATTAACTCTGCTTTCTTTCCACTGATGCTGCCAGACCTACTGAAGTTTTCCAGCAATTTCTGTTTTTATTTCTGATTTCCATCATCTGCAGTTCTTTGTTTCTTTCCATAGCTCATATACATTGATTGTTGTTCAGTCATGACAGCCGTATTGCCCAGGACACTCAATGCCACAATTCAGTCTTTTTTTAATACAGGAGAAAATTGAACACAAAAGACAGCAGCAAAAGACTAGGTGAAGCACCCCACCCCCATTGGTGACAGCAGTTAGTACATTTTGACATATCCCATTTTGTGAAATATGCAGAAGTGAAGACGAAGATTGGACAAGGCAGAACGGTGGACGTTATCTATATGGACTTTAGGAAGGTGTTCGACAAGGTTCACATGGTATACATGGTTAACAAGGTTAGATCACATGAAATACAGAGACAAATAGCCATCAGGATACAAAATTGGCTCTAAGAGTAGGAGACAGAGAGTGGTGATGGAGGTTTGTTACTTGAACTGGAGGCCTGTGACCAGCAGTGTGTCGCAAGGTTTAGTACTGGGTTCACTGCTTTTTATCATTCTTATAAATGATTTGGATGTGAATATAGGAGGCATAGTTAGTAAGTTTGCAGATTACACCAAAATTGGAGGTGTAGTGGACAGCGAAGAAGGTTATCTCAGATTACAACAGGACTTTGATCAGGTGGGCCAATGGGCCGAGGAGTGGCAGGTGGAGTTTAATCTAGATAAATATGAGGTGCTGCATTTGGAAAGCCAAGTCAGAGCAGGGCTTCTACATGTCATAGTAAGGTCCTAGGGATTATTGTCGAACAGAGAGACCTGGGAGTGCAGGTTCATAGTTCCTTGAAAGTGAGTCGCAGCTAGACAGGGTACTGAAGAAGGTATTTGGTATGCTTGCCTTCTTTGATCAGTGCATTGAGTATAGGAGTTAAGAGGTCATGTTGTGGCTATACAGAACATTGGTTGGACCACTTTTAGGATACTGTGTTCATCTCTAATCTCCTGACTATAGGAAAGATATTGTGAAACTTGAAAGAGTTCAGAAAAGGTTTACAAGGATATTGCTAGGGTTGGAGGGCTTGAGCTGCAGGGAAAGGCTGAATAGACTGGGGGTGTTTCCCTGGAGCATCGGAGGCTGAGGGGTAACCTTATAAAGATTTATAAAATCATGAGGAGCATGTATGCGGTGAATAGTCAAGGTCTTTTCCCTGGGACAGGTGAGTCTAAAACTAGGGAGCAGAGGTTTAAGGTGAGAGGGGAAAGTTTTAAAAGGGACCTAAAGGAGAACATTTTCATGCAGAGGGTGGTGTGTGTGTGGAATGAGCCACCAGAAGAAGTGTGGAGGTGGGTAAATTACAACATTTAAAAGGCATCTGGATGGGTATATGAGCAGAAATGCTTTAGAGGGACGTGGGCCAAATGGGACTAGATTAATTTCGGATATCTGGGCAGCATGGATGAGTTGGACTGAAGGGTCTGTTTCCATGCTGCAAAACTCTATGACATTATAACAGGCTTTAAATATTAGTCTTTGCTGAAGATAGATTAAGAAAATTGTTTCCTTCAGACCTTCTGCAGACACGACCTTCTGCTGAGAGCCCTTTTCCCGTCTTTTCCTTCTTCCTTCTCTAGCGGAATTGCCTCCTCTGTGTAACACTCTTCATTCTCCCATTAATATTTTATTCCTAGAAGATGTTGACTGGGCCTTTCATGTGCGGAAGCAACGTCTCTATCATCATAAGCTTTTAAATAAGCAAATAGGTGTTTCAGCAGCAGCCTGACTACGTTCTGTACGCTATTTAAATCTTAGACTAGTGTAAGAAAGCTCTGAAGAGACATATAATTTCATCGGAAGCTGGAAATCTGATCCACTAACTAACCTGTAAGGACATCATGAACCCCACCCCTCCACCCTCTGTTTCTAATGGTTATCAACTTCATGATAAGTTGACCAAGTATGCCAGTTTGATTGCTGTTTTAGGTCCAGTGAATTATCATTCAGATAATGTGCTACATTATAATCAAATTAATGCACCTGGACACAAAAGTTGCAGAATCATTTTCAGTCAATCTCATGAGAATAATATAATGCAGCAAACAGTGGCTTGATCTGAGCTTCATTATTCTGACATTTTCTCTGTAATTAGAATAGTCATCAACTGAGATTTACTGCATCCCTCAAGTGCCATATGGAACTTTTTAAACTATCTTTATGCTCTGGGATAAACTTTCTGACTTCAACTTTTCATTAGCATGGTATGTTTCTGCTCTGTTTATTTAGGCAGCTATTCAGCAATTGCACATTTTTTATTCTGCTTGCATTTAAATGATATTGTATAAAATCTACATACTTTCAGAAATTATGCAGTGACGATATACCATAAACTGCTGGAGCTGAAAAAGCTCAGTAAGTTTCTAACAGATTCTTGAGTTTGCAGCTATATTTGGATTTCCTACTGCCAGTATACCAACAATATGTAAAAATCTCAAATTGTTCAGTGTCTTCAAATAGTCTTAACCACTGCATTCATAAAGAGAAATAACTACTGAAACTCAGCAGGTCTGGCAGTATTTGTGGGAAGAAAGCAGCATTAATATTTTGAGTCCAGTGACTTTTCATCAGAACTGTTAAAAAGTCACCAGACTTGAAAATTTAACTCTGCTTCCTTCCCAGGATGCTGAGTTTCACCAGCAATTTCTGTTTTTGTTTCAGATCTCCAGTAACCACAGTTCATTTCATTTTAGTATTAAACATTGCATTCTTTGTTCTGCTATATACTTACATACTAGCAAAATCCATGTGGCGTTGCATGTAGGTAAAGGCTTAGTGGAATGTGAAGGAGGTGAAGGAAATGGGGTGAGTAGATTGTAGGGTGGTGACAAAATGGAGGCCTTTGTAATGATAAAGGGGTGTACAAGGATGAATAGAGAGAAAATATTTACTTTTTTGATAGTATTCAGAACACGGAGGCACAGCTTTGTAATTACAGCTAGACCATGTCGAAATAATGGTCCTTCCAAATTAAATATAAAACTCCTGCTCCTCAGATGCTGCCTGACCTGCTGTGCTTTTCCAGCACCACACTCTCGACTCTCCAGCATCTGCAGTCCTCACTTTCTACAACATATAGAAGTGATATCAGGAATCTTATTTTTTTTACAGAAAATGAATCTTTAACTTGCTCCCCAAAACAGCTGTGCTAGATCAACTAAGTTTTCAACACAAAGACTAATTTTCTTTAATGAAGTTTGAGTGTTAAGGGATAAACAACAAATGTGAGTAAATGGGGATGATGTATAGACTAACCATTCTCAAACTGAGTAGTGAGATAGGCTGGAGGGGTGGAATAGCCTTGTCCTGTTCCCACAATCCTGCTGACTTCAGCAAATTCATCAATAGAACCTGACATTTTACTGGGGTCAAACATGGAAGGTTTTTCCAACCCTGAATGCCACTGTTTCTTTTTTATCATTGTACTCCATTCTTTAATTAAACATCACATATTTCAGACACAAATGCCTTTTGGAAATGCATTCAGAGTATCTTTAATTACTTACATTACTTTAGGTGAGCATGAGTTTTATTTTGTGTAAAGTCCATAAATTTATCCATTTTAGTCTGACTAGTCTATAAATCCTCATTCCTTTCTCCTTTCTAGAAGAATAAAACTGGCAAACTTCCAGTTCTCTGCAAAACTTACAAATCCAAGAATGTTTTCAAAGATGAGATCTAAACTCTGTCATCTAGATCTAGTGTCAGTTCTGCCATTTGTTACATTAATTTTTACGTATTAGTTTCTCAGCTATTATGACCTTTTGTAACCACCTCAGTCTGTTATTCCTATCATTGAAATCTTCTGCAATAAACAAAAAACTCATTTAATAGCTCTGCCATTTCTAATTATTTTAAACTACTTTGTTCATCTTGGCTCCAACAATTTCTTTAATTATTCCTTCAATTTGTAGCCCTTAATATAAACTTCTAACATTTTTCATTATGTGCAACTTCTTCATGCTTTTCTTGGTCTTTCTAAACTTCCTTTGTTTGTTTTTATACTTGGTTTGATTGTCAGTTTGTATTAAACTTACACATTTCTTGGAGCCTCACTTTCATTTTAATTTCTTCTTTTATTAATTCGTTGGATGTAGACATCACTGGCTATCAGCATTTATTGCCCATCCTCATTGCACTTGAGAAGGTGGTGGTGGTGTACTATCTACTTAAACATTGCAGTTCTTGAGATTTAGAGACACCCACACTGCAGTTAAAACAAGATTCTACCAATATGCTCTGTGGGAATATATCTGATGTGATTCATAATCATCTTCTGTTTAAAGGTTTCTCATTGTTTACATTCTAGATATTTCTTTTCCGTTTTTAGTGTATCTGGGCTTTTTTCTCAATTAAACAGACGTTTCTTGTCAAGGCAAACACTTTTTGACATTTACTTTCTCTATTTAGTAGTAATCTCAAATCAACTTGTTTCTGTCACTATTTCCTTCACACTTCCCTGCATTAATTACCTACACCAACCACGAGATAGTGAGGACTGTAGATGCTGGAGAGCAGAGTCGATAAAGTGTGGCACCGGAGAAAGCACAGCAGGTCAGGCAGCATCCAAAGAGCAGGAGAGTTGATGTTTCAGACAGGACCCTTCATTAGGACTGGGGAAGGGGAAAGGGGCTAAAAGATAAATAGGGGGAGGTGGGATTGGGGGAAAGGTAAGCGGGATGGTGATAGGTAGATGCAGATAGGACGTGATTGTGATAGGTCAGTGGGAAGGAAGATGGACAGGTAAGTCAGGTCAAGAGGGCGGTGCTGAGACGGAGAGGTGAGGCTGGGATGGGGTTGGGGGTGGGGTTTGGGGCAGATTTGGAAACTGATGAATTCAATGTTGATGCCATGTGGTTGTAGGCTCCCGAAGAAGAAGTTGAAGATGTGCTGCCTCAAATTTGTGGGTGACCTTGTTAAGATGGTGGAGGAGGCCCAGGATGGATATGTGATTGGGGAAGTGGGAGAGGGAGATGAAATGGATGGTCACCAAAAGGTGGGGTTGGTCGGTGCGTATAGATGAGAGATGGTCCCTGAACCATTCTGTGCGTTTGCACTCGGTCTCTCCGACAGAGTAGAGACCACATTGGGAGCAGCGGATGCAGAAAATAAGGTTCAATGATATGCAAGTAATTCTCTGTAGGATTTGGAATGATCCTTCGGGGCCTTGGATGGAGGTGAGGGGGGGGGGGCTATGGGTACAGGTTTTGCACCTCTTGCGGCGGCAGGGGAAGGTGCTGGTGTGGAGAGGTGTTTGGTGCGGAGTGTGGACCTAACAAGGGAGTCATGGAGAGTTTGCTCCCTATGGAATGCAAATAGGAGTGGGAAGGGATATATATTTCAGTGGTGGGGTCTGATTTTAGGTGATAAAATGGCGGAGGATGATTCGCTGGATTTGGAGATTGGTGGGGTGGAATGTGAAGACTGGGGGATTCTATCCTTGTTGTGGTTGGAGGCAGTGGAGTTCAAGGGCAGAGATGTGGGAAATGGAGGAGATGCGACTGAAAGTCTTATTGATCATGGGAGGGGAAAATTACAATTCTTGAAGTAGGAGAACATCTGGGATTTCCTGGAGTGGAGTAGCTCATTCTGCAGATACAATGGAGGACGAGAAATTGGGAGTTAGGAATTATGTTTTTATGTGGGGTGGGGGGTGTGGGGGGGTGGTGATGGTGGGAGAAGGTGTAGCCAAGGTAACTAGCGGAGTTGGTGGGTTTCAAGTCGATGTAAATGTTGAGTCGGTCACTGGAGACAGAGATACAGAAGTCCAAGAAGTGGGGGGAGGTGTCAGAGATGGTCCGGGTGAATTTGAGATCAGGATGAAAGGTCTTGGTGGATCGGATGAACTGTCCAAATTCCTTGTGGGAGCACAAAGCAGTGCCGATACAGTCATCGATGTATCGGAGGAATAGGCAGGGGAAGATGCCAGTATTGCTATGTTCCACATATCCTATAAAGAGGCAGTCATCCCATGTGGATGCCCAAAACCATGCCTCTGGTTTGTAGGAAGTGGGAATCTACACCAACCATCCAAATTCCAAGATCTGACACTTTATCTTTCTTCCTAGATTAGGAACATCCTGATATAGAAAGCAGTTCTGACTGGTCTGTAAAATTACTGGGAAGGCTGTGCCAACATAAATGATATGGTATGTGTGACAATGACCATCCCATGTTGCATAAGAAATTAATGTTCATGATGCACTGACTCCACCCATTTTACTGAAACCACACACAGTCTGTACATTGATATGAGGAGTTCTACTTTAGCATTTAGAGGTCCAGCTGTATTTGTGCCATTTCTTCAATGCCTTAGTAATGTTGTCTAACCAAATGTAGTCGCACTCATTCCTACAGAACATTAAATTTACTTGTTATCCAAAATCAGTGCCTTTTCTGTAGATTCTCTGTAGTTATGTATCCTTTACCAATGATCACTGGACAGGCCAAGATAAAGCAATGCCAAACAAGCAGCTACCTCAAATTCCTTGCCCAATACCAACTGGTAGAATTAGCAAATGCCACAAGGTACGAGGAGTGATCATTTGGCAAAATACCGCACCTTATTTTCAAATGTCTGAAGCCTTTGGTAGTTGAAAGGCCTCCACGTACATCAGTTACATGGATAGTCTAAGGATGCTTATTTCATGTGAAAGATGACATTTCTTTGAATATCCGCTGCTCCAACAGAAAAAAACTGGATAAAGTATCCGTAAGACATACTTTAGTTAGAAGACAGAAAAATAGACAGCAGCAGCAGTTCTTTTTAAAAATTTGAACATAAATAGTATTGAGCTTGGTGAGGGATGGAAAGGTTTGTCCAACAGTGGAAATGGGAGTAAATCACATTTTTCTGCAAGGATAAATTAAATGATTGATGATCAAAGTAAAGCTGTGCTCTCTGTAACACTGTCTGTAGTAAATAAAAGTTTAAATGGTGCTTAACTCTCAGAGATTTCTAATTAACAATGAACACATGAGTTCTTTGCTGACTATTTCTGGTTTTGGCAATTGAGCACAAATAATTGGCAAATGAGACTGAAGTGACTTTGGAATGAATATTTTTACTATTAGCAAAACAACTTCCAGTTTTGCACAGTGCTCAATATTAGAGCTGTAGGATACTTACTCCCACTGGGCATGTATACATCAGGGGCACAAGTAAAATAGGTCAAGCGACTATTCCAGCAGCCTCTCCAAGCTCACCCCATAATGCACAAGATGCTCTGGTATCAAAATTAGCTGCCCACTTGCATCATTTAAATAAGTAATTAAGGATCATTCAGGTTTGTTGCAAGTCTCTTGAACTGAATAATATTGCATGCTGATGTGGGTATTAGGGCAGGATTAGGTGGACTGTTTAAAAATGCCTACATGACAAAAGGAAGGCAAGAAGGGGTCACTTGATTCAGACTTGCGGGTGCCCTGCGTACTTTGGGGGCATTCCCCAAGATGTCAACCCGACTTTTCTCCTGCACTGTCTGTCCAATTGAATTCAGCTACCACTCCCCTTCCTCCCCACCCCTCTTCCCTGGTTTGGCATATCTCTCACTATCTAAAACCCTGGGAGTTACTTTCTGTGCTTTGATCCTCTTTGAGATGTTTCCTGTATTCCTGACAGTACTCACTGTGGAGCTCTAGCATTGTCAGCAGTGATGGATGGTGCTGCTGGGCAATCAGACTGACAGGTAGCTCCCAAGGTAGGGGCAGCCTTGTCCTGAGAGAGGTGTCATCCTGCTCCAGGAAGGATGTTAGTAAACTGGAAAGGGTGCAAAAAATATTTACAAGGATGTTGCCGCGATTGAAGGGTTTTAGTTATAAAGAAAGGCTGAGACTTTTTTCCCTTGAGAGTAGGGAGCTGAAGGCTGACTTTATAGAGTATTATAAAATCATGAGGGGCATGGATAGGATGATTAGCCAAGTTCTTTTCCCCATGGGTCGGGGAGTCCAAAACTACAGAACATAGGTTTAAAGTGAGAGGGAAAAGATTTAATAGTGACCTGAGAGGCAACTTTTTCATGCAGAGGGTGGTGTGTGTATGGAATGAGCTGCCAGAGGAAATGGTGGAAGCAAATACAGTTATAACATTTAAAAGGCATCTGGATGGGTATATGAATAGGAGAGATTTAGAAGAATGTGGTTCAAATGCTGGCAAATGGGACGAGATTAATTTAAGATCTCTGGTTGGCATGGATGAGCTGGGCCAATAGGTCTGCACAACTCTATGACTCTGTAAGAGGTTTTAAATATTGGTTTTTGCTTAAGGTAGAGTAAGAAAATTGTTCCCTTAAGACCTTCTGCAGATACGACCTTCTGCTGAGAGCTCTTTTCTCCTCTCTTCCTTCTCCCTCCTTTAGCAGATTTTCCTGCTCTGTGTGATCTCCCTTCATTCTCCCATTCATTGTTTTATTCCTAGATGTTCTACCAGGCCTTTCATGTACGGAGGCAAAGTCTTTCAGCATAAGCTTTTAAATAACCAAATAAGTACTTCAGCAGCAGCCTGACTATGTCCTGTAAGCTAGTCAAATCTTAGACAAGTGTAAGAAAGCTCTAAACAGACATATAATTTCATCAGAAACTGGAAAACTGAACTGCCAAAGCAGGTGGTAGAAGTGAGTACAGTTACAACATTTAAAAGACATTTGGACAGCTACCTGGATAGGAATTGTTCAGAGAATATGAGCCAAATCCAAGTAAATGGGACTAGTTCAGTTTAGGAACTGGCATGGATGAGGTGGGCCGCTGTATGAATCTATGAGTCCGCAGCCTAGGACAAAACCCACAGGAGATCACAATTCGGTTTTTTGAGCAATATCTCTCCCTTTAAAATATTGCTGTTCCCTTTTCGTCTTTGGGTGCAATACTTCATAGTGACTTCTCAGGACTCGGTATAATCCACACAGAGAATTTAGACAGCGACTGAATTTATATCCTCAGCCACTTTTTTGGTTTCTATATCTTTAACACATGTTGTGCTGTTAAGGTTTAAGGTATTTATAAGTAACTCAAGGTTATGATCCATTGTCATAACACAGAAAATGTTTTAGACAAATGAATATTCATGTCAAACATACATATTATGAGTATGAACACAGGCCACGGTGAGGGACAACCTGGCACTGATGTAAACTCAGCAACTTAACCCATCATTAGCAATTGGAAATTTTGGCTCTCATGTAATTAGTGAGTCATCCTACATTCCATATTTCCTGCACTTGTAGTCTCCATAAAATTCACCCCCACGATCTTCCTTTTGGCAAGGTGTGGGCCAAAGACTCTGACAATAATAATTTCATATTACATTTGATAATGATTGTTAGTCAGAGAGTCAGTATGTCTTCAAATGATAATATTAGGACCATAGCATGTCGCTTGAAGGTGTAAAATCTTTGCACTTCATCGTTCCTCAGATCAGTTGAAGTGTGACACTCTAAAGCATGCTCCTTTGATGTAATATTACCCCAGACACTTTTATACCTGAGAAATGCAGTGCTTGAATGTAATAGTTAGTTGTAACAAATGTCTGTTGAATTCTTCAATAATACGTTGTCCATACCAATTTTTGTTTTATATTTCAGGAAAAAATATAAGTATTGCCACAGAGAAAAATACATTCTGTTGAAGGCAAACTCACAGTCCTCACTATCTCGTGGTTGGTGTAGATGGGCAACAAGAACAATAGGGAAGACCCAATCCTTTGTAAGCTAGTTGTCGATGGTAAATTAAGTCATAAAGAAAAATCTGATTGCAGATAGTATACAAAATTAAATCCTAACCACTGTTTTTGAAAAGTTGTGCAATCTTTTATTTATTGATCATCAGGCCATAGTGAACGAATGTGCAATCTGTCACCATGGTACCACAAATTTGCATCTATAACAATCACACAGCAACAACATCTCTGTTCACTGCAGCCTGTTACCATTCGCCTGATGGTATATTTGGTCTAGATTTGAAACCACTGACCCTAAATGATTATGAACCAGTGTATATTTAGAATTAAGTATTTGAAGAAACTGTGAGGTTAAGCAGCAATTGAAACTAAATGAAAGAATTTACAGCAACAACCTTTAAACATTTGACAGTAAAGTGATGAAAGGGCCAAAGTCCCTTGCCCTGGCAACTCTGTTTGAATATGTCAAAGTAGAAATGCTCTGGGCTATCAGCTGATCAATTATATCAGTTTCCTGAATTGTGGAAATTCATTTGTACATCCAAAAATGACAAAGTACAGCATGTTACGTTGCTGCATCTCCGTTTGGGGTGCACAAAGTAACTGACCTAGTTCTGTCACAAAGGCTTATTTTGTTCCTTGTAACTGTGCTACATGCTCGGCTAACCTCCCAGCTTAATTTGACTTGCTGCAGTTTAATTTCCTTTTGCAATAAATAGCATTGTTATGCAAAATTTCTTTGAGCTCTAATTTCATGAAAAGTCATTCCAGAGGAAGCTCACTTTTGTGATGGAGAGACTGTGTGCTTCCTACTGGCAGGTAAACTAGGTGGATGATTAGTCTTCACTCATTTAGAATGGAGCCGTTGTGAACTTGTTCATTTGAAATGGTTTAACCACGTTAAAATATCACTCTCAGGAATTTTAAACGCAATTAACTAGTTGGGGGCAGGAAGAACATCCACCTGAAAGTAAAGGCGTGTTGTTGGTTTAAGTATACAAATAGACGAGAGCTTAACCTCAGTATTAACCTGAGTTCTCAGTAGAACAGCTTCGATGGCTTCCCAAGCCAAACTTGCTGGAAATTTTGTATTGAGTGTTACGAGAGTTCCAGTTAGGTTTATAATTTGTTAAAACTTTCTGTCAAATGTTTAGTAAACATAAAGTCACCATCGTCTTACCAGATCCTAAGGCTGCTCTTTTATGAGAGGGAGAGAGATGATTGATGGTGACCATGCCTTAGGTAAGGGGAGAGGTCGAGAAGGACAATCCTTCATAGCAACTTCATCCAATGCATGATGTGGAGATGCCAGTGTTGGACTGGGGTATACAAAGTTAAAAATCACACAACACCAGGCTGGTGTTGTGTGATTTTTAACTTCATCCAATGCAGGAGTTGAACCCAGGCTGTTGGTGTTACTCTGCATTGAGAAAGGTGACAAATCAACTGAACTAAACCTGTCTTGTGAATTCCTGCTGTTATCGAGTGATTCCTGCTAGATTCAGTGAGAGTCTAATCTATGTTATTGAAATAGGGTCTGATAAAAAAAACATTCGGCTTTTTTTTAATTGTTCATTCAGGGTATTTGAAATTTACTGGCCCAGCATGTATTGGCAGTCCTTTGTTGCCATTAAGAATGTGAATGTTTGGAATGGAACTTGCAAGAGGTGGTATATCTGCTACCCGTGTCTTTCTAAATGGAAGTCATTGGAGGTTTGGAGCTGTCCAAGGAGCCTTGGTAAATTGCTCCAGTGCCTCTTGTAGATAGCCTAAATTATTTGTTGATGATGATGGGTAGAGGGTGCTTGTAGATGTATTGCCAACAAAGTGGATTTTTTTGTCCTGGATGGTGTCAAGCTTCTTGAGTATTTTTTGAGCTGTACCCATCTGGACAAGTGTATCTATCACCATCTATCATCATATTAACTGGTGCCTTGTAGATGATGGAAAGGCTTTGAGGAGTTAGGAGGTGAGTAACTTGGTGCAGGTTCCTAGCCTTTAGCCTGTTTTTGTTGCAACAACATCCACATGGTTAGTCCAATTAATTTTCTGATCGATAATAATTCACAAGAAGTTGATTGTCGGGGTCTCAGAGTTGGCAATTCCACTGAATATCAAACGATGATGGTTTCATTTTCTCTTGATGGTGATGGTCATTCGATGGATGTTGCCCAGGTCTAACTGGATTTGGAAATGGACTACTTCAATAGTTGAGGGGTCGTGAATGGTGCTGTATGTTTTGCAATCAGCAGCAAACATCCTCGCTGCTGACCTTATGGTAGAGGGAAGGTCACTGATGGAGCGACTGAGGTTGGCCTTCGGATACTTTCGGAGGAATTCCTGCAGAGATGTCCCAGAGCTGAGATGACTGACCTCCGACAGCCACAACAATCTTCATTTGGTCCAGGTATGATTCTTACCAGCACAATCTTGGGCACTGTTGGTATATGAACTTGCTACTTGCTCTTGTTTCTCTATTCAACTGATTATACTATCCAGTAAAAATGTCCCTGATAGTGTGTGGGACACAAAGCCAGGAAATGTTAGGTAAGTAAGATTTTCCACTCAACAGGATATAGATACCTGGATTATATTTCATAGAGGAATTGAAGATGGATGGACATTGTTGGAAGTATCAATTCGGATTATTCACTTCAGCATGTTTATTTCTTATCTAACAGGGAAATTCAGCATATACTTCTGTATTTCTTCAGTTGTTAGAGTTAATAGAATGAAAGTTGCCACCCAAGCGGAATGGTTGTTAAGAAAGCATGTAGTATTTTGGCTTTCATTAACAGGGAGCTTGAGTTTAAGAGCTGCGAGGTTTTGCTACAACTCTACAAGTCTCTGCTGAGACCACACTTGGAATATTGTTCTGGTCATCCTATTATAGGAAAGATACAGAGGCTTTGGAGAGGAAGCTGACAGTCTCTGCATCACAAGAGTGAACTTCCTCTGGATCAAATGTCATGAGATGTCCTCCTGACTACACTGAAATGGAAATTCCAAGTATTGGGTCTGCAAGTGACAAAAAGATGAAAAGATGTCACTGCTATAGAAGTGAGTTGAAGCAGAGGTAATTGATGTTGTGGACCTAGAAACAACAGCAATTTGTTTCAATCTAGCTCCTCCAATGCTGAAAAATATCCCCAAATGCCTCATTGAGGTGTAATCAAAAATGGTCACTAAAACAAAGAGAGAGGAATTTACCAACATTTTTGGCAACAGAAGTGTGTTTAAGGAGGCCCTTCAGTAGAGAGATGGTGATGGAGAGTTGGTGGAGAATTCAAAGTTTAGGGCCAAGGTAGCTAATGCTACTGGAGTGGACAGAAGAAGAGGAAGATAGAAGAGTTTGGAGTTTTTCATTCTGAAAGAAGTTATTTAGGTAGGACTGGAGTAGACTTCTGTAGGGGCATAAACAAAAGGATGAGGTTTTCGGATTCAAGGCATAAGGAAGTGGGAACTGATGTAAATCAATGGGGACAGTGCGATGGGTGACTGAAATTTGGTTCATTTTGGATAAAGTTTACAGCAATTTGAGGTTGCAAGATCCCCAGGATTGAATAATTGAGCTACAATGTATGAGTGAAATGGAAGTAAGCAGCCATGGTGGATAGATTAAGTTTTACACTGAATTGCGGATCGAATAGGTTACTGAGATTTTGAAAAGCCTGATTTAGAAAGTGAGAAAAGAAACAGCTTCTCCCTTCCTACTATTTGAACCACTTATGGTTAAATGTCCCAGAAAATACTAACCATTTATCATTTTTGTTGCCAGACACAAAGGCATTGGTTATAGTGTGTTAACGAGGATATGTACTTTCGTCAGAAATGTGTTGACGGGATTGTTGAGGTGCAATTCCTTTTTGTAATGAATCATCTGTTTACAATGAATACTGCTCAACACTGACTACCTACAATAACAAACATGTTTCATGAGTAAATAACACTTTGTAACAAACTGATTACCTTGTGTACTAAATCCCCCTTATTGGTTTTGGTAATAATTTGTATGATTCAGCATTGACTGGAGTGAAAAATCTTTGGAGAGAACCAGGAATTTGAAAAACACCCCAGTGTGCAAAAAAAAACTTGCTCTTCACTGATGTCCATTTATTGAAGGATGCCTGGTCCACTAGTAACAACTTTCTTTCAAGAAAACAGGGATTTTTTGATAATATTGACAACATTACCACAAACATGGAGACTGTCACAGCACCAGATGGGATTCTAGGTGAAGACTATGTTCCACTATCTCACCCTGATGACAATAGCACTTTTCTAAAAGTCACAGTAATGGGATTTTTTGTTTCTTTTAGAATTCCTAAAGTGCAAATAGAAGCCATTTGGCCCATCAAGTCTGCTACAACATTGCAAAAGCATCCCATTCCCAACACTTACCATGGCTAACCCATTTTGCCTATACATCACTCGACACTATTGGTCAATTAAGTATGGCCATTCCACATAACCTGTACATGTCTGGACTGAGGGAGGAAACAACAGCACCCAATAGAAACCCATGCAGACTTGAGGAGAATGTGCAAGCTCCACACAGACAGTCACCCAAGGTGGGAATTGAACCTGGGTCCCTGCTACTGTGAGGCAGCAGTGCTAACCACTGTGCTGCCTGAGATAAAAGAGCTGAACACGGAAGAGGTTATGGCAGTGGGGGAAGCAATGTTCACTCTACTGTTCTCATGTTGCATCTTCTCTAGAGTAACATCCTAATATAAAACCAGACTGAGAGGCCCTCTTATATGAGACATAAACTGGTACAAATTCTGCCAGGAAACAATGACAACTCAGCTTCTAGAATTTATTGGCAAAGACTTGCAGTGCTTAAATTACTATTCCATGTTACCATTTTTAATGCAGAATTATTTATTAAACAGCTTCTGAACATTAAACATTTTAATATGTATTTGATTTTCTTCCATGAGTTATTTAAATGTTGTTAATTACACAGCTGTATTTAGTTTACTCAGTAGTAACTAACTTGTTCCATTTTAGTATCGTTAACTGCTTACACCATCTGATGTATATAACAGAGAGATCATTTTGGGAGTGCTATATAACCATTCAGATGAAGGAAGTTTTGACTCATCTGCAGAGTTGATAATGGAAAAGCAGTGGAGAAATAGTTGAATGCCATCAATAAATGGGAGTCTAGATTAGAGTGGTGCTGGAAACGAAAAGCAGGTCAGACAGCATCCGAGGAGCAGGAAAATCGATATTTCAGGCAAAAACCCTTATCAGGAATTAAGCTTCCAGATGAAGGGCTTTTGCCTGAAACATCGATTTTCCTGCTCCTCGGATGCTGCCTGACCTGCTGTGCTTTTCCAGCACCACTCTAATCTAGACTCTGGTCTCCAACATCTGCAATCCTCACTTTTGCCTAATCAATAAATGGGAGCTGACTGAGACTAAAGGGTGTCAAGCAGCAGCTTATAGATTAGGAAGGTAAATCTTTGGAGATCACTAGAAATTACGATGTAAGGTAGAAAGATTGGCCTTTGGCTCTGTAGTGCCAGCAGTCCCTGGGTTGAGGGCTGGTCCCTACAGGGGTTATTGCCACAACCTAAAGAAGAAGAGGCTATGGAAGCTGGACTGAAGGTCCACATTGTCCACGAACCTAGCTGTCAGGCCCAACAGGGTGGTCAAGGTAGTTGGGGGTCTGGATTAATAAGACCAGACGCAGGAGCATTAAAGGGGAGGAATGAGCTGTGAAAGGTCATTCCATGCAGACACCATGGCAATGAGTGATTGGACACTGCACAACAATCGCCAGGCAAAAACACTTCCCTCCCAATCAGGGAACACTTCAGTGCTTCAGGACATTCAGCCTCCAATCTTTGGGTAAGTGTCCTCCATGAGACCTTCGAGATACATAACAATGCAGAATCCCCGAGCAGAATCTGATAGCCAAGTTCCGTACCCATGAAGCCGGTCTCAACCGTGATCTTGGGTTCATGTCGTGCTACATGTGACCCCACCACACTGTTGTGTATCTGAAAAATCTTCCTTACTATCCTGTTTTGAAACCATCAACTTGATAAATTGTTATGCTCTCTCTACCTTAATGAATTACCTTAAAATTGTTGGATTGTAACCTGGTGTTGTGTGAGTTTTAACTTTGTCTACCCCAGTCTAACATCGGCTTTTCTGAATCTTAATTAGTTTGTACAGTTTTGCTTACTTATTAATTTGGTTAGACTGTCGGCATGCTACTCTTATACCTATCATGTATTCCAGTCAAATAAAAAAACAAAAGAACTAAGGATGCTGTAAATCAGGATTTGGAGATGTCGGTGTTGGACTGGGGTGTACAAAGTTAAAAATCACACAACACCAGGTTATAGTCCAACAGGTTTAATTGGAAGCACACTAGCTTTCGGAGCGACGCTCCTTCATCAGGTGGTTCATCTGGAGCAGAGGCAGGGGTTGCTGGGGGTTGGGGAGGGGTGCTCAATGGGTCTGGCGGTGTCTATGAAGAAAATCGGAGTTAACATTTCAGGGTCGGTGACCCTTCCTCTGGTTCTTCTTCACAGATGTTGCCGAACTCGTTGGGCTTTGTGTTCAATGCTATTCCAGTTCTTTTGGTTTATCTCTAGCACCACTTTATTTTTAATTTTTTGCAATTATCTCTCTGCCTCATTTAATCAGATTATAGGTCATCCCCTCAGTTGTTATTCATCTGTTGACACTTTACTCCCGCCGTCTAACACACTTGGTCTCCTGCAGAGACCTATTATTCGAAACTCCACTCACACCCTTTGTATGATCTTTGATGGCTCTGCCTTTGATCTCTCTGTCCATAAATTCTGGGTCTGTGTTCTTCCCAATCATTTCACCTGACGACGGGGCTGTGGTCCAAGAGCTTGTGACTTCAAATAAACCTGTTGGATTATAACCCGGTGTCGAGTGCTCTCTGACTTTGTTCACCCCAGTCCAACACTGGCACCTCTACATCTGTGAAAGGAGAGGATCCTTTTGTTGGGCTTATCACCCAATGAGGTCTCCCCTATCGTCTTTAACAGCAGCCCACCCAGTGAAACCTGTCAGGTCAACCTCTTAATCCCCATACCATAGCTGCAGACAAAATGCCATGACAAGACACTAAAGTGATCTTTAACCTCTCCTGTTCCATGTCGAAAGGACACAGGGTGGACCAGGCAGGGAGCTGATGGCCAGGCCACATCCTGACTGTTACAAAATCCCTCATCTGTGGGGAGTGGGGAGGGACAGTGTGTGGGGATATGTGAACATTCAATCCCGTGGGTTCATGGTTAGCAGGACAGATTAGGGCTGTCATCAAATTACATTAAAGATTAAAATCTCTAATGGCTCATTTTAATCCAACCAGGAGAAACCCTGCAATTGGGAACTGAACTTGATTTTCCAGTGGACTCCTCATATGCTTTCAAACATGGAATCACAACATGTTCTCCTTTGTGTGCAGTCCCTATTATCCAGGATTGTGGAAACTTTGATTAAAGAAACTTTGACTTCCTTATTTGGTCAACTATTCAGCATTACATTTCTGGAGTTAAATGTGTGTCACATAGTTTATTTGCTCTGTGTTTAACTTACTTTATTGAGTGACTTTGAAATAGAACTTTCAGATGATTGTGCTTTCATCTGTTTTATGGTGTCATCTGGCTCCAAACTGCAAGAAATACTGCCAAATTGGAGGAATCACAGGAGCAGCAATGTTTGAAGAGTGCTTGGGCTCTGCAAATAAAAGTGCAAAGCTTGAATCACTGGTGCCACTGTGGGCTAGCCCCTCATTGACCTGTGCGGTGGCTCAAGCAGGTCACTTCTGCAGCTGACCCCTGTGAATGCCAGAACAAGCAGAATTGGTATGATCTTAATGTTACACAGTCACACACTGGCTAATATGATACCCATTTTTAAAATAGACACCACACAGGGCCGTCAAACACGTTTTTGTGCCGCTGATCCAATAAAAAAATGCCCCACTGCAATTAACTCCCGCATCAATGCTATTTTAAGGCCAGTCAACAAATTGCAGGTGAGCTGCACTTCACTTGCTTCATTCTGCTCAGGCTGAGCACTGCCATGGACATGGGGGCTGTGGTGAAAGCACCTCTTGTAATGTGATCAGAAAGTGGAATTCAGGATGCACCCATGATCTTTACCACCAAGAAGAATAAGGCATCAGACACCTAGGAACATCAAAACCTACAACTTTCCCTCTAAGTCAAGCCCAATCCTGAATTGCAAATGTATTGTCGTTCTTTCACTATTGTGGATCAAAATCCCTTCCTAACTGCACTGGAGGAGTACCTTTAGCACACAGATAGCAAAAGTTTAAGAAGGCAGACCACTACCACCTGTCTAAGAGTAATCAGGAACATGCAATAACTTGCTGGCCTAACCAGTCAGGACTGCAGCCTATTTTGTGAAGATGTAAATAACTCAGAAGACACTGATTTCCATATTTCTTTAAATATTAATTTCATGTTTCCTAATAATTTAACTGTTGTCAGATACTCTTCCATGCTTTTATACTGTGTTGTACCTATTTCTAAGTTTTGTTATTCAGTTGCATTCATGAACATATTCACTTAAGGTTCTCTAAACTTGTTTGTTGCAAAGATTTATATGTCTCTAATGTATGTCTAAAATGAAAGCAAAAGTGCAAAATCACTGCCTAGCTGTACTATGTAGCTTGGTGATTTGACAATCATTGTAATTACTGTTAAATAGATTGTCCAATGGCCAAAGTCACTTCCACTTCAGTATTTTTATGTCTCCCTGCAAACTTGCTGCTATATTGCTTAATAATCCAATGTAGAATTTTTGTGAAGCACAGGACTGGTAAATTACTGTCAAATAAACCTTGCCAGCAACCTTGTTAGGTGAACAGGCATAAGACACAGGCAGTGATGATAATATTTCCCTGCTGTTATTGAAGTAGATTAGAGACAAAAAAACAACTGCAGATGCTGGAATCCAAAGTAGACAGGCAGGAGGCTGGAAGAACACAGCAGGCCAGGCAGCATCAGGAGGTGCAGATGTCGACATTTCAGGTGTAACCCTTCTTTGGGACTGGGCATGGGTGTGGAGGGAGTTGCAGCTAAAGGGGGTGATGGGCCAGGGTGATGAAGTGGGGATAGGTGAAGACAGGTAGAGGGTATGACCTGATTGGTCAATGGGAGAAATGAATCCAGTTGGTGGCAGGGAGGAGGAGGGGCTGGGAAGGGTGTTGGGAATGGGGAGGGAGGTTATTTGAAATTGGAGAACTCAATGTTGAGTCCTCCGGGCTGTAGGCTGCCCAGACAGAAGATAAGGTGTTGTTCCTCCAATAGGAGCTGTGGTTTGGTTTGGCAATGGAGGAGGCCAAGGATGGTCATGTCAGAAAGGAAGTGGTTGGGGGAATAGAAATGGGCGGTGACTGGGAGGTCCAGTTGTCTCCTGCAGACCCAGCTGAGATGCTCTGTTCCCTAAGTTTACGTTTGGTCTCCCCAATGTGGAGAAGATCACATCGGGAGCACCAGATGCAGTAAACTAGCTTGGAAGAGAGGCAGTTGAACCTCTGCCTCTGCCGCGTCTGCTTGGATGAGAAGACTTCCACTTGCAAGCATCCCAGTTGTCCATCTATTTTCCACCACTCTGAAGCCCCCCAAATGCAATAAAGACAGACACCACCTTGTCCTCACCTAACGCCCCATCAATCTCCACATCCAACACATCATCCTCAAACACTTCCACCAACTTCAAAGAGACCCCACCACCAAGAACATCTTCCCCTTCCCACCCATCTCTGCCTTCCACAAGGACCATTTCCTTTGCCATGGTTCACGCCACTTTCCCCACAAACCTCTCCCTCCAACCCCAGGTACCTTCCCTTGTAACCAGAAAAAATGCAAAACCTGCTGGTACACCACCCCAATCACCTCCATCCAGGGCCTCAAACAGTCCTTCCAGGTGAGACAGAGGTTCACCTACCTTTCTTCCAACTTAGCTTACCACATCAGGTCCTCCCGATATGGTCTTCTCTACATCGGGGAGACTGACTGTAAACTGAGGGAATGGTTCACCAAGCAATGCAGTCAGATCCACAAGGTCCATTTAAATTTCCCTAACCATTCCTTGGCCTCCTCCATTGCCAAAACAAACCACAGCTCCTATTGGAGGAACATCACTTTGTCTTCCACCTATGCACCCTATAGCTTGGAGGACTCAACATTGAGTTCTCCAATTTCAAATAACCTCCCTCCCCATCCCCCGACTCCCTTCCCAGCACCAGCCCCTCTTCCCCCTCCTTTCCATCAACCGGATTCATTCGTCCCACTGACCAACCAGGTTGTACCCTCTACCTGTCTTCACCTATTCCCCACTTCACCACCGTGACCCCGCCACCGCCTTTATCTGCAGCTGCCCCCATGCCCACCCCCTGTCTTGAAGAAGGATTACACCCGAAAAGTTGACTTCTGCACCTCCTGATGGTGCCTGGCTTCCTGTGTTATTGAAATAGCATTGAATCATATAAATATCATGAATGATCCTTCGCATATAGTTCTGCCTCCTTTATGTATAACAATCCAGCCAGTTCTACTTTGCTCTATCGTTGCAGTCCTACAACTTTCTTTCACTCAAGTACCTATAAAGTTAACTCTTGAAATCATTAACACTTTCCAGTTTCACTGCCCTCAAAGACAATGAGTCCCAGATCATTATGATTCGCCATCTAAAAATGTTCTCCCTCGCATCCCACTCCTATCTTTTGCCAAAAATCTTTGATCTGTGTCACCTAATCCTTGTCCTATCAGCTGACATTTTTTGAAAAATCATCACTTTTAATTTGTCTACATTGTTTAAACCTATCATAACCTTGCATACCCCCCATCAAATCCCTTCTTAAGCTCCTTTGATCCACTGGAGAACAGCTTCTGCAAAGTAACTTTGTTGCTAAACTCCCTCACCCCAGGAACCATTATTAATCACTACTAACAAAAACAGAAATTGCTGGAAAAGCTCACCAAGACTGACAGCATCTGTGGAGAGAAATCAGAGTTAACGTTTTGTAACCCTTCCTCAAACCTGGAGTTCTGAGAAAGGGCCTCTCAACCCATAGCTCTGATTTCTCCCCATAGATGCTGCCAGTCTTGTTGAGCTTTTCCAGCAATTTCTGTTCTTATTTCTGACTTACAGCATTCACAGTTCTTCCGCTTCTTCCTAACGTGTGGTGACAAGGCGCAAGTGCGATATTCTAGTCAAAGAAGACTTTCCAACAATCACATTCAAATGTATATGAAAAATCTTTTCATTTATTCACTCTACACTACATCAAATGCATACTCAAATTAGTTTAAATGTTACTTTGGACAAAGGATGAATGAAGTCTCAATGGAACGGAATGTAATTATTTCTGATGTTCATTGTAATTAGTTCAGATATAGGATGAAATCTTCTGAACATTCTGTTTAATAATATAACTGCCTGTCTGACCTACTTTAAGTATATGAAGTACAAGAGATTTCAATATTGCCTTTAAGTTAAGTTATGTATAAAAATTTTGCTTTATTTTTATCCACTTGAAATTTGCAGTAAGACTAATATGTTTAATGAGTTCACAGGTCAGTAAGAAGTGCAAGTTAGCCCTTTGACACTTCTTCCCAATAGTTTTGCACTATAGAAGGATTTGCGCAACTATCATACTTCAGAACATGGTGGGCTAAAGGGACTTAGTGAACTGAGATCCCATTCACCATCCCCAGGCAACATTTATCGCTCAACTAAAATTATTAAATACATTGTTACTGGTTATTAACTCATTGTTGATTGTGGTATTTAAAAATTGCTGACTGCATTCCTCTACATTAGAAATTACCTTAGAATTATTCCATTGGCTGTAACATGCATTGAAAATATCGACGTCATGTCAAATAATGCAGAATCTATCCTGTTACCTGCCATTTCAGCACACCACCGTGTTCCCTGGCCATACCTCTGCCTTAGGCTTGCTGCAGTGCTCCAGCAAAGCTCAGTGCAATCTGGAAGGACAGCACCTCATTTTCCGCCTGGGGACCTTGCAGCCTTTAGGACTCAACACCTTGTTCAATCATTTTAGGGTCTGAATACTTGTCCTTACCCAACCTCTGCTGAAAAATGTGTTGCTGGAAAAGCGCAGCAGGTCAGGCAGCATCCAAGGAGCAGGAGAATCGACATTTCGGGCATAAGCCCTTCTTCAGGAATGAGGAGGGTGTGCCAAGCAGGCTAAGATAAAAGGTAGGGAGGAGGGACTTGGGGGAGGGGCGTTGGGAATACGATAGGTGGAAGGAGGTAAAGAGAGGGTGATAAGCCGGAGAGGGGTTGGGGCGCAGAGGTTGGGAAGAAGATTGCAGGTTAAGAAGGCGGTGCTGAGTCCAAGGGTTGGGACTGAGAAAAGGTGGGGGGAGGGGAAATGAGGAAGCTGGAGAAATCTGCATTCATCCCTTGTGGTTGGAGGGTTCCCAAGCGGAAGATGAGGTGCACTTCCTCCAGGCGTCATGTTGCCATGGTCTGGCGATGGAGGAGGCCAAGGACCTGCATGTCATTGGCGGAATGGGAAGGGGAGTTAAAATGTTCAGCCATGGGGCGATTGGGTTGGTTGGTGCGGGTGTCCCAGAGGTGTTCTCTGAAACATTCCACAAGTAGGTGACCTGTCTCCCCAATGTATAGGAGGCCACATCTGCATACCAGGCCTTGTCATCACATGGGTTACTACCACGAACAATCCATTGTCAGCCACTAACAGTCCCCATTAGCAGGTATTTATTCCCACAGGCTGACCTTTATCCATTCCTTTCCAACTGTTTTCCTCTGTCACTGGACCCCATCTTGACCTGTTGTTTAATCATTCCCCCTCCCCCACCCCATCTTCACTATAGGAACATCGATTTTCCAAAGGGCACGGGTGGGCAGTATTTAATTTGGTTAATCAAATTCCTGATAATCGAATGCCAGAAAACATAGTTTAGCCAAGCATCAGGACCTTGCGAATTTACCAGATGATTCGATATTCAGATAATCAAATGCCGGATAATCGAGGTTCCTCTGTAAACCTTTTCCCAACTACAGTCAGTTCTGACGAAGGGTCATTGGACTCGAAACATTAACTCTGATGTCTTTCCAGATATGTTGCCAGATTTGCTGAGTCTTTCCAGCAATAAAAGGGGGAGGCAATGGCCAAGTGGTATTATCAATGGGCTGTTAATCCAGCAACCCAGGATGTTCTGGGGACCTGGGTACAAATCCAGCCATGGCAGGTAGTGGAATTTGAATTCAATAAAAACAAAAAACAAAATATGGAATTAAGAGGCTAATGATGGCAATGAATCTATGGGTGGCACGGTGGCTCAGTGGTTATCACTGCTGCCTCACCGCACCAGGGTCCCAAGTTCGATTCCAGCATCGGGTGACTGTCTGTGTGGAGTTTGCACATTCTCCCCGTGTCTGTGTGGGTTTTCTCCGGGTGCTCTGGTTTCCACCCACAGTCCAAAGATGTGCAGGTCAGGCGAATTGGCCATGCTAAATTGCCCATTGTATGAGGTACGTTAGTCAGAAGGAAAATGGGTCTGCGTGGGTTACCCTTCAGAGGGTTAGTGTGGACTGGTTGGGCCGAAGAGCCTGTTTCCACACTGTAGGGAATCTAATTTTGTTTTTGTTTTTGATTTCCAGCATCTGCGGTTTTTTTTTTAATATAGATTGTAAGTTACTTCTTTATCTCTCCATTTGAAATTATATTTTCTATAAATAGAGATAAGTAACTATCGATAAAATTTTCAAGCAAATAAAAATAGATGTTTCATAACTGTATAACGCTCGAAGGCAGTTACTTACAGATAAGGACTTTTCTGGGAAAGTAAATATTTAATGCTGCCATTAATTTACTATTAATAATATTAACTAATATTTAATTATATGTTTAATCCCTTAATACTCAGTAATAGCTAGGTCATTAATTGCGAGTGGTTATAACATAGCTATTCTACCTTAAATTTATGCACAATCTTGAAATATACATTTTAGACATTAAAACAGATTGGATTTAAAGAAAACTATTCCCCCAATTCAGTATAGTTTCTTTAGAGTCTTTTTTGTCTCAGTCTTCAAAGAAGTTAATGGTAAACTCAACCCTTTTGTCTCCTACGTAGACTGACCTACATCTCTGTGTTAGAGGGTGTTGGCTTTTCAGGACTTATAAAAATTTACTCTGTGGCCTTTGAACAGGCTTTCATTGTTCATTTTATTCCCACAAGAAAAAAGTCTTCGAATTTGTTTAAAACAGAATCTTTATGAATTCTTTAGGTTCATTTCATTTGCCTGTTGCTTTATCTAACAGGTGTTGGCTGTTTCCAACAGTCATGCCTTTAATTTCACAAAGTTTCCTGTGTTTTTTTTTAACAATTGGCCCATATTCAAATGCCGCAGGGAATATGCTTTATTTTCGTTTAATTAATACTTTATTTTCTTTATTAAGTCAATTCCTTTTCACAATTGCAGTGAATGCATTGAAGGATATTAAACTTGGAACAGCAATGAAATAAGGACAGAATAATTATATCAAATTGAAAATGGTCCCAATATTGCGAAGGGGTTGTACCTTCTGGTTAAGAAACTGCTTCAGGGAGTGCTTTTGGATTAAGTCACTCAATAGAGAGAAGCTAGGCAGCAAAGAGGTACAGAAGGGAGAGCATATAAGTAGAGAAAGTTGGAAACTGTCCTAATGGAGAAAAATATTGACTAAGAAGTGTGTCATGCGCAGTACAGGCATGGGATATTGTGAATTTGCAGGTTTTAGTTTTAAAAGGTGGACACAAATAAGCTGTTAAAATGGCTGCTGCAAACCATGTGACATTTGGTATTTGAATTTCATACAGTATCAAGTCTCCAGTGAATGTCTAATTAAATTTCAATATACCTCACAGGTATCTGTGCAATCAACACAGCTTATCTTTTAGGATAACTCAACAACTGAAGTCATAGAGCCGTAGAGTCATACAGCATGGAAACAGACCCTTTTGTCCAACCAGTCCATGGTGAACATAATCCCCAACTAAACTAGTTCCACCTGCCTGCTCCTGGCCTATATCCTTCCAAACCTTTGCTGTTCATGTACTTAAAAGTACCCAGATTCACCACTTCCTCAGGACGTTCATTCCATATACGAATCAGCCTTTGTATAAAAAATTGCCCCATATCTTTTTTCAAATCTCCCTTGTCTCACCTTAAAAATGGGTCCTGTTGTCTTGAAATCCCCTATCCTAGGGAAAGGAAAACTACTATTAAACCTATGTGTACCTGTCATTATCTTATAAATTTCAAAAGGTTGCCTCTCTACCTCCTATACTCCAGCAAAAAAAGCACCAGCCTATCCAGACTTTCTTCATAACACAAACCTCCCATACCCAGCAACATTCTCATTAATCTCTTCTGAACCCTCTCCAGCTTAATATCATCCTTAGATTGTTGGTCAAGAGAAAAGAGAAGATCAAAGCTCAATGGCTGATATTAACGCTATCAACATCTTGACATCACAATGATTTTTACCCATCCAAACCAGACTAGGTGGGCATCAGAAGTGTTTAACCTAATGGTCATGTGATTTAAACTGGGTTCAGGGACTGTACGCACTTTACTCCAGAATCCAGCAGCTCCACCAAATGAACAGTCATCAGGCAATCTGAGAACCAGACTCTGAAACTGTCTACAAGCTGGCAAAGTATTTGTCTCAGATTCGAAGTTCACCTCAGCATCAATCTCCCAGATATTTGAACACATCAAACCTTTCACATGCTGTGAAACTTTTGCCTAATGACATCCTTACTTTAACTTTAGAGCTTTGAATCCATTCCAAAAAATCAGAGGCCTGTGATGTTGGAGATCAAAGATCATAAATCCGAGATTGAAATGACTGTAATCCGCAAAAGTGTCATATCTTATCTGCTTGCAAGCTGTATGTGTGGATCCATGAGATCAAAGATGCAATGTTGTACTGGGATAATAAGTAACTTTATTCAGTCTATAAACTCATGGAAACTTGCTGTTGAACTATTTACACACTTCAAGGGTAAGAAGAGCCATACCCCTTTCTGTACAGAACATACTGATTACAGTCTTTGTGGGAGCACTTATTTTCTGTCTTTGAACAGAATGGCTGATGTTAGGGTGAAAGTTTATTCGATCTAATTGAAAGTCAGAACAATAAGGGCAGGAACTGTAGTGGCTGATAGAGATAAAAGGAAACCATAAAAATGCGTTAACACAAAATATAAATGGAAACACAATAGGAGAGACTGGATGAATCTACCTTGTGCAAGAGGGTAATATCACAGGACACTGAGATAATATCTTCTCCAAATACAGCGTCCAGCGTTATGCAATGACATAGACACAGTTTACCTGAGTCTAGTCACCTCTTTAACACCATCATGTGAAATTTGAATGCCAAAATGTCAGCTATTTTAAACAGGCCTATGGATATCTTAGTCTTGACAGAGGCTTCTCAAATCTACAGCAATTTTCTCTAGCACTATGGTAACAATGAAATGCAGTTGGTGCATGAGATAGATGTTGTTCAAAGGGATAATTAAATGAGCTTTACCAGTATGAGGCTGGGGTCCTAGAATAAAATGAAAAAAATAGTTGTAACATAGTTATTCTACTTTTAAATTGATTCACAGTGTCCTGGTCATGACTTGGGGGGAAGTATTGGAGAGGGGTGACAGGAGTCAATTTCCTGCTTTTTAGACATTTTGACAAATCAGAGGTCGGAGGCTGTAATCAGCAGGGCCCCTGGAAGCTGGTGTAGCCGTGGGGTTTAGGAATTGAATTGCTGTGGAGCCCTGGAGGAAAGACAGCTCAAGCAGGATCACTGAGACCAGTCAGGGAGGGTCTGCAAGGTGGGAGCAGGGCTGGGGAGAGCTGGAACTGGGCAGGGTTAGTTTAAAGAGCAGGCAGGACTTGTCATGTGTGTGTGGCCCTTGCCACCAATAAACCTTTCCTTCGGGCATAGGCTGCATAAGGAGACAGTGAGGTCTGCAGATGCTGGAAATCAGAGTTGAGAGTGTGTTGCTGGAAAAGCACAGCAGGTCAGGCAGCATCTGAGGAGCAGAAAAATTGGTGTTTCGGGACAGACCCCTTCATCAGGAATGAGACTGGGAGCTTCGGGGGTGGAGAGATAAGTGGGAGTGGGGAGGGGCTGGAGAGAAGGGTGGCTGAAGAGCTTCAGGGCAGAGGAGAGGACTTGGGGAGTACAGTGAGAGAGAGACTCACTGAGATCTTTGTAGAGAGAGGAGGAGTACGTCTTTAAGGTAGGTAATGACTGAAGAGCTTCAGGGCAGAGGAGAGGTTTTGTGAAGAAGTAACAAAGAGGATTGATGAGGGCAGAGCTGTAGATGTGATGTATATGGACTTCAGTAAGGCATTCAACAAGATTTGCTGTGGGAGACTGGTGAGCAGAGTTAGATCCCATGGATTATAGGGAGAACTCGCCATTTGGATACAGAAATGGCTCAAAGATAGAAGATAGTGAGTGGTGGTGGATGGTTGTTTCTCAGGCTGGAGGCCTGTGACCAGTGGAGTGCCACAAGGATCGGTGCTGGTCCACTACTTTTCGTCATTTATATAAATGATTTGGATGTGAGCATAAGAGGTATAGTTAGTAAGTTTGCTGATGACATCAAAATTGGAGGTGTAGTGGACAGCAAAGAAGGTTACCTCAGATTACAACGGGCTTGTTGTGGTTCTGTTCGCCGAGCTGACCCACAATTTGTGCTGCAGACGTTTCGTCCCCTGTGTAGGTGACATCCTCAGTGCTTGGGAGCGTCCTGTGAAGTGCTTCTGTGATCTTTCCTCTGGCATTTGTAGTGGTTTGAATCTGTCGCGTCCGGTTGTCAGTTCCAGCTGTCCGTTGCAGTGGTCAGTATATTGGGTCCAGATCAATGTGCTTATTGATTGAATCTGTGGATGAGTGCCATGCCTCTAGGAATTCCCTGGCTGTTCTCTGTTTGGCTTATCCTATAATAGTAGTGTTGTCCCAGTTGAATTCATGTTGCTTGTCATCTGCGTGTGTGGCTATGAAGGATAGCTGGTCGGGTCGTTTCATGGCTAGTTGGTGTTCATGGATGTGGATCGTTAGCTGTCTTCCTGTTTGTCCTATGGAGTGTTTTATGCAGTCCTTGCATGGGATTTTGTACACTAAATTGTTTTTCTCATGCTGGGTATCTTTTCCCTGGGGTGGAGGAGTCCAGAACTAGAGGGCATAGGTTTAGCGTGAGAGGGGAAAGATATACAAGAGACCTAAGAGGCAACCTTTTCACTCAGAGGGTGGTACGTGTATGGAATGAGCTGCCAGAGGAAGTGGTGGAGGCTGGTACAATTGCAACATTTATAAGGCACCTGGATGGGTATATGAATAGGAAGGGTTTGGAGGGATATGGGCCAGGTGCTGGCAGGTGGGACTAGATTGGGTTGGAATAACTGGTTAGCATGGTCGATTTGGACTGAAGGGTCTGTTTCCATGCCGTACATCTCTATGACTCTATGACTCTATGACTTTGGGAGTACAGTGAGAGAGGGGTGGCTGAAGAGCTTCAGGGCAGAGGAGAAGACTGGGGGGTGGCTGAAGTGCTTCAAGGCAGAGTAGAGGACTTGCCCTGGGCCTCCTCTATCACCACTCCCTCACCACCCAACGTCTGGAGGAAGAACACCTTATCTTCCGCCTTGGAACCCTTCAACCCCAGGGCATCAATGTGGACTTCACCAGTTTCCACATTTCCCCTTCCCCCCACCTTACCCAATTCCAACTTTCCAGCTCAGCACTGTCCTCATGACCTGTCCTACCTGTCTATTTTCCTTCCCACCTATCCACTCCACCCTTCTCTCCAACCTATCACCTTTACCCCCACCTCCATCCATCTATTGCACTCTCAGTTATCTTCTCCCCAGTCCCATCCCCCTCCCATTAATCTCTCCACCCCTGAGGCTTCCATCCTCATTTTTGATGAAGGGCTCTGCCCTGAAACATCGATTTTCCTGCTCCTTGGATTCTGCTTGACCTGCTATGCTTTTACAGGAACACACTCTCAACCATGGGCTGCTTAAGTCAGCTGGACTCAACTCCCACTTGGCAACTGTGGGAATGTAGGTGGAAGCGAGGATTGCAGATGCTGGAGATTAGAGTCGAGAGTATAGGTGCACCTTCGAGAGCATTCTGTCTGGATGTATCACTACCTGGTATGACAACTGTTCAAGATCAGAGACGGTTACAGAGAGTGGTGTACTAGGCCCAGACAATCACAAAGGCCAACTTCCCATCTATAGAATCCATCTATCAGGCCCGCTGTCAAGGAGAGTTGAAAAATGTGGTGCTGGAGGCCAGCAGGCCAGCATCCGAGGAGCAGGAGAATCGACGTTTCGGGCATAAGCCCTTCTTCAGGAATGAGGTTGGTGTGCCAAGCGGGCTGAGATAAAAAGTAGGGGGGAAGGAATTTGGGGGAGGGGTGCTGGGAATACGATAGGCGGAAGGAGGTGAGGGTGATAGGCCGGAGAGGGAGTTGGGGCGGAGAGGTTGGGAAGAAGATTGCAGGTCAACAAAGCGGTGCTGAATCCGAGGGTTGGGACTGAGATAAGGTGGGGGGAGGGGAATGAGGAAGGTGGAGAAATCTACATTCATCCCATGTGGTTGGAGGGTTCCTAGGTGGAAGATGAGGTGCTCTTCCTCCAGGCGTCGTGTGGCCAGGGTCTGGCGATGGAGGAGGCCAAGGACCCGCATGTCCTTAGTGGAGTGGGAGGGGGAGTTAAAGTGTTCAGCCACGGGGCGGTTGGGTTGGTTGGTTGGTCCCAGAGGTGTTCCCTGAAACGTTCCGCAAGTAGGCGGCCAGTCTCCCCAATGTAGAGGAGGCCACATCGGGTGCAGCAGATGCAGTAAATGATGTGTGTGGAGGTACAGGTGAACTTGCGATGGATATAGAAGGATCCATTGGGGCCTTGGAGGGAGGTGAGGGGGGAGGTGTGAATGCAAGTTTTGCATGTCTTGTGATTGCAGGGGAAGGTGCCGCGAGTGGAGGTTGGGTTGGTGCGGGGGTGTGGACCTGACGAGGGAGTGGTCTCTCCTGAATGCTGATAGGGGAGGGGAGGGAAATATATCCCTGGTGGTGGGGTCTGTCTGGAGGTGGCGGAAATGACGGAGGATGACACGATGTATCCGGAGGTTGGTGGGGTGGAAGGTGAGGACCAGTGGGGTTCTGTCCTGGTGGCGATTGGAGGAGCGGGGTTCAAGGGCAGAGGAGCAGGGAGTGGAAGTCCAATTCCCACACCTCCACCCTTGAACCCTGCCACTCCAATTTCCACCAGGACAGAACCCCACTGATCCTCACCTTCCACCCCATCAACCTCCAGAATCCTCCACTTCCCGCTCCTCCACCCTTGAACCCTGCTCCTCCAATTGCCACCAGGACAGATCCTCACTGGTCCTCACCTTCCACCCCACCAACCTCCGGATACATCATATCATCCTCCATCATTTCCGCCACCTCCAGACAGACCCCACCACCAGGGATATATTTCCCTCTCCACCCCTATCAGCATTCAGGAGAGACCACTCCCTCCGCGACTCCCTCGTCAGGCCCACACCCCCCACCAACCCAACCTCCACTCCCAGCACCTTCCCCTGCAACCGCAAGAAATGTAAAACTTGCGCCCACACCTCCCCCCTCACCTTTCTCCAAGGCCCCAATGGATCCTTCTATATCGGTCACAAATTCACCTGCACCTCCACACCCATCATTTACTGTATCTGCTGCACCCGATGTGATCTCCTCTACATTGGGGAGACAGGCCGCTTACTTGCGGAACATTTCAGGGGACACCTCTGGGACACCCGCACCAACCAACCCAACCACTCCGTGGATGAACACTTTAACTCCCCCTCCCACTCCGCCAATGACATGCGGGTCCTTGGCCTCCTCCATTGCCAGACCTTGGCCACACGACGTCTGGAAGAAGAGCACCTTATCTTCCGCCTGGGAACCCTCCAACCACACGGGATGAATGTAGATTTCTCCACCTTCCTCATTTCCCCTCCCCCCACCTTATCTCAGTCCCAACCCTCGGATTCAGCACCGCCTTGTTGACCTGCAATCTTCTTCCCAACCTCTCCACCCCCACCCCCTCTCCAGCCTAACACCCTCACCCTCACCTCCTTCCACCTATCGTATTCCCAGCGCCCCTCCCCCAAATTCCCTCCCCCCTACCTTTTATCTCAGCCCGCTTGGCACACCAGCCTCATTCCTGAAGAAGGGCTAATGCCCGAAATGTCGATTCTCCTGCTCCTCGGATGCTGCCTGGCCTGCTGTGTTTTTCAGCACCACATTTTTCAACTCTGGTCTTCAGCATCAGCAGTCCTCACTTTCTCCCGCTGTCAAGGAGAGGTCGCCAGCATTTTCAAAGATCCATCCCACCCTGGCAATGCTTTTCTACAACCTCTACCATTGGGGAGAAGGTACAGAAGCCTGAACACATGTACCAGCCGGTGTTGAAACAGTTTCTACCGTACTGTTGTTAGAATACTGAATGGATGCACAAATTCTTAACATTCGCCTGTACCTGTGTTTTTGTTTTTACTGCTGTTTACCTATTACTTACGCTCCATGCTACTTAATTCTGTGATCTGCTACCAAGACAAAGCTTCTCACTGTGCCTCGGTACACGTGACAATAAATTCAATTCAATTCAATTCAACTCTCTAATCTGCTTTTCTTGCTTCTGTTTGAAACAAATTCTTCCATGTGTCTTGTTATGTTCTTCATTGCCAGAGCTGCTTTATGAGCCTCACTTTGAGGCCTCTTGTAGCACAGTGGTAATGGCCTTACCTCTAAGCCAGAAGTCCAAGTTCAAATCTCTCTTAACTTGGTGTCATGTCTGAACAGGCTGAGACCCACCTACTCTCAACGTTCAGTGACCTCCATCTGGCCTGATGTCCAAGACCTGCTGACGTCCATTCAGCCTCCCTTGTCATTTGATCCCTCTATGTCCAACAACCTTTAATAGATACAGTGGAAGATTAGAGAGAAAGTGAGGGCTGCAGATGCTGGAGATCAGAGCTGAAAATGTGTTGCTGGAAAAGCGCAGCAGGTCAGGCAGCATCCAAGGAGCAGGAGAATCGACGTTTCGGGCATAAGCCCTTCCTGCCCGAAACGTGGATTCTCCTGTTCCTTGGATGCTGCCTGACCTGCTGCGCTTTTCCAGCAACACATTTTCAACAGTGGAAGATTACTAATTTTAACTGAATATAAATTTTGCTTTGAAGTTGCAGTTCTTCAAAATTAATATATCAAAGCTTAACATGTTCCCATGGAAAACTGTTGGCCTATTGAACAGCACTGTTAACTTACTTTTAAATCTGAATGAACACCAGACATGCTTACTGTTGAGTTTTTTTTTCTGCTTTTTGTAGCATCCAGGATAACAATTAAAAGAAAAACTCACTCTGTGGCCAAAGAATAACATCAGGAGATGGCCTACATGTGATTTCAGATTCAGGGAAATGTGGTTGATATTTAAATAGCCCTGAAGTGACTGAGCAAAGTCAGTCAGTTGCAACAAAGTGCCAAAGAAAAAACATAGTGGGTGTACCTACATCTTACGGATTGTAAGAATGTAGTTCACGTTCATTTACTCAAGGGCGAGGGGTGGAAATAAATTCTTGCCTTGCCAGTGTTTTCATATTCAAAGCAAACAGGAGAAAGAATGTAGATTTGATGAAGGTGGTGCATCAAGGCATCCAAGCTCTGTGTGCATTTCTACATAATGAAACAAATGGAAATTGGTAACAGTACATCAAAATTCCATTTTTGAATCAAGTCCTTTTATCTGGAGTCATCTATCCTCCTTATGCACGCAGTTGAAATTCATTATTGAAGATGCTATTAATATTTCAATACCCACCAGTGTGAAGAATTTTAATTTATTGAAATCAGAAAGGATGATGAACAATTTTAATTAAGTTCAAGCTTTGTGTATATCAGATAACAAATGGAGCGTTAATGTTTGATTTTTGCAATTCCCACTATCATAATCATCCATTGATGACTGAAAAATCAAAGACACCAGAACCAGCCAGAGCATTTCCAGTTACAGCTATCATGGCAGATGCCTCAGATTTAGCCTTATTGATGACCAAATTTATGCATGGTAGGTGGTTGTCCCTTGACTCCATCCTCAGAAATCACTAGTTTTGCAAACTATTGGTTCCTAAAGGTGTTAAGTCCACTCTCCCCATCTCCGCCGCATCCCACTTGTCCTCATTAACTTCTTCAAAAGGAAAGGAGTGATCTTATTTCCTTGGAGCTATGTATCGGGATCATCTGGTAATTCTGATAAAGGAATTGCCTGGGAAATTAAAATTTCCATGGGTCAACTTCCTGACTTTGGGAATCCTTTATAACATTTCTTAGAATCAAAGAATTTAGAGGGTTTCCGTGTAGTTAAGCTTCATATTTATCCAGGAACAGTTAGAGAATTACAACCTGCTCCAAACTCCCCAGCATCTGTTCAAATGAACCCCCTAATTCACTACTGACATTTCCCCCCCAGCACCGTGCATACTGACCACTGACAAATTTGAGCTGACAACTACACCAAAGCAATACCAAAGGACCGCAGATGTTGGAAATCCAAAACAAAAACAGAAATCGCAGGAGAAACTCAGCAGGTCTGGCAGCATCTGTGGAGAGAAAGCAGAGTTAATGTTTCAGGTTCAGTGGCTTTTCTTCAGTACTGATTATAAAAGGTTGGTATATATGCTGAAGATGAGGAGAGGGGAGAAGTTGATGAGGGGTGGAGATGGAGCCCAGAGGGAGAGACAGAACAGCAGTTGGACAGACAAAGGAACGGGTAATTGGTCCTCCCAAGCTGACCATTCCCCATTTGTCAGTAGCTGTGTAGATGGCTGCAGGGCATTTAAATGATGGGACACCACCTTCTGCAGGAAAAGGGGGCATAGTTTCCACATTATTTGACTCTGTTGCTGGTTATGAACATTCTTGGATTGCTGTCCATTGTTTCACTACAGGAGACTCCTAACCAGGAATTTCAAGCGCAGAACTGATCAGAATGCAAATTTGTGCTTTTTTGTCCAATCAGGGTCGGAAATAGATGGCTGAGTTTTACCAACAGTTGGCTGAGTGTAAATTTTGGGGAGCTTTGTAGAGGGTTTCTCTTTATGAGCCCTAACCACATATCTCGTGCAATTCTCTGCAGCTTGTCTCATTACCATGCACTGCCCGTTAAAAACATCCTGTTGTTGATTTAGTCTGCTCGCCAGCATAGAGGTGCTTGCGAGACCTCCTAAGATTCCTGGCACCATATTCAAAATGCAGCTACAGACCTCATCAAGCACATCCACTAGGAGTTGTCCTCATGATTTTATGTGTGAAGAAATGCCCCAGAGATCACTGAGAAAAAGCAGTCAGCACCCCACTTTGCCAACATGGATTTGGATGTTCTTGTGCAGACCACACAGTGCCAGCCTGGTCTAAAATTGCCATCCAATTCAGTGCAATGCCCACTTGCCAGAGAAATACCCAATCAGTGGCTTTCTGTGCTTCACCAAAGAAAGCTCCACTGCAGGGGATTGGCTCCAAATCTGCTAGAGGTTGATGCTAGTCCTGTCCTTCCATATCCATGTGTTCCTTATCCATTCATGTGGTGACCTTTAGTACAGCAGACACGAGTGGCCACAGCTTCTGTGCCAAGATCCATTGCAATGAGCCTATTTGGGCAAATTCAGAAACAAAGAATTTCCTCAATAAAATAATCATTTAGCAATCACAGTGCACACACAGAACATTTTAACAGCTTCCTACAAACATTGAGACATGGAAACCCCTGAGAAGGAGGCCAGTGGGATGACTCTGCATGGATATTGTAAATCATTGTCCTGATTCAAATTTCAGTTGCTCCAACCCTCTGGTGCACATACAATAGCAGTTTGTAGATATGACAGCAATAACAAGGATCTCTCCTCCCCCAACTCCCAATCCCCACATCACCCAAAAAAGGCATCATTGCACTGAGGATAGTGCTGTGGGTGTTTTATAGTCCATGATGTGGAGTGAGCAGCTCCTGCACCTTACACAGCTATTGGAACTTGACTGACCATTGCTGAAAACCATGAACATGCTGCCTGCCATTATGTCTGTATGAACCTAAAAAAAACAAGACTGTGAGCCATTAACACTCAAAGAGCAAAAAGGCAAGGTTGGCAGAGCTACTCTGAGCATCCATGTAGGCAGAAAGTGAGTAAAGGACCCCTAAGGTACAGCCTGGCCCATTCATAAGATCGATGTTAGCTTCTGTATTCAAAGTGTCATGACAACAATATTCCAATAGAAGGTGCTGATGTGCTCCAAAATGCAGCATGGACTTGGATAATTGGATTGTTGGTGGACCAGTGATGTGCCATGATAATGTGATGAGACTGGTACAAGTCTGTTGCCAACCTTCATGGATGACGGACAAAGGTGGGCACTGCCCATGGACTGTGCCCTGAGATATTGGTGTCTGCTGTTCAAAATGGAGCCCTAGAAGAGCAAATAGTGAGCCAGATTCCTTTTCTGACATTTGTACCGGGAATTGTACCAATTCAGTTTCTATCTGACATGTGGGACAATGAGAAGCTGCACTTGCATGAGGTGAGGTTGGGTACCAAGGGAGGTGATGACACACTGGTATTATTGCTGCACTGTTAATACAGAAACCCAAGTAATGTTCTGAGGACATGAGTTTGGCAGATAGTGAAATTTGAATCCAAATAAAAATCTGGAATAAAGAGTTTAATGATGATCATTAAACCTTTGATGGAAAAAACCCATCTGGTTCACTAATATCCTTTCGGGAAGGGAACTGACACACTTACCTGGTCTGACTCCAGAGCCAATGTAGGTGACTCTTAATCACACTCTGGGCAGTTAGGGATGGACAATAAATGCTGGCCTAGCCAGTGATGACCTCATCCTGTGAAAGACTAAAAAAAAGCTATATATCACACACAAATAGGGCTCTCACTGCTCAAGGGTGAAATTCTGATCTTACCTCTGAAAACTTGGTGAGAGAATCTGACTTTTTCTCTCAATGTCGAGAAAGCTGAGCCACTTTGCCACCCCAATTTTTTTCAGATTTTCTCCACAGACTTGCCATTGCCCATGTTATTCAGGGCTGGGTGTTTCTGACCTGATCATAAAATCTGGGCCATTATCTCTCCTTGTTTCCATTAGGCATTTCATGTTCTCAAGTCATGCCATGTTTCTGGAGTTATGTGCCTGCTTTTTGTCCAGGGTATATTGGCATAAAAGTGGTAGTACACTTTTATACTAAGATTAATCTACAGAAATAATTGCTTTGATGAAGTTATATAAAATTGTTTTATTGATCTTAAAATTGGAGAGAATTGCTACTTTTAAGAGATGCATGGACCATTGTTCACATTAATCAATAAACAAATCATGGTGGCACAGGGACCCAGATTTGATTTCACCCGTGGATGACTGGGTGGAGTTTGCATGTCCTCTCTGTGTCTGTGTTGGTTTCCTCCAGGTGCTCCGATTTCCTCCCACTGTCCAAAGATGTACAGGCTGGGTGGATTAGCCATGGGAAATATAGGGTTACAAGGATGGGGTAAGGTGAGTGGGTCTGGATGGGATGTTCTTTGAAGGATCAGTGTGGACTCAATGGGCTGAAGGGCCTGATTCCACACTGCTGGGATTCTATGATTCATTCTATGATTCTAAATTAGAATGTACTCATGGAAGCGTTAGCATCAACATGTATAACTGTTTGAAGAATATTCCTTTGTTTTGAGCAAATGCCATAACATCAGTCCTGAATATTGAATCTCATCAGTCTGTGCTCACTGAAAGTAAGAGTTGATTTCAAATGGAAAAAATACAAAGCTGCTTCAGCCCAATGAGACATGAGATTAACAGGAAATTGCATATACTGAAAGATATGCATTACATGTGTTTCAAAGAAAGAAATAATTATTGTAATTGTTCTTATTTATTATCAATATAATTTATGTCTTTACAACAAAGTACTTTTCACATCATATCATTTATTGTGATATATAATTTCAATTTGTGTGCAAGGAAAGCATCTGCTCTGGGCTAATTGTGAATATCGGGGGATTGCCATCAACACTGCTTTGCTGACCAGTTTTAGGTTCTCAAAATGCTTCCCAGACCTTGTTTATTGAGCAGGAGAGAAAATCGATATTCATTATAATTCCAGCTGTGATTACAGGGGACTTCACATTTTGTGTCAATTTTAATATCATCCTCAGGTTGTGTGCATTTGCTGCCAAGGCCCATTTTCACTTTCCGTTCCTGCATAGCATGAAGAGGCAGAGGTGAACTTCAGGGGCAGGGATAGTAATCACATGCCCTGGTTTTGTTCCTATCCTAGGCTCGAGCCACAGTGGACTCAACCTCCACATGAACAGCAGGCCTATAAGCACAGGGTCTAGATATTGAGTTCTGATGTAACCCCCTACCTTTCCCCCACATAGTTCCTGGCCCTGATGGAACTGCTTAACAGATCACATGTAGCAGTTTGTTACAACCAAGTGGTTTACTAGGCCTCTTCAGCAGATAGTTAAGATTCAACCATGTTGTTTGGGCCTGGCAGGTTTATCTCCCTCAGGGACATGATCCAGTCAGGGTTTAAGACAATGTGTCAGCTTCATAGTTGTCAATCTTATTTCCAATTTTTATTATAGAAAATGCTGAATTCAAATTCTTCTATTGACATTGTAAGATTTGAATACAGAGTGCCTAGGATTATCAGCCCAGGTTTCTGAATCATAACTTCAACAAAAATGGCTACATCACCAGAGCATTTGGTGACCTGGGTATTTTTCATAGCTGCCAATAGATAGCCCGATCGGTTTTCTTCAAATGTATCTTTCCAGGGCAAAGTCTGCTACTCTGTCCATAAAGAGTTTCCAATATATTGCAGCCTATCATTCTATCTCACAATGTCTGGGAAATGAATCACACTATTCACATGGCTACAATCTGCTTGGTGTTTTTGCAATCAATATGACAGCGGCAGAAGTGGTATTTCATAGATAATGAATAGACAATGTTTTTGTAGACAATATCAGAGAAGATATTAGTAGTTTTACTACATCCATTTATGATGATTTGAAGATGCCGGTGTTGGACTGGGGTGTACAAAGTTAAAAATCACACAACACCAGGTTATAATCCAACAGGTTTAATTGGAAGCACACTAGCTTTCGGAGCGACGCTCCTTCATCCATTTATGATGGATGTGTCCCTTTCTTTAAAACAGCAATGACTGGTGACAGGTTCTCATGTTGTGAGAATACCTGCCAAAGTATTTCAACACTATCAGATGAAAATGACATAATTAGCAAAACAATTAAAACATCTTCCCGCCTCAGGCGACTGACTGTGTGGAGTTTGCACGTTCTCCCCGTGTCTGCGTGGGTTTCCTCCGGGTGCTCCGGTTTCCTCCCACAGTCCAAAGATGTGCAGGTCAGGTGAATTGGCCATGCTAAATTGCCCGTAGTGTTAGGTAAGGGGTAAATGTAGGGGCATGGGTGGGTTGCGCTTCGGCGGGTCGGTGTGGACTTGTTGGGCCGAAGGGCCTGTTTCCACGCTGTAATGTAATCTAAAATCTAAAAAAAATCTAATCTTTGAATATCAGATTATTGGGATAGAAACATAATTGTGATGGAAGCTTCCTTGCTTAACTTCAATTCCCTTATACCTGTCTTCTGACTGAGGCAAATTAATGACATACATCCTCCAATCCAAACTTCCCAAGTACTAAAATGGACTCAATAAAATCATTGTTTTCAATGGCATTTAATTCTGCATTATGCTAGTATACCAACTACATTACTAGAAACTACTCAGTTAATAATAATGATAAAAGGTCAAATCCTGCCATTGCAGTTTATGAATTTGACTTCAGCTAGGTAAACAAATCTAATTCATTTGAAGAAAACTGATTGGGCTATCTCTTGGCAGCTGTGAAAAATAACCAAGTCACCAAATACTGTGGTGACGTAGTCATTTTTATTGAAGCAATGATTCAGAAACTTGAGCTGATAATCCTAGATACTCTGTATTCAAATCCTACAATTCGAGTAAAATATTTGAATTCAGCTTTCTCTAAAATAGAAATTAGAAATAAACTTGACAAAAACAAAAACATCGTTCATTCATTATCTGTGGGATACCACTTCTGCCACTGTCATATTGGTTGCAAAAACACCAAGCATTGGAGCTATGTGAATAGAGTGATTCCATAGCCGAGACAGTGTGTGGTAGAATGACAAAAAAAATCAGTTAAGTTAATCATTAAATTCTCAGATCCTTATGCGTACTACTTAGTTCTGTTCACACCAGCTGAGAATGCACCAATTCACCAGAATTTCTTTGTTCTTGTACTCAATATCCCTATTAATAAAGCTAAGAAGTTTATTAACCTGTGCCTCTGTTTTTCCATCTTCAATTACTTCTGCACGTGTATACTTAGGTCCCTCTGTTCTTGTGCCCACTTTTGAACTGGAGGGATTCTAAAAAATAGTTAACTCTGTTTGTCTCTCTACGGATGCTGTCAGATCTCCTGAGTTTCTCCAGAATGTGAAAAATGTGAACTATTGAAGAGAATTTCTGTCATAAGAATGGTTCCAAGGAGAAAAAAGTTACAAAGGAACCTTGCTTTTCATGGGAAAGAGAAGTTCCAAAGGAGATTTAACAGAGGTATTCAAAATCATGAGGTGTCTGGATAAAGAAAAATAGTCTTGCACATAAAAGTATTGAAAATGAGAGGGCACAGATTTAAGGGAAAATTTAAATTAGCAAAAGAAGCAATGGCGTCATAAGGGACAACTTTTCCATGCAGTGAATGTTTAGGATCCAGAATGCACTGCCTGAGAGTATAATGGAAGCAAATTCAATCTAAGCATTCAAAAGGAAATTAGACTGTCATATGACAAATAATATTCTGCATTATAGAGAGAAAGTGGGGGAATAGTATTCAGTGAAATGCTCATTCTGAGAAGATGGCATGGACATGATTGGCCCAATGGTCTCTCTCTGTGCTGTAACAATTCTGGGAAACCAGATGTAATATCACTCAGAACATATTTACTAAGTGTTGGAATTAAAGTTGTCTATATATTTATCAAATGTTGTAAGGTCTCAGGCCCAAACAATTCAATGACTATTTCTGATGAGGGGTCACTGGACTCCAAAGATTGATTCTGCTTTCTCTCCTCAGATGCTGCCAGACCTGCTGAGTTTCTCCAGGAATTTCTTTTTTAGTTTGAGTTAAGTGACTTTCACTAGTCTAATAAAATTAAATGTCATGCGTCCATGTGGGGCTGGAATTCAAAAATGAGAAAGTCATTCCATAGTTGCACAGAGCCTTGGTCAGTCCCAGTTTGGAGTACAGCATTTATCACTGGGTGTGGAAATCTGTAGGCTTTAAAGAAGTAATATAGATTCATCAGATAAAACTACATACGTTAAATTATGTGGTCATGCTATTTAAACCTGGCTTGAATTCTCCTGACTTAAGAAGCTGATCTAATGGCTGATCTAATTGAAGTGTGCCAAATTATAAATGCTTTTATAATTATAGGGTAGACGCAAAGTAATACTTTGCTATGGTGGGAGAATATAGGAAGCATTTTGTCATACAAACAGTATTGGAATTCTGGGATTCTTCTGCCTAAGAAGGCTATTGGAGTGGGATTTAATTAAATATTCAAATCTGAGATTACTCATTTTTTATTGTGTAAGGCTAAAAATGCTTGTGGAGCAATGGCAAGTAAATGATGTAAAGAAAGTCAAATACAGAACAGACTAACTGGAATGGTGAAACATATTTGTGAGATTCTTCATTTGTTCCTAGCATTAGTTAAAATTTTCATCTTTTGTGAGTATCTTTCAGTTGCATATTTACTGACAACATTACATCCTCTTTGGTAAACCTTGCAATATCCTTACATTTCTCGTCTCTTGACATGCTACCAGCTTTCTGCGATTTATGTTACGTTCGATTGTTGAGTTAGTTCCTCTCATGCTTCATTCCTTGGCTCGTGGTTTTGAATTACTTTTAAGTTCCTAAACATGAAAGACGTGTGTGTCACGTCTTCCAAAAGTTTTAGATTCCACCCCAAGTATTTCAGGATTTTCAAGATGCTCAACTCAGGTTGAATTACCAGATACCTGAATGGGAATAAGAGTGTAATTTCCAGTTGGATAATATACCTTTATCAATGACAGTTTACTTCACTGTTAAAATATTTTTCTACTATTTTCCACTGCCGGAGCCACTAGTGATTACATTAGAATATTGGATAAAATTGCTGGACAGGTGTGCTTTATTCCATTGCCTAAAATATGTGTCAGATGTGTTATTGGCTTGAACATCTACTGAAGTATATTTAACATTTAACATGAATGGCTTCTAGTTAACTTTAGCTAAATTATAGAATCATCGAATCCTGACAGTGTGGTAGCAAGCTATTCAGCCCATCGAGCCCATATCGACCCTCCAATAAATTCCCATTCCCCTACCCTATCCCTGTAATCCTGCATTTCCCACGGCTAACCTGCACATCCCTGGACATTTTGGGCAATTTAGCACGACCAATCCAACTAACCTGCACATCTTTGGACTGTGGGAGAAAACTGGAGCACCCAGTGAAATTCACACAGACGTGGGGAAAATGTACAAAGTCCACATGGATGGTCGCTCAAAGCTGGAATCAAATCCTGGTCCTTGGATGGTGCAGCAGCAGCGCTAACCACTGTGCCATGATGATTATCTGATCATCTTGCAGCAACAGAGACACTGAATACGGTTTTCCAAAGAAGTTAGCCTCACAAGGTCACATGCTTTGCATATCAGCTGATTGTGCTATTTTACATATATTTCCTACTGCTGCTTGGAAGTATCCAGGATCAAGGTTTTTATAATCTGAGCAGCCATTAGTACAAGTGTCCTATTAAGATTGTGTTGTGTGAGGAGAAGGCACGTATTCTTTATTTTAGTCCTTGAATAAGTATGGGACCAACAAAAGCAATTTATTGTCTGTCCCTAATTGTCTTGAAATGGTAGTGATCAGCTGTGTCCTTTGGAGATGGTACACCCAAAAGAATGTCAGATCAGAAATTCCAGGATTTAGATGCAGTTTTGAAAACCAAGAATATATTGCATCTGATTTGAAGGAAAATTTGTGGATGATATTCTTGTCTGGAATCTTGTCTGTCTCAGTTGTGCAGGTCCTGGAGCTGGGAGATGTTAGGGAGCTAACCTCCACGAGTTTAAGTTTCACAGGGCATCCTACAGATAGTCAATCTTTAGTATATTAATTGCAACAGTAGATGTGCTGGTCAGCGAATTCAAGATGTTTGAGATGATAGTAATCATCTTATGGTAGATGGTGAATATCCTATCAAACGACTTTCTGACTTGTTCCATGTTGATGGTGGAGCAGATTTTAGAGATAAGGAGGCAAGTTGTTCATAACAGAGTAACCAGCCTTTCAGATGCTCTACCAGCTTCAATGTTGAAATTGATGATCCAGTGAAGTTTTTGGTCATAGTGACACTCAAGACATTGATGGTAGAGTATTGGCCAAATGAATGTTTTTCAAATTCTTGGACAGGTGTTTGATCCTGTTATTGTTCAACCTGGCCATTATCTGACAGTTAATTGGAAGGAATGCTACATGCCATAATGGCCCACAGTTGGAAGTCCAGGTTTTGCTGCAGGTAAACAACTCCAAATCTGCACTGAGGAAAGAGGAAAGGTAATTCATGAATAACTAAAACAGTCAGATCAAGGGTGGTGTCCGTGCAAATTCTACTAGTGTTGAATTATTTGACTTCTATTGATCAGCACCATTTGTTTGCACATCAGATACAAACTCTGTCATCGATGGATTGTTCTAAAACCCAAGACTGACCCCAATTTTGCAAGTCATTGGCACCATGACTGCTTTCCCTGTGACTTATAAGTGGTGAAAATTTGTTCTGGGATTTCTCATTGTGACCCAAAGGGGAACAATGCAAGCCCCAAATATGGAAGAGTGAATTGCAGAGCATGAGTCATTCTAGTTTCACATTATACCAGCATGAAATCATGTTTTTAACTTGTTAAACTTGATGTCAATACAGAGCACCTGGAAAGAGAGAGACTGGTAATCTGTATCAGATCAGGCTGATTCTGAAAGCAGAAAGTTTGTAAATTACCTGGATAATAAAAAAAGGCATGATTCAATCAAGGTAATTTGCTATCTAATCTAAATTATTAGTTGCAAGGGGGAGTTTGTATGAAATTGATTTGATTTCTTTTATCATCATTTCAGCAGTATTAGCTAAATAACAGTATTTTTAAATGTTCAGCATCAGATCAATTAAACCACAATCCCAATCCAGTGCAGAGATGAGTTTTGGAGGTTTCTGCAATTTCACAGTTGTTTGATGATCCCTGAGGTTTTCTGTAGAATTACTCTCCTGAGTTAAGTTGTAAGCCCTGTGTAAGGATAAAGCATGAGCACAGATTGCTAAAACACGCAGTGATCACAGAAATCGGTGCCTTTTAAACAAAGTGCGAAAGTGGGGGCGGCTGAATTTGGTGGGCCTACGGAAGCTGGGGCTAGAAAGGAAGAGGGGTCAGGCCAGTGCCCAGCAGGTGCCATGTCAATTTCAAGATGCACTGACAATACAATTGCATGATGAGGGCATGACAAGAATCCTGCTCTTTTCCCATTAAAACCAATAATACTGTAAAATGATGGAATAATCACCTTAAACTCAACAAATGGGGAGCCTCTGGAGATTTGCCTTTGCTAATTTTTTTTAAACCTGTGAAAGATTCTTTCAAACTTATGGTAAAGGAGGAATGGTATATGTAAAGGAGCCCACAGGCATTAGAAGCTTTCACTATCAGAACAGTTGAGTAGAGAGAGATATAGAGTACTGAATTAATCAACCTCACCTCAGAGCATTGCATTGGCACCATATGTGGGAAATGATTGGCAAAAGGAAACTAAGTTGGCAAGGAGGTATCTTGGCACATGACATATGACAGTGGGCACATGTTAGCAGCCATTGGCATGTCTGCCAAGGAAATTTGGGCAGACACCTGACTAAGATGAAGACTCTGACTGGCAATAATGACATCACTGTCACATTTTGGGACCCTGGTGCTTTCAAAGAGACCACAACCACAACGGGCATCATGAGGGAATGAAGGACATAAGAGGAAAACCAGAGAGAAAGCGTATAATATGGTAACGGGCGGTGGGAAACCAATGGATTGGGAAGCTTACAAAGACCAACAAAGGGCAACAAAAAAAAAGAAATAAGGAAGGAGAAGATTAAATATGAGGGAAAACAAACCAATAATATAAAGAAAGACTGTAAGAGTTTCTTTAGATATACAAAGGGCAAAAGAGAGGCAAAAGTGGACATTGGGCAGCTGGAAAATAATGCTGGACAGATAGTAGTGGGAAACAAGGAAATGGCTGAGGAACTGAATAATTGCAGTGGTGTATCTATGGAATTCACTGCCTCAGAATGCTGTAGAGGCCAGGTCATTGAGTGTATTTAAGACTGAGCTAGATAGGTTCTTGAGTGTCAAGGGGATCAGGGGTTATGGGGAGAATGCAGGAGAAAGGGGGTTGAGAAACATATCAGCCATAATTGACTGGCAGAGCAGACTTGGTGGGCTGAATGGCCTCATTTCTGTTTCTATGTCTTATAGTCTTATGAAAAGCAGAACAGGAGCAATGGAGCTCAAACTATTAATGCAGAATTGATCATCCTTCATGTCATTTAGCTGAAGTTGCAGGAGAAACTGTCCAGCCAAATGGGCACAGACATCTGTACCCAAATTGCTGAAGACCACACATCTCTCTTCACTGGTCACTGTGCCCTGACAGTGGCTGCCAAATTTATTGTGGTCTTGAACATCCTAGTCTCTGTATCTTTCTAAAGATTAGTTGCAGATATTCATACCATCTCAAAAATTATTTTCACCTAAAGCACCTTTCTGGTCACTGATAGCCACTTTGTCAGAGTTAGATGACACATTAATGACAGCCAGTCTCGTAGGAGTGGAAGGCATTGAGTTTCGCCTCCATCAGTGGATTCCCATGGCAATGAGGTTCACAGATTGCCCCCATGTGGCCATCAAGGCATCCAGTGCCTATTCAGCAACATCTACCAACAAGGGCTTCTACTATTCTTTGGATGTCCACCCATTCTGCGACCACATACAGAACTTTATCCTTTCGTGCCATCGTTTTCTTGGCAGCTGCTAATCCAGACTGCCTCAGATCTTCCTCCAACTCACAAAGTGTCTGCATGGATATGTTTTTATTCATTCATTGTATGTAGATGTCACTGGCTGGGCCAGCATTTAGTGCCTGTCTGTGGTTAACCTTGATAAGATGGTGGTGAGCTACCATCTTGAATTGCTGCTGTCCATTTGACTTAGGTAGACCCACAATGTCATGAGGAAGGGAGTTCCAGGATTTTGACCTAGTGAGACTGAAGGAACAGCAATATATTTCAAAGTCAGGAGTGATTTAGAGGAGAAATTGTAGGTGGCGCTGTTCCCATGTATCTGCTGCCCTTGTCCTTGTAAATGAAATTGGTTGATCGTTTGAAAGGTGCTGTCTAAGGAGCACTGGTAAATTTCTGCAGTGCATCTTGTACATGATACACGGCTGCTATTGAGTGTCAGTGGTGGGGAGTTAAGTGTTTGTGGATTGGCACCAATCAAGCTGCTTCATCTCGGATGGTGTCAAGCTCCTTGAGTATTGTCGGAAGTGTGCGGGAACAAGGGATATCCTTTGATGAGATGCAGAATGACCCCTCTACAGGAACCTAGGCAAAAGCATGGAGGTGATATAACTAACCCCATCTGCTCTGGAGGACAAGCCTTGATCAGGTGATGAACCTTCTGAAGATCTGATGCTTGTGTCTACATCAGTTGTTTGATGGTCTTCAAAGCCATCCTGTAAGTCTCTTGGTCAGTCTGGTCGTCTGTTGTGCCCAACCATAGCATTGTTGTCCAGAGGTCTGTGGACCTTGAAGATACTGAGGTCTTGGTATGAGAAGGTTAATTGGGGGAGGAGTAGGCTGTACAGGACATTGGTTAGGCCACTGTTGGAATATTGCATGCAATTCTGGTCTCCTTCCTATCTTAAGGATGTTGTGAAACTTGAAAGGGTTCAGAAAAGATTGCCAGGGTTGGAGGATTTGAGCTATAGGGAGAGGCTGAACAGGATGGAGCTGTTTTCCCTGAAGCATCGGGGGCTGAGGGGTGACCTTATAGAGGTTTATGAAATCATGAGGGGCATGGATAGGGTAAATAGACAAGGTCTTTTCCCTGGGTTAGGGGAGTCCAGAACTAGAGGGCATAGGTTTAGGTTGAAAGGGGAAAGATATAAAAGAGACCTAAGGGGCAACCTTTTCATGCGGAGGGTGGTACGTGTGTGGAATGAGCTGCCAGAGGAAGTGGTGGAGGCTGGTACAATTTCAAAATTTAAAAGGCAGCAGAATAGGTATACGAATCGGAAGGCTTTAGAGGGATATGGGCTGGGTGTTTGTCTTTTCCTGCAGTAGTAGAATCAGTATGGATGGAGGTTGGAATTTATTTTTAAAAGTTCAATTAGTTTGGTGGAAGACTGTTTGTGGTTCCTGACAATGTTTATACAATTGGACAAAATATTAAGCAAGAAACAAATGGAATTTTTAATATAACCAAAACCTGTGAATACATGACACCTGAAATAAAAACAGAAATCGCTGGAGAAACTCAGCAGGTCTGACAGCATCTGTAGAGAGAAACAGAGTTAATGTTTCGAGTCTGATATGACTTTTCTTCTGAACTGAAGGGGACTGGAAAAATAATAGTTTTTACGCATTTGGAAGGTGGAGGGGGTGTAGGAGGACCAAGTGGAACAGATGGTCAGAATGGTCAGAGCAAAAGGCAAAAGGAGTGCTAATGGTAGTAGAATGTTGATAGTATGCGTTGATAGTAGAAAAATAGGTTAACTCTGCTGAGAGCAAATCCATGTAAATAAAACAGAGGAGGTATTATTACAGTCATGGGGAACCTATTCTCTGTATAGATTGTAAAATTCAAATTGGTGAACTTCGTCTGAAATGTCACTTTATGGGTTATTTTTCCTTCAATTTTCTAGAGCAATGTCTTGAGAAACCAATTAGGGATAGAGCTATTTTGGATCCAGTATTTTATGATGAGGCAGGGTTAATTAGTAACCTTATAATTTGTGATGTTCTGAAAACAAAATTGTAATGCGACTAAATTCCATGGCAAGTGTAAAAGTGACATTTTCAATAGGAATCGTAGACTTACAGATGGCAATTGCATGGAAATCAAGAGAGAAAACTAGCTAATGTTGATTGAGTACACTGTTATCCATGAGGGAGAAGATTTTCCACAGATAACAAAAAATGCAGATAATGCTCCTATGTGCCTCTCCTGTGCACCACAAAAGAATGCATAGTTTTTAACCAAGGCTCACCACATGTCAAACTGAATGAGACAATGGGAAAAATTTGTGTTGACGTCTGGGGCTGACCGCCACAATTAGAAAATTAATGGATACTGAGGATGAGTGTAAATAGATTCAAAGGATTGTACTAAATAAACAATCTTAAGAGAGATGACTGAAAATTTATGACAAAAATAAAAACTCAATATGAAAGATACATCTGGCGCTTACTAATCAAATCACTATTAGATTTTTAAAAAAGGTTGTAATATTGTGAAGGATAGCAGTAATCATAAAGTTGGAAGAGATTTTTAAATCTGCAAAGAATAATCAAAAGGTTGATGATAAGGAAAGATTTAGAATATGAGAGTAAACAACTTGCAATATTAAACTCTGAACATTAGTCCCTTAGAGACAGTGATATGAGAAAGTGTCAGTGGAAATAAAGAAATAGCTGAGATGCTGCACAATTATTTTGGATTGAATTTTGCCATGGAGACAGAAAGATAGATTCAGAGACTGGTGTGCTACCAATTGCACCTAGCAGGGTGTACTGTATATCTGTTGCCTGATATATTACTTCCACTACCTAATTTTTCTTGAGGTGATGAGTCTTGAAGGACTCACCGGAAAGCAGAGGAATAGCAGTTAAGTCCCATGATTATGTATGTGTATGTAGAAACTGCTAGGAATATACCGTATTAATCATTCAAGAAGAAGCGTTCAATGATTGCTTATTTGGGATCTTACAAGATGGATATGTGATCGAAAACCACTGATTCAGTGCATGGAAAGTTTCTCTTCTCTCCCCTCTCTGCGAGATTTTATGCTAGACAGTATACTGATTTATATGGATTTAATCATACTTGCCAAGTTCAATTGAACTTGTAGCAGATGTTTTAGTGCATAAAATACCTTTTACTCTATCAGGAAAATTTGTCCAATGATTGACTATAACACATGTGAAACATACATTCTGAATAGTTAATCGTGTTCAGCTCCTTGTATCTTCGTGGAATCATAGAATCCTTACTGTGCAGAAAGGGGCCATTCAACCCATCAAGTCTCCACCTCTAAAAAGTCTCCCACTCAGACCCACCCCATCCCTGTAACCCACCCCTCCACCCCCATCTTCATCACCATGCAATTAGATCAAGGTTGATTTGCACCTCAACTCCATTTGCCTTACGCGGATAAATGTGGAATAACTAATTTTGGGACAAAGAACAGAGAAGTCACTTATTACTTGATAGATGCAAGTCCAAGTGGGGTAGAAGGACAAAGGATTTGTGGAGTACGATCACCAAAAGTTGCAGCACAGGTTAGCAAATTCTTAAAAGAAACCAGCATCTGGTGTTATTTCTGGAGGGAGAGAATTGAAAAAAAAAACACAGGGATGTTAAGATAGAGCTGTGATAATATTGTTTAGGCCTTCCCAGTTACAATACTGCATACAATGCTGATTGTTTTATTAAAGAAAGAAATTCAGAGTCACCAGAAGCGTGCAGAGAATTCTTATAAATCCAATAACAAGGAATGGATATGTTTATCAGGAATAGACTGATAATCTGAATCTCTTTCTTCTTGAGGTCTTTAAAATTGTGAAATGTGCTGGAATAAATAAAAACAGCACAAATAAAGGCAAATATAAGATACAAATAATAAGATCACTAGAAGTCCAAAGATTACCGAAGAAATTTCTTTGTCCAAAGAGTGATGAAAATATGGAATGAATTGCCACAAGAAGTGCTGAAGCAAATACTATAGAAGTATTTAATGGGAAGCCATGCAAGTTTGGAGGGAGAGGGGAATAGAGGGTTGCAATGATAGATTTAGGTAAGTAAACATGGGAGGAAATTCATGTCAGCATAAATGCCAGTATAAACTGGTAAGCCAAAATGCCTGTTTTTATGCTGCATATCATTTGTTCTGCTTTGTTGGAAACTCCGCATGCCATGATACTGCTCAGTAACATAAACTACCAACCTCCTTCTTGAATATATTAATTTGAGTATAGAAGAATGAGGGGAGATCTCATAGTAACCTATAAATTCTAACAGGACTAAACAGGATAAGTGCAGGATGAATGTTTTCAGTGACTGGGAAATTCAGGACCAGGGCTCACAGTCTCTGGACATGGGGGGTCAGCCGTTTAGGACTGAGATGAGGAGAAATTTCTTCACCCAGAGAGTAGTGAGCTTATGGAATTTTCTGCTACAGAAAGCAGTTGAGGCCAAAACATGGAATGTTTTTGAGAAGGAGTTAGATGTAGTTCTTAGGGCTAAGGGGAGCATACAGAATCGGGAGAAACCAGGAACAGGGTACTGAGTTGGAAGATCAGCCACGATCATTTGCAGGTTGGGAGGGCCAAATGGCCTTCTGCTGCTCTTCTTTTCTGTTTTTGTGAATGCAAGTATGTTATGAACAGTCTGGTATATATGGCATCAGTCTATCCTTGACAAATTTATGGGTGGACTGTTGAGAGATCTCAAACATGTCCTAGTGGCTCCTTGGAATAAGTCAGTCACGTAAAAGTTCAATGTAACTGTCACCATGACAACCAACAGGACAAAGTGGCCGATCCAATTTTTCAGGTTGCAGCTCACACTCCAGCAGTATATTTCAGTGTCAGTGTCCCAGGACATTCTCAGCCAGCGCTGGCATTGCATCGCACTCACTTGGAGGAAAGATCATCAGACACAATAGGCTCTGGGCTTCCTGTGCATCCTAAGAGAACACTCAACTGCTACCCCACCTTATGGAAGCTGTTCTGCATCTACTGGAGGCTGCTGTTGGTCCTGGGTTTGCTGGCACATCTGTTCCTTTTCCATTTCTCTACATCTTTGTTGTATCACCCAAGGCTGTGAGTGGAATTTGCTTTGGATGAACTATACCAGGGCCCCCCAAATGATTACAATCCCACTTTGTCTTGAATGAGGACTACTTCCCCTTGATTTTGAGACATGGCCCTTTGGTTGATGCACATTCAGTGTGTTTGCTGCACATGCTATGGATCTGAGATTTAAGCATTGTGACTGTTCTATGTAGAAAGCCAGGATGATGATACTGTAAGCCTTTGAGGTCTGGCTGATCGGGAAAACACAAACAAGACAAGAAAAAGCAGAGCAATGAATGACAGGGCAAGGATTTGATGAGCATTAAGGAGGGCAGAAAATCAGCATGCAACAAGGGAGCAAGTAAACATGCCTAAACCAATCTGTGAGCAGGCTGTAGCAATTGATTTAAGTGCAGAACTATGTTTTAAATGAATCAGAGATGTGCTATAAAGGAGTGGTGAGACTGGTGCATGTTGAATATGAGATGTGTGCTGTTGCTGCCCATGGATTGGGTAATAGTGAGGGTCATAAAGAACAATAATCCATGTTTACAGGCTACTAGCTACTCACGATTGAGAATCTCATCTTGACATCCAGGACTTGGTTGCAAAATGTAACTTTCTGCTCTCAACATTGAGAAGGCCCTTAGTGGGCATCTCACTCAATGTTTGCAAATTTCTCTCCATAATCCATGTTGCTCAGGGGCTGGGAAGCTTGTGCCCGTAGTCATCTTCTCAGTTGCAAAAAGGCCAAATAAACCAATTAATAAATACTAAAATCTGAAAGGACTGCAAATGCTGGAAATCAGAAACAAAGACAGAAATTGCTGGAAAGGCTCAGCAGGTCTGGCATCATCTATGGAGAGAAAGCAGATGTAACGTTTCAGGCCTAGTGTTGAGAAAGGGTGACTGGACCTGAAATGTTAACTCTGATTTCTCTCCACAGATGCAGTTAATAAACATTGTCCATCTACTTTGGTTAATTACCCAATGACACTTTGTCAAATGAGCATTAACTAACTTTTACTAACAAATCCTAGGTAATTCATTCAGCTAGGAGCTTGCCACCATTTAAAAAGTATTTTGTAGTTGGTTTGCCAAAGTGCATATTTTGGTGTTATATGTAATTCGTAGGTAAGTCTGAGTTGTGTACCAATTATATATCTTCCATTTGGTTTAAATTATGAATTTTTATCAGACAGAGACTTTTTATTTATTTGAATACCACAACCCTTAAGTCAAATTGTATTTATAATCCCAAGAATGTCTGTATTTTGAAAGAAAATAGTCTCTCAAAAGTAAATGATGTGAGGAATCTCTGGTAAATAATTGTCTCTAAACGGATATACTGTCAGAAAGAAGAATTTGAAATATGAAACTTTTTAAAAAATGATATTAGTTATTTGTGCAAGTGGACCAAGTGAAATATCCAACAATGAACTGTGATTGAACTATATGCTCTACAAAAAGTGATGGATTCTGCCCTTTCTCAAAATGGTAAAAGTAATTGCAATTCGCTTTCCTCCTGCTTTTATACTGACTTTATTTGGACTGTTTTCTGATCAAAGTGTATCAAATATTTCTCCCAACCCAGCTGTAATAATTCCCCCATTATGATAAATATTTTGAAATTAAATGGCATGAAGTTTTCATAAATGTGTCTTTTCGTGTAATATGATCATATAAAGTGTCCCCTAATAAATTCCAAAATGCATTGAAAGTTATTGGATAAATGTTCAGTTCTTTAAAACACTAAAAGCTTTTCCAAAACATGATGTCTTTCTGTTTAATCATGCTCTCAAGAAGCTTTGTTATTATAGACAGAGAACAGAGTGTGAACTTAAAGGAATGCAACAGCTTCTAGTATTAACTCCTGTGATGTATGCATCCTGTCCAGCCTGCTGGCTGAGCATCTCTGAGAAGACTTCATGTGGAAATGAATGATAATCCTGACCTCCAAGCTAGCCTTCCTCTGTTCCTAAATCTCCTCCAACGCACATTGAATTGAATTGAATTGAATTTATTGTCTTGTGTACCGAGGCACAGTGAAAAGCTTTGTCTTGCGAGTAATACAGGTAGATCACAGAGTTAAATAGCATAGATAAGTAAATAATTGGTAAACAGCGGCAAAAACAAAAACACAGGTACAGGTGAATGTTAAGAGTTTGTGAGTCCATTCAGTATTCTAATAACAGTGGGGTAGAAACTATTTCGAAACCGTGTGTTCCGGTTTCTGTACCTTCTCCCCGATGGTAGAGTTTGTAGAAAAACATTGCCAGGATGGGATGGATCTTTAAGAATGCTGGTGGCCTTTCCTTGATAGTGGGCCTGGTAGATGGATTCTATAAAGGAGAGATTGGCCTTTGAGACTGTCCGGGCCGAGTTCACCACTCTCTGTAACTGTCTCCGATCTTGAATGTTACAGTTGCCATACCCGGTAGTGATACATCTAGACAGAATGCTCTCGATGGCGCACCAATAAAAGTCTGCAATGGTATTCGCCGTCATGCCAGATTTCCTCAGCTGCCTGAGGGAGAAGAGACGTTGTTGGGCCTTTGTAGCCAATGCATGCACATGAAGAGTCCAAGAAAGCTTGTTGTGGATGACTGCTCTCAGGAGCTTGACACTCTCCACTCATTCCACCTCTGTACTGTTAATGTGTAGGAAGGCATGAGTAACATCCCGACGAAAGTGAATAATGTGTTCTTTAGTTTTGCCGGCATTGGTTGTTCTCAGTGCACCATTTTTCCAGGGTCTTCCACCTCCTGTCTGTAGTCTGTTTCATTGCCATCTGAGATTTGACTGACTATGGTGGTGTCATCAGCGAACCTGTAAATGGCATTAGTCTGGTATTTGGTGATGCAGACATGGGTATACAGTGAGTACAATAGGGGGCTGAGTACACACCCCTGGGGGGCTCCAGTGTTGAGTGTTAATGAGGATGAAATATTGACCCCAATCTTCACTGATTGTGGCCTGTGGGTCAGGAAACTGAGGATCCAGTTGCCGAGAATGGGGCTTACTCCAAGATCACTAAGTTTAGTAATCAGTCTCAAGGAGATAATAGTGTTGAAGGCTGAACTGTAGTCAATGAATAGGATTCTTACATGGTTATTCTTGGTGTCAAGATGTTCTAGGGAGGAGTGAAAGGCAAGTGATATGGCATCTGACATGAATCTGTTGATCCGATAGGCAAATTGGAGTGGGCCAAGAGTAGTGGGGAGATTGGAGTTGATTAATGCCATGACCAGCCTTTCATAGCACTTCATGACAACCAAAGTTAGGGTCACTGGGCAGTAGTCATTGAGACATGCTGCATGAGCCTTCTTAGGCACAGAGATGATGTTGGCCCTCTTGAAACAGGCAGGGACAGTGGTCTGCTGCAGGGAGAGGTTGAAGATGTCTGAGAAGACCTCTGCTAATTGATCTGCGCATGCGCTGAATGCACGGCCTGGTCCTCCATCTGGCCCCATCACTTTCCTTGGATTCTCACGAAGGAAAACTGATCTGACTCCTGTTACAGTGACTGTTGGAATAAGTTTGTTAGGACTTGTCAGAATAAGTGTTACCTCTCTGCCAAAATTCTACTCAAAGTGAGCATAGAAGGCATTGAGATGATCAGGGAGGGATATGTCATCGTTCGCTATCTTGTACTGTCTCTTTTTGGAACCTGTGATGTCATTCAGTCCTTGCAATAGTTGTTGGGTGTCTGTCTGTGTCTGGATTGGTATTGGTCCTTGGTTGTCTTAATGGCTCTGCATGACTGTACATTTGTTAAACAAGGTTTACTTCCACCTCAAAAGTATATTGTGCAGAAATAGCAACTCTTCATTTCAAATAGCCCTCTGAACCATGGAAAGTGCTTCTTAACAACATCTGAGGGCTAGTGCCAAAATTGTAGAACTGTCTCACAGACTAGTCAAGCAATAGCCTGACATAGCCATAGTCATGCAATCATAGTCCACCATCAGCATCCCTGGATATGACAGACCTGGCAGAGGCAGCAGCACAGTGGTGTACAGTCAGCAGGGAGTTGCCCTGAGAGTTCTTAACATTGACTAAAATCCCATGAAGTCTCATGGCTTCAGATTAAACATGGGCAAGGAAACCTCCTGCTGATTACTATATAAATCCTCCTGTGACTGATAAATCTGTACTCCTCCATGCTGATCAAAAGTTGGAGGAAGCACTGAGGGCCTTAAGGGCACAAAATGTACTCTGCTTGGGGGATTTCAATGTCCACCAGCAAGAGTGGCTCAGCAGCAGTACCACTGATTGAGCTGGTCGGCTCCTAAAGGACATTGCTGCTCAACTGGATCTGCGACAGGTGGTGAGGGAACCAACAAGAAAGAAAAACATATTCAATCTCATCCATATCAATGTATTAGTTGCAGATTATCTGTCCATAACAGTATTGGCAAGAGGGACAACTGCACAGTCCTTGTTGGAGATGAAGTCCTGCTTTCACATTGAGAATACCATCCATTGTGTTGTGTGGCATCATCACCATGTTAAATGGGACAGACTTTGAACAGATGTAGCAACTCAAGACTGGGCATCATTGAAGAGCTGTGGGCCATCAACAGCAGCAGCAGCACTGTATTCCAGCACAGTCTACAACCTCATGGCCCGGCATATTCTCCACTCAACCATTGCCATCAAGGCAGGGAATCAACTCAGGTTCAATGGAGAGTGCCGGAGGTTATGCCTGAAGCAACACCAGACATACCTGAAGATGTCAACCTAGTGAAGCCACCAAACAGGACTACTTGCAAGCCAAATATCATTACTAGTAAGTGATAGACAGAGCTAACTGATCCAACAATCTATGCATCAAATCTAAGCTCTGCAGTCCTGCCACATCCAGCTGTGAATGGTGATGACCAATTAAACAACTCACTGAGGAAGGAGGCTTCACAAATATCCCTGTCCTCAATGATGGAAGAGCCCAGCAAGTCAGTGCAAAAGATAAGGCTGAAGCTTTCACAGCAATCTTCAGTCAGATGATCCATCTTCAACAGGATGATCTATCTCAGCACCTCCAGTGGTCCCCAACATTACAGACACCAGTCTTTTGCCAATTCAGTTGGCAGGTGGGACTAGATTGGGTTGGGATATCTGGTCGGCATGGACAGGTTGGACTGAAGGGTCTGTTTCCATGCTATACATCTCTATGACTCTATGACTCTAAGTGGTTGGAGATACTGGATACTGCATAGAATATGAGCCCTGACACATCCAGCAATAGTTCTGAAGACTTGTGCTCTCAAACTTGCTACTCCCCTAGCCAAGCTCTTCCAGTAACTTACAACACTGACACCTACCCAAAAATGTGGTAAATTGTCCCGGTATGTCCTGTATACAAAAAGTAGGACAATTCCAATCCAATAAATTGTTGCCCCAGCAGTCTACTATCAATCATTAGTATAGTGTTGGAAGGTATCATCAATAGTGCTGTCAAGCAGTATCTACTCAGTAGTAACCTGCTCAGTGACGCACAGTTTGGGTTCCACTAGGGCCACTCAGCTCCTAATCTCATTACAGCCTTGGTTCAAACATGGGCAAAAGAGCTGCATTCCAGAGGTGAGCTGAGAGTAACAGCCCTTGACATCAAGTCTGCATTCTACCAAGTGTGGCATCAAGGAGCCCTGGCAAAACTGGAATCAATCGGTATCAGGGGAAAACTCTCCAATGGTTAAGAGTCATACTTGACACATAGGAAGATGGTTACGGTTGTTGAAGGTCAGTTATCTCAGCTCAAGAACATCTCTGCAGTACTCCCTCAGGGTAATGTCTTAGCAACCCTCTTCAGCTGCTTCATCAAAGACAACCCCTTCATCATAAAGTCAAAAGTGGAGATGTTCACCAATGACTGCATAATGTTCAGTACCATTTACGACTCCATGGATACTGAAGCAGTTCATGTTCAATTGCAACAAGGTCTGGACAATATCCAGATTTGGTCTGACACGTAGCAGGTAACATTCACAGCACACAAATGCCAGGCAATGACCATTTCCAAAAAGGGATGATCTAAAGACTGCCCCTTGACATTCAATAATGTTACCATCACTGAAACCTCCACTAACAGCACAGTGGAGGTTGCCATTGATCAGAAACTCAGCTGGGCTCACCACATAAACACAACGGCTACAAAAGCGGGTTTGAAGCTAGGAATAATGTGGCGAGTAACTTACTCCCTGACTCCCCAAAGCCTGTCAATCATCTACAAAGCAGAGGTCAGGCATGTGATAGAACATTCCCCATTCTCCTGAATGATCGCAGCTCCAACAACACTCAAGAAACTTGACACCATTCGGGACAAAGCAGCCCACTTGATTTGAACCACATCCACAAGCAACCATTTCCTCCTCCACCGACGCTCAGCAGCAGCAGTATGTGTGAGATCCTCTCAATGCACTGCAGAAATTCACCTTAATAAATTCCTTAGACTGCTCCTTCCAAACCCACAACCATTTCATCTATAAAAACAAAGGCAACAGATACATGGGAACATTGTTAGCTGCAAGTTCCCCACCAAGCCTCTCATCCTGACTTGGAAATCTATCATTGGTCCTTCACTATCGCTGGGTCAAATTCATGGAATTTCCTGCCTTAAGGACCTTATAGATCAACCTACAGATCTTGACAAGCTTAAGATCAAGAAGACAGCTTAACACCATCTTCACAACGGCAAATAATGATGGTCAATATATGCTGGCCAGCCAGCAACGCCCACATCCAATGCATTAATAAATAAAAATTAATAAATAAAACACTGTGCCCACAATTAATCTGCCATATTTCTGTTTCACTAAAGAAGTCTTTGAGCTGAGAAGTTGAGTTGGAGGCTTAATAGAAGAATTCAAAATTATCAGGATATTTAATAGAGTAGATAGGCAAAAACATCCAGGATAAAAATGAAGCTTTTTCTACACAGCAGGCACTATGACCTGGGCTGTATTGAAGCAGATCCATTTGCAACATTCAATGAGATTTTGAATATACTTTTTTTTTAAATGGGGTCTGTGGATGAGCAGGATAATCTTAAACTTGCACCCTCCATAAACTCATTGATATCTCTGTTGCTTCTGTCTTGATTCATATCAAATCCTGATCGCCCACAATATCGGTGTGTCACTGACCAATGTTGGTTCTCAGTCTGACAATATCTTGATTTCAAAAGTACCATATCTTTTGGAAATACATCCATAACATCATTCCTCCCTATCTCCATGACCTCCTCCATCCAATAATGCTGTAAATACTCTCTCAATTCAATTGTGATTCCTTGTCATTCCTTGATTTGCATTATTTCAACATCAGTGCTCAGGGCGTCAGTTGCTAAATGTTGGAATTCCCTCTCTAAACTTTTCTTCATTCTGACTTACACTTCTTTTAGATACTTCTTTAAAATGCTACTTTAAAAAAAATCTTTGACCAGACATTTGCAAAGTTATTCTGATATCTCTCAAAGTGATATTTGATGTCAGTTGTTTTGATCATGTTCCTGTGAAGTCTCTTGTGACATTTTATTATATAAAAGCTGTTATATAAGTGCAACTTTGAATCATAGTGTCTAAGAGCTTTTGACACATTGCAGGTTGATGCAGTTTGGTCAGAAGATGCAAAAGGATGCTTTATATTGGATCTCCAGCTTGGGCTGCAGGGAGATGCAGAGAGTGAGGATTGTAATTTCAAAAATATATCCATAAACTGGCAGGTCAAGTCCCTTAAAGTAGTACTTACATTTCCTATTGGATACAGCATGAGGGCAAACAGTTTTGATAAAACCCTGCAGACCATGCCAAGATCAATATTCAGGATACAGGCACAACTGTTCAATTTACTAAGAGCCTGGGACATCATTTGAAGTTGGAGCAAGAAAGGGAACCCGACTGTTTGGAACTAGGAATACCTTCTTTAGCAAAATGCATAGGCAATTGTTTTGGGAGAGTTAGCGAAACCTGTGAAGACAATCTTTGATATTAGAGAACAGGTACACAGATAATTAAGCAATGCCTTCAAAGAGCTGGCTAATAAAGTAACTCATAATTATTTCAGTACACACACATCTGCAGTCACATATCTACAACAGTTTTTTTACTTTTACCTCCTTCACTCGATTAGAGCCTTTGATTATCCCACTTACACAGCAGGCCTGATTTTCCCATGCACTTTTGTTTTCTCTTCAAAAGTATTTCTATACAAATGGTTAAACAATTCCCTCCATGGAAATTTAATTTGAACAATCAGTGATCAGATGTTTCCATTAGTTGTGTGGACATTCGGTAATTTTGGTCACACTTCACTATTAAGGAGTTCTGATGGTTACTATATTTGTGGTCTCTGCCCTACTTCTTTTTCCCTATCATACTAGAATGGCACTTCCTCAATGGTGCAAAATGTAGTGATCACTGGAGACTTCTGAATACTCCCCCCGAGTACTTCTAATATTTGTTTCAATGAGGGTTGAGCAATAAAATTATGCTCTTAGAGTGAATGCAATACAAAATCTAAAGCCATTATAAATCTGGAACAGTGATAAAAAATGACTGGCACTGAAAGCTCAAAGGAACATATTTCAGATTTGAATAGTCATGAAATTCAAAGTTGAAAAAGATGAAACATTTCTTGCCTTTGAAATATTGAAAAACATGAATAATGGATGGAGGAAATAGTTGTGGTTTGTTGGAATAATGTCCTGGATTTCCTTTTTGTATGTTTTCACGCTCTTGTTAGAGTAGTCCCTAGTAGGTCATCCAAAACTAGCAAGAATGAATTGTACTCAGAGATTTATCTAATATCAATCAGGCAGAGTGTAGATCAAATTAATGCTGGATCACTATTGCGTCTCCATCACTTCCATATTTTTGAGACAGCAGTTTAGGAACAGGAGTAGGTCCTTTTGCTCCTCAATAGTATGTTCCATCATACTATTAAATCATGGCTGATCTGTACTTCAAACTCAATTTCTTTATTTGACACCCTTACTGAACTAAAATCTAACAATCTCAGTCTTGAGCATTGTAATTGACCACACATTTAGAACATAGAACATTACAGCACAGTACAGGCCCTTTAGCCCTCGATGTTGCGCTGACCTGTGGAACCAATCTGAAGCCCATCTAATCTACACTATTCCATTGTCATCCATATATTTATCCAATGACCATTTAAATGCCCCTTAAAGTTGGCGAGTATACTACTGTTGCAGGCAGGGTATTCTAAGCTCTTACTACTCTCTGAGTAAAGAAACTACCTCTGGCATCTGTCCTATATCTGTCACCCTTCAATTTAAAACTATGCCCCCTCGTGTGAGCCATCCCCATCACTGGAAAAAGGCTCTCACTGTCTATCCTATCTAACTCTCTGATTATCTTATATGTCTCAATTAAGTCACCTGTTAACCTTCTTCTCTAAAACAGCCTCAAGTCCCCCAGCCTTTCCTCATAAGACTCTCCCTCTATACCGGGCAACCTCCTAGTAAATCTCCACTGAACCCTTTCCAAAACTTCCACATCCTTCCTATAATGCAGTGACCAGAACTCTATGCAATACTCCAAGTGTGGCCACACCAGAGTTTTGTACAGCTGCAGCATGACCTTGTGGCTCCAAAACTCAATCGTTCTACCAATAAAAGCTAACACACCATATGCCTTCTTAACAACCCCATCTATCTGGGTGGCAACTTTCAGGGATCTATGTACATCGACATCGAGATCTCTCTGCTCATCTACACTACCAAGAATCTTACCATTACCTAGTACTCTTTATTCCTGTTTCTCCTTCCAAAGTGAATCACCTCACACTTTCCTGCATTAAACCCCATTTGCCACCTCTCAGATCAGCTCTGCAGCTTATCTATATCCCTCTGTAACTTACAACATCCTTCGGTACTATCCACAACTGTACCGACCTGAGTGTCGTCCACAAATTTACTAACTCATCCTTCTAAGCCCTCATCCAGGTCATTTATAAAAATGACAAACAGCAGTGGACCCAAAACAGATCCTTACAGTGAACCACTAGTAACTGAACTCCAGGATGAACATTTCCCATCAACCACCATCCTCTGTCTTCTTTCAGCTAGCCAATTTCTGATTCAAACCGCTATCACCCTCAATTCCATGCCTCCGTATTTTGTGCAATAGCCTAATGGGGGGAACCTTATCAAATGCCTTATCAAATCCATATACACCACATCAACCACTTTACCCTCATCCACATATTTGATCACCTTCACAAAGAACGCAATAAGTTTTGTGAGGCATGACCTACACTCACAAAACTGTGTTGACTATCCCTAATCAACTTATTCCTTTCGAGATGATTATATATCCTATTTCTTATAACCTTTTCCAACACTTTACCCACAACCAAAGTAAGGCTTACTGCTCTATAATTACCAGGATTGACACTACTCCCCTTCTTGAACAAGGGAACAACATTTGCTATACTCCAGTCTTCTGGCACTATTCCTGTAGGCAATGACAACATAAAGATCAAAGTCAAAGGCTCTGCAATCTCCTCCCTGGCTTCCCAGGATAAATCCCATCCTGTCCAGGGGACTTATCTATTTTCACATTTTCCAGAGTTGCTAACTTCCTCCTTGTGAACCTCAATCGCATCTAGTCTAGTAGCCTGTATCTCAGTATTCTCATTGACAGCATTGTCTTTTTCCAGTGTGAATACTGATGAAAAATATTCATTCAGCGCTTCTCCCATCTCCTTGGACTCCATGCACAACTTCCACTACTGTCCTTGATTGGCCCTAATCTTACTCTAGTTATTCTTTTATTTTTGATAAACCTATTTATGTGGACTTTATCTAAATATTCACCAGCCATTTAAAGCGTAATACTAATATATAACTGTGTTTCCTTGTTCTTGATCCTCTGCTTTCTATGAGTCTCTAAGCTTCATTGCTTTTTATGCACTACCCTCAAAATTACCCTTTCAATGGAATTAATGTCTCTTTCGCTCTCCAAGAGTACAAAGGTTTTTCTTTTCTGTTCAAGATTGCCATTCCCTATTCAATGTAGGTAAATTTCAGAACATAATTTGGATTGGATTCTTTTAAATTTGAATCCTGAATCCAATCTAGTTACTATCCTGTCTTGTGGGTTTTACATGCTCTGTTTAAATTTCTCAGGCTTTTGGAAACCCTGTAGCTGAAATGAGTCAAAGACAGCTTTGAGGAGAAAGTAAACATTTTGACAGCATTTTCTGGAGGCTAAGAGGAGCAGGAATACTCCCCACCATCACCCCCCCAACATCCTCTTTCCCTCACATCAGACTCCCCAGAACAAAGGCAGTTCCCACTTACCCCAAATCTCTTGCTGAGCAAAGAAAAACATCATAGAGTCATGAAGTATGGAAACAGAGATTTTGGTCCAACCAGCCCACCCTAAACATAATCGCAAACTAAACTAGTCCCACCTGCTTGCTTCCGGTCCATATCCCTCCAAATCTTTCGCATTCATATACTTATCAAATGTCTTTTAAGTCTTGTAACTATGCCCACATCCAGCACTTCATCACAAAATTTATTCCACATGCGAACCACCCTCTGTAAAAAAAATTGACCCTCGTCTTTTTTAAATCTCCCTCCTCGCATCTTAAAATTATGCCCCGTGTTCTTCAAATGCCCCTTCCTAGGGAATAGACACCTACCAGTTCCCCCCATGACTTTATAAACGTCTATAAGGTCACCTCTTAGTCTCCTATATTCCAGTGAAAAAAGTCCTAGATTATCCAGCCTTTCTTTATAACTCAAACCTTCCATACCGGCAACATCCTGGTAAATCTCTTCTGAACTGTCTCCAGCTTAATAACATCTATCCTGTAACCGCCTTGGATCAGACAACTAGCTTGCACCCGCACGCACTCATGCCACTTCATCCTCAACCATCTGAATTATACACCATACCCCACCATCCCAAGGTCAGGGGCTGAACCTACCACATCTCAACTCTGCTTTACCCATGGTTCTGTACCTAACTGGAGGCCAGACCTGTCAATCAACCTCACATTTGGCCATTGTCCATAGGCCAAAAATGTCCTTAGGCGGAAAATTCCACAATCTGCAGGAAGACCCAGACTTTTCACACAAAATTTATCTAATCAAATATTAGGGAAATCATTTAGTTCTGGTATTTTTGTGGAAATTCATTCTTTTCTCAAGATACAACATTTTTCTACATTTCTCAAAATTAATCTTGATTTCTATGGTGATCACTACTCTCCTTTGAGGTGAATAGGTCAGTAATGTGGTTTCTTGATGAAACCCAAGGCCACAATTTATCAATCGATGTCTTTACTTCGTGATACTTTCAAAAATATTACGACATCTTGGGCTTCAATGTTGAAATTGGGTGTTCATGATCATAGTTACCTAGAACACCCGAAAACACTTCTGCCTCTCTGCCCTGGGAACTTACTACAATATCATTTCTAAGGGCTGTCAATGATTTTCAATAATGTTCTGATAGTTTGTTAATGGAGCAGAAGTTTAGATAAATACATTCGTGAGTAGGATAAAGAAAGCATACAACTGTGATGACTGGGGATGGTTCACTGATATCAGAGGACAATCATGTTGCTGGTGCAGAACATTGGCACAGGTCAGCTCCCTGTTCACCAGCTGAAGAGTTAAGAAATGCTACCCTCTTCCTCCTCTTCCTCTGGTCCAGTCTGCACATGCCTCTCTGGGGATTACCTGATGAGAACTGCTGCCTTACAGGTCTGCTTGATGAGAACTGCCCTCCGAGAACACCCCTTCCTCTCTGCTCTGGGCCCTTACTGCTATATCATTTCTAAGGGCAGGGATCTTTCAATTGTCTGAAACCTTTTGGCTATTGGCCATGGGTCAGACACTCATAACGTGTGTTGATCATTGTTCCCTTGCCCACCCTCATCTGAGGGTTGGTTGACTGTTGTTTCTAAAAACAAATGCTTGTTTTTGAAAACAAAACATTGTGTTCAGTGCCAGATAAATTGTTGACATTAGTTCAACGTTGTGTTGTTTTTATTTTGTAATTCTTCCTCCTGTTTTCCAATGCTAGAAATTTGGAAAGTTAATTACTGTTGTAGTAGCAAGAATATCAAAAGCAGAGATGTAAGCAGCTGTTTCTACTTTGCTGTAGTTTCAAGAATTGCACAACATAGCAGGAGCAGAAAGATCTTCTCATGGCAGCACACACCAGATGCACATTGACAGACTAGAAATGGCTGTGGTTGATAAATACTGTTGGTGGATCTAGGGGTGCTTGATTGTCATTTGTCTGCAGTTAATGATACCTGGCATCATTGGAAAACCAGCCAGAGGTGCACATTTCAGCGCCCACTCATTTTGACTGGTATCGTCACAGTGGAAAGACCGTCCAGAACTGTCGAGTCTGGAAAACAAGTCATCAGTCACCTGTTTTATACCTTAGTAGGCCATAATTGGAAGGTCCTGGTTATGTCTGCAGGTGATTCTTGGAAGAGGCAATTGTAGGCGATAGCAACTTTGCAAGCAATTTGTAACCAGTAGCTCCCTCGAGTAAGCATCTGCTCCTATCTGACATGACAACCTGAATCTCCTGAGACATTGGTGTCATGAAATGTTCAGGAAAATGAGCCTCTGCCCTCCCCCTTTGTGTGTGGGTAGTGTTTCCTGCAAGCTGCTCCTCTCTGCTGGTTGCCTCTTTCAGTTCCCTTCTCAGCACTGCGCTCTTCCCTGTGAAATGAAAGGTCAGTGAGCAGCGTGCTGCTGAACGTGCTGTTTCTGGTCATTTTAGACCTGATCAGAGGTTTGATCTAAAGTAACACTAATTGCTCCCAGCCTAATGTAATAGAGTAAACATTTGAAGTTGGAAAGTAACTTTTCAGCAAAAGTACTTTGAGGAACATGGGGCAGGTAAGAAAGCAGTCAGGAGTGAACTTATGGGCATTTTTCCCAGAGTTTGATTCAGCCTTTTGAATTGCAGCAATGTACACACCTTGCTTTCACTGGCGAACCTCAGGATAAGCAAAGGAAAGCATTTATTTATACACTGCAGCACATTTCATGATTACCATGTGTTACCCTATGAAGCATTTTAAATATGTGACCACTGTTGCAATGTGGGAAACACTATAACCCACCCAGGCACAGCAAGCTTCTGCAAAGTGCAAAGAGATAAAAGATTGATAATCTGTTTCAATTATGTCGATTATCAAACTAGAACACCTGAGATAACTCTCCAGCTCGTCTTTGTGGGATTTTTTACATCTAACTGAGAAGGCAGGCAAGTTAAAAGTCTCAACAAAAGTGAGAGCCCCTCTGACACTGCAGCATCACCTCAGTACTAGAAGGTCAGCTTTGATTTTTGGGTTTGGGTTTCAGAATGGCATAAAAATCCCAAGAAGCACATTGATTCAACAATAAAATCAAAGTGTTTGTCAGCACCATTCTAATCAGGTGATGAACACATTTAAATTGGTAAGCTGTTTCTCCTGGGCGGGAATTCAGCACACACAGCCCTAACGCATTTCAGTTAAATGCAGCAACTGGCAAGTTGGAGCTGGCTTCTCAGTGCAGACATTTCTCCTCAGTTTTAACCATCACCTACACTCAGACAAATACATTTTCCTGTCACAATTCAGACCGCAGAGTCTAAAATTGGCAGGTTATGTTAGATTATTTAATGAAATGGTAAATCATCAAACGTGAAATGAAAAGCAACAAGTGAACTGGAATTAAGACTGAGAGAAAAGAGTGATTGAATAGATTATAAAATGCCGTTTCAATTTATTTTGAAATCCACAGCAATAATTACAATCTGAAGAAATGAGACTCCATACTTTGAAAAATTAATTTCAGTGCCCAGAGAGCCTGTCTTAACATAATTAAGACTTATGTTGTTGTTAAAGATTCGCCTGCACTTGAATGGACAATTTCAAACATTGCCTCACAGGTTTCGCATGCACATTGGCTGGACAGTTGGTTTGCAATGCAGAGTGATGCCAGCAGTGTGGGTTCATTTCCTGCAGCGGCTAAAGTTACCATGAAGGACTTTTCTTCTCAACCTCTTCCCTTACTAGAGGTGTGATGACACTTAGGTTAGACCACCAATAACTGAGAGAGCACCCTATCATCTGGTAGGATTGTGGCGACGTTATCTTGAGCACTGGATATTGCAATTTCATACACTTCTTCAATAAATCCCAAGTTTTTAAATAAGATACAGTTCGTGTGAAGCATCTGGAGGGGCAGGACAATTTGGCCAACAAATTCCTGATTTTTTTTCTGTTTAACTGGATATGTGTGGTCAACAATTGTCCAATTTATTTATTATTAAATGAGTGCTGGTAGCGTCAGCTCTATTAGTATTATTAAAAAATGGGCCATTGGCTTAAATGTTCTGAAGGAACAACAAAATGATGAAACATTTCTCTGCTAGGCTTATCTGTTTATTTTCAATGAGCTGTAGCCCCAGCTTGGCCTGGAAGCACCTGATTGCTCATGGTTGAGATAGGCAGGCTTTTGTCTAAGTCCAGGGAGGGTGTAGGGAAAGGAAGGGCAAGCATTGAGAAAGGCATTGAGATTTCACAACTTTAGAGTGAAGCCATTGGGCAGCACAGTGGCTCCGTGGTTAGCATTGCTACTTCACAGCATCAGGGACTGAGGTTCAATCCCAACCTTGGGCAACTGTTGTGTGGAGTTTGCATATTCTTCCCGTGTCTGTGTGGGTTTCCTTCGGGTCCTTCAGTTTCCTTCCACAGTCCAAAGAAACGATTTACAAGGATGTTGTCAGGGTTGCAGGATTTGAACTATAGGGAGAGATTGAATAGACTACGGCTGGTTTCCCTGGAGTGTCGGAGGCTGAGGGGTAACCTTATAGAGGTTTGTAAATCAAGAGGGACAAGTATAGGATTAATAGACAAAGTTTTTCCCCTGGGGTGGGGAGTCCAGAACTGGAGGGTATAGGTTTACGGTGCGAGGGGAAAGATATAAAAGAGATTTAAAGGGAAACCTTTTCACGCAGAGGTTGATGTGGGTATGGACTGAGCAGCCAAAGGAAGTGATGGAGGCTGATACAATTGCAACATTTAAAAGGCATCTGGATGGGTATATGAATAGGAAGGACAAGTGCTGGCAAATGGGACTAGATTAGGTTAGCATTGGATGAGTTGGACCCAAGGTTCTGTTTCCATGCTGTACATCTCTATGACACTATGTGTGTTAGGTGGATTGGTGATGCTAAATTGGCTGTAGTGGTCAGGGCTGTGTAGGCTAGGTGCATTGGCCACGGGAAATGCAGAGTTGCAGGGATGGGGATGGGTCTGGGTGGGTTATTCTTCAATGGGTCAGTGTGGACTTGTTGGGCCGAATGGCCTTTTTCCATTCGGTCAGGATTCTATGAAATATTGTTTTTCCTGGCTGCATTCAGATTAATGATAAACTTTACATTTTGTTTAAAGAAAACAAACAATGACCTCACTGAAGTAATGAATTTCAAAGCCTGTTTTCTAATTTAGTTAGAGTCCCATTAAAGTCCTTACATGGGAAAGACTCCCCACTCAGTGTTGCCTCGCCAGATTATGTCAAGGGCTTCATGAGGATTTTATAAAATGAGGAGTTGTTATAAAACCCTAGTATACTTTTTTCAGGAGATCTATCAAGTTTTCACAGCCAAACATGAAAACTGTTGCTGAATTATACAGGGAATTGCTGACACCAATTCAACACAAATTCAAACAACTAATTACAAAACCAGAGGAAAGTTCAGAATGTTCTGTAAGTGCAAACACAATAGTATATCAATTTTGTCTCAAGTAATGGACTTTGAATGGCTGTAGAAGCATTTTTAGTTTATATCAACATAACTTCACTCGCTCAGAATTGCCAACATAAGTTTGGGAACATATGCAGATTAGTAACTCAATGTCAAAATTGAAATAAGAATGATGGTCCAAAGCACATTTATTAATATAATATTTCTTTTCCTGTTCATAATGTGAAAGATTTATTTCTGCTGTTAGCAAATACCGTAATAACATGTATGCCAAAATAATTTAGTAATGATCTCAGTATTGCTTTTCACGGTTATTGGTAATCTATGGCAAAGCCTAAAGCATTGGGTGTAACATAGTCTGCCAAAATCGGAGGTGCTTTCCAGTCAACGAGTTATTATTGAAATGTAATTGCTGTTGTAATGTGGCAAATGCAGAAAGAAATAGAATGGGATTAACAATGCCTGTGAAAGGAAGAGTAGCAGGGCCAGTGTCAGTGTGAGACAGTATTACAGGATCACTGGCAGTGGTAGTAGCAATTTCTCTGGAAGTAGATCAAAAGCATTAGTTTAGAATTTAAAGACATGTTTTTTTTTAACAATTTAATGGTACTCTAAATCCACCAGCAGCTCACATTTAACATTTCTGCATCAATTATAAATACTCTGTACCCAGCATGATATGTGCTGATCATTCATCCAGCTTAATGAATTGACAGTAGAAATAGACCAGAGTTAATGAAGTTAAAAATCACAAAACACCAGATTATAGTCCAACAGGCGCTTTTTCAGCAACACATTTTCAGCTCTGATCTCCAGCATCTGCAGTCCTCACTTTCTCCTCGAAGGTTTAATTGGAAGCACACTAGCTTTCGGAGCGATGCTCCTTCATCAGGTGATTGTGAAGGGCTCAATCCTAACACAGAATTTACAGCAAAAATTTACAGTGTGATGTAACTGAAATTATACATTGAAAAATTGATTGTCTGTTAAGCCTTTCATCTGTTAGAATACAGTGATAATTTCACTTCTTTCATGTGTAAATCACAAAACCTTTTTTAAAAAAAGTTGCATTCTCGGGTTAGCTGTTAACAATGGGTGATAGCTAGACAATATGTTGAAGGTGTTGGCCCCCTGTGTTCTCTGTCTATGCCATGATGTTTAGATTGATTCTAATCTAAAAAGTGAGATAATGGAGTTTTACATAAATTCATGCAGTTTTTGAGCTCAGAGTTCTACATGAATGTATGCAGTTTTTGAGCAAAGTACAATGTAACCCTGCAAGTACAAATTCACCCCCCAAAATATATGTGTGCATGTGGGTCTTTGTCTGTCTGTGTGTGTGTGTCTGTCTGGGTTGGGGGTTGTGAGTGTGAGAAAGTGTATGTGTGTGTGTAGTGAGTGCAGAGTTTCTTAGGTCGTATGGGAGTGTGTGTGTCTGTAAGGGTGTGTGTGGGTGTCTGTGTGCGCATATGTGTGTATAGGAGTGCCTATGTGTATGTGAGAGTGTGTGTGTGTAGGAGTATCTATGTATGTGTATAATGCAATGGTGGTCACCTGTAATGTGACATGAACCCAAGGTCCCAGTTGAGGCCCTCACTATGGTACCGAACTTAGCTATCAGCCTCTGCTCGGCCACTTTCCTCTCCTGCCTGTCCCGAAGTCCACCTTGGAGGATGGTCACCCGAAGGTCCGAGGCTGAATGCCCCGGACCACTGAAGTGTTCCCCAGCTGTGAGGGAACCCTCCTGTCTGTTGATTGTTGTGCGGTGCCCATTCATCCATTGTTGTAGCCTTTGCTCGGTTTCCCCAATGTACCAGGCCTCAGGGCATCCCTACCTGCAATGTATAAGATAGACAACGTTGGCTGAGTCACCTGAGTATCTGCCATGTACAAGGTGGGAGGTGTCTCCACGCGTAATAGTGGTATCTATGTAGCATTGTGAGGTTGTCTGTGGATTTGCGGTAGAGTGTGGTGCTGAGGTGTCCATTCTTGATGGAGATACATGTGTCCAAGAATGAGACAGATAGTTGAGAGTAGTCCATGGTGAGTTTGATGGTGGGATGAAACTTGCTGGTGTCACTGTGTAGTTTTATCAGTGACTCCTCACCATGGGTCCAGAGGAAGAAAATGTCATCAATGTACCTGGTGTACAATGTCGGTTGGAGATCCTACATAGAGAAGAAGATTTGCTCGAACCTGTGCATAAAAATATTGGCATATTGAGGTGCAAATTTGGTCCCCATGGCTGTTCCGTGGACGCTTCCGCACTCTACACCAGCATCCTCCACAATGATGGCATTGCGACAACAGCCTCAGTACTCAACACCAACATCTGCCAGTCTCCAAACACCATCCTACAACTCATCCGTTTTATCCTTGATTACAACGTCTTCACCTTTGACAACCAGTTCTTCATCCAGACACACGGAACAGCCATAGGGACCAAATTTGCACCTCAATATGCCAATATTTTTATGCACAGGTTCGAACAAAACTTCTTCTCTATGCAGGATCTCCAACCAACATTGTACACCATGTACATTGATGACATTTTCTTCCTCTGGACCCATGGTGAGGAGTCATTGATAAAACTACACAGTGACATCAACAAGTTTCATCCCACCATCAAACTCATCATGGACTACTCTCAACTATCTGTCTCATTCTTGGACACATGTATCTCCATCAAGAATGGACACCTCAGCACCACACTCTACCGCAAACCCACAGACAACCTCACAATGCTACACTTCTCCAGCTTCCACCCAAAACATATTAAAACAGCCATCCCCTATGGACAAGCTCGACGCATATACCAGATCTTCTCAGATGAGGAGGAACGTGACGGACCCTGGAAGTACTCAAGAATGCCCTCACAAGAACAGGGTACGATGCTCAACTCATCGACCGCCAGTTCCGACGTGCCACAGCAAGGAACCGTAATGACCTCCTCAGGAGACAGGCACGTGCTACAACCGGCAGGGTACCCTTCGTTATTCAATACTTCCCAGGAGCTGAAAACTTACGCCATGTTCTTCGTGACCTGCAACACATTATCAATGAGGATGAGCAACTCACCAAGACCTTCCCCACACCTCCACTACTTGCCTTTAAACAACCGCCAAACCTCAAACAGATCGTTGTTCGTAGCAAGCTGTCTGGCTCTCAGGACAACTCCATACAACCCTGTCACGGCAGGCGCTGCAGGACGTGCCAGAGTGTGGACATAGATACCACCATTACGCGTGAGGACACCTCCCACCTTGTACATGGCAGATACTCAGGTGACTCAGCTAATGTTGTCTATCTTATATGTTGCAGGCAAAGATGCCCTGGGGCATGGTACATTGGGGAAACCGGGTAAAGGCTACGACAATGAATGAATGGACACCGTACAACAATCAACAGATAGGAGGGTTCCCTCACAGCTGGGGAACACTTCAGTGGTCCAGGACATTCAGCCTCGGACCTTTGGGTGACCATCCTCCAAGGTGGACTTCGGGACAAGCAGCAGAGAAAAGTGGCCGAGCAGAGGCTGATAGCTAAGTTCGGTACCATAGTGAGGGCCTCAACCGGGACCTTGGGTTCATGCCACATTACAAGTAACCATTGTTACACTATACATACACACAGATACTCCTACACACACACACACACTCTTACACACAAACAGGCACTCCTATACACACATACACACAGATGCGCACACAGACACCCACACACACCCTTACAGACACGCACACTCCCACACTCACACATGCACCCCCTCATAGACTTAAGACACTCTGCACTCACTACACACGCATACACACTTTCTCACACTTACAACCCCCAACCCAGACAGACACACACACACAGACAGACAAAGACCCACATGCACACATATATTTTGTGGGGTGAATTTGTACTTTCAGGGTTACATTGTACTTTGCTCAAAAACTGCCTGCATTTAGGTAGAACTCTGAGCTCAAAAACTGCATGAATTTATGTAAAACTCTGTTATCTCACTTTTTAGATTAGAATCAATCTAAACATCATGGCATAGACAGAGAACACAGGGGGCTAACACCTTCAACATATTGTCTAGCTACCACCATTGTTAACAGCTAACCCGAGAATGCAACTTTTTAAAAAAAAGGTTTTGTGATTTACACATGAAAGAAGTGAAACTATCACTGTATTCTAACAGATGAAAGGCTTAACAGACAATCAATTTTTCAATGTATAATTTCAGTTACATCACACTGTAAATTTTTGCTGTAAATTCTGTGTGTTAGGATTGAGCCCTCCACAATCACCTGATGAAGGAGCGTCACTCCAAAAGCTAGTGTGCTTCCAATTAAACCTGTTGGACTTATTTGTGTGATTTTTAACTTTGTACACCCCAGTCCGACACCGGCATCTCCAAATCAGAGTTAATGGAATAAGTGATGAGTGATTGGATATTCTTGTCTTACTTACAATGGAAGAGTGGAGTGTCAGAGGCTGAGGGGTGACCTTATACAGGTTTACAAAATCATGAGAGCCTTGGATAGGTTAAATAGACAAAGTCTTTTCCCTGGGGTGGGGCAGTCCAGGGCTATGATAAAGAATTCACAGAAGTGAGCTTTTGGCGATAATATTAGAGAAAAATGGCTGAATGGCAACATAATAGAACAGACAAAGTGGATGTACAGAGATTCACAAGGAATACAAAATGTAACTACAAAATAAGAGAAATATAAAATAAATTTGTTGGCAATTCTAAATTAAAGGACAGTACATTTTGATCAAGTGATTAAAAAAAACTTACAGAAGAAAGCCAAACTTTGGAAATACACTGTATGAATGAAGAAAAACAATTACAATGGGCTAAATCATAATCTTCTTTGGCTCAGCATTAGTTGCAATGAATTTCCTAGATGGTTTTGTTTTGATATGAAGCCTAGTAAGATTTCTTGGTGTACCTTACCAAACTCATCTCATTAACTATTTACCTCACTCCATGGTGTCTTTCTCATCTGATTTGAGCGCTACCTTACCAAGCATCATTCCCAACACCAACTCACCACTCATTGATATCCAGTGAAATGCCATCATCTCTGGTACCCACGCTGCCTTTGAAAGGCTCCATCCAAACAAGGATTGACAATCCAGCATTGCCCCTCACCAGAAATGAAAAGGCTCAGCATCAGATGCCTTTTCCAGCATCACATTTTATTGAATCTGACTGTCCAGTGTCTGCAGTCCTCACTATCTCCTAGGTAGGAGATGGCTGACATTCCTTTGTACATATAACCCTGTTCACCCCACCCAACTTATTGTTTAACCACTAGGCCACACAATTTATTTATCCTTAACTGCAACACATTGAAATACCCTTTTGAAATCACTGCTCCATTATCCCCAGTTAGCGAGTTTTGAGAAGATTTATAGCTCAGGTTGAGGTTCAGGATGTAGGTTTACTCGCTGAGCTGGAAGGTTCATTTTCAGACGTTGCGTCTCCATACTAGGTAACATCATCAGTGAACCTCCGGATGAAGCCTTCCAGCTCAGCGAGCAAACCTACATCCATTTTCCCGTGTCTACCACTGCCCTACAGCTTGTTATTGCCTAGTCAGTGAACCTTACATACAGGCAATTCCAAATGTCAGCTTTCATTTACAGCCAGGAAAAGCATACAGAAGCAAAGTGAATAGAGAAGGCAGTCCACTCCTACAGTGCAAACTAAATGCTGGCATCATGAGCATCATGCAATCCATAATGCCTTTATCCCTCATCTAATGGAATTAGATGTCAATAAGGTTCTGTCTGTATGTAGTCCATGCAATTGAGCTCTGTCATGAACAAAGAGAGCTTCATCCTCCTCATCATCCTACCATTCTCCCAATTCCTCAGCATCAAGCACACTGCCTCATTTCCTGCTCTAAATGTGGAGAGCACTGCCCACCAGAATGATGTGACACACTGTGTGTGCACTATACTGGCGAGCCCCCAGCCATCCACAGCAGGCTGCTGTAAACTACATTTTCAACAGCCCTGCTCTTCGCTCCTATATGACTCTGTGTGCACCAACGTGGTAAAAGTGATGTACTGGCTAAGTAAGCAACACATTACATCAAAAAGGGAGTGCCAGCTATTCTCTGACCCCCCTCCCATTCCAGACTAAAGAAATTCAGTCGGGTCTATTGTAACATTTCCTTGACATATGATGCACTTTTATAACATCCCCTCCTCAGTCTCCTACACTCTAAAGAAAAAAGTCCTAACTTGTCCAACCTCTCCCTATAACTCAGTCCCTTGAGTCCTGGCAACATCCTTGTAAACATGAGGGTAAGCCAGCCAATAATACAAAGAAAGACTGGAAGAGTTTCTTTAAATATATAAAGGGCAAAAGAGAGGTAAAAGTGGATATTGGGCCACTGGAGAGATAGTAGTGGGGAACAAGGAAATGGCTGAGGAACTAAATAATTACTTTGTATCAGTCTTCACAGTGGAAGACACAAATAATATCCCAAAAATTCAAACATTCAACAGAGTGAGGGGACAGAGCTGAGTATGATGGCCATAATCAAGGTTCTAGAAAAACTGAGTGGCCTAAAGGTGCATAAGTCACTTGGACCATATGTTTTACTCCCCAGTGTTCTAAGGGAGATAGCTGAAAAGATAGTGGAGACGTCAATGGTGATCTTTCAGGAATCACTAGAGTCAGGGAGGATCGAAGAGGACTGGAAAATTGCTAATGTGACACCCTGTTTAAAAAGGGAATAAGGCAAAATAAACTTTCAGACCGATTAGCCTAACCTCTGTTGTGCGTAAGATCCTGGAATCCACTGTGTAGGATGAGATTTCTGAATACTTGGAAGTGTATGGTAAAAATAGGGCCAAGTCAATATGGTTTCATCAAGGGGAGGAGAAAGTGAGGACTGCAGATGCTGGAGATCAGAGCTGAAAATGTGTTGCTGGAAAAGCGCAGCAGGTCAGGCGGCATCCAAGGAGCAGGAGAATCGACATTTCGGGCATGAGCCCGAAGAAGGGCTCATGCCCGAAACGTCGATTCTCCTGCTCCTTGGATGTTGCCTGACCTGCTGCGCTTTTCCAGCAACACATTTTTAGCTTCATCAAGGGGACGTCATGCCTGACAAATATGCTAAATTTCTTTGAGGAAATTATGAGCAGGTTAGACCAAGGAGAGCCAATGGATGTTATCTACCTGGACTTCAACAAGGCATTTGACAAGGTGCTGCGCAGGAAGCTGCTCAGTAAGATAAGGGCCCATGATTTTAGAGGCAAGGTGCTAGCAGCATAGAAGCTTGACTGTCTGACAAGCAGAGAGTGGGGATAAAAGGGTTCTTCACAGAATGGCAACCAGTGACAAGTGGTGTTCCACAAGTCTCAGTATTGGGACCACAACTTTTCACTTTATACATTAACCATCTACAGAAAGGAACTGAGGGCATTCTGGCTATGTTTTCAGATGATACAAAGATAGGTAGAGGGACAGGTAGCATTGAGGAAGTGGGGAGGCTGCAGAAGGATTTGGACAGGTTAGGGGAGTGGGCAAAGAAGTGTCAGATGGAGTACAACGTGGGAAAGTGTGAGGTCATGCACTTTGATAGGAAGAATAGAGGCATGGGCTATTTTCTAAATGGCGAGAAAATTCAGAAATCTGAAATGCAAAGAGACTTGGGAGTTCTAATCCAGGATTGTCTCAAGGTAAACTTGCAGACTGAGTCAATAGTTAGAAATGCAAATGAATAATGGCAATTATTTTGAGAGTACTTGAATATAAAAGCAGGGATATACTTCTGATACTCTACAAAGCTCTGGTCAGACCACATTTGAAGTATTGTGCGCAGTTTTGGGCCCCATATCTCAGGAAGGATGGTCTGGCCGTAGAGCATGTTCAGAGGATGTTCATGAGAATCGTCCCAGGAATGAAAAGCTTAATATGTGAGGAATGTTTGAGGACTCTGGGTTTATACTTGATGGAGTTTAAAAGGATGAGGAGGGATCTAATTGAAACTTAGAGAATACTGAATGGCCTGGACAGAGTAGATGTTGGGAAGATGCTTCCATTGGTAGGATAGACTAGGACCTGAGGGCACAGCCTTAGAGGAAAGGGAGTACCTTTTAGATAGAGATAAGGAGAAACTTCTTCAGCAGTGAATCAATGGAATTCATGCCACAGAAGGCTGTGGAGGTCAGGTCATTGAGTGTATTTAAGACTGAGATAGATAGGTTCTTGAGTATCAAGGGGATCAAGGGTTACTGGGAGAAAGTAAGAGAATGGGGTTGAGAAACTTATCAGCCATGATTGAATGGCAGAGCAGACTTGATGGGCTGAATGGCCTAATTTCTGCTCCTATGTCTTTATGGTGTTATGGTCTAAATTTCTTCTGCACTGTTTCCAGTTTAATAACACCCTTCTTATAGGAAGGTCACCAAAACTGAACACAATACTCCAAATGCAGCCTCACCAATGTCTTGTACTACTGCAATAACTTCCCAACTTCTATACTCAGTCTCCTGACTGAAGGCCAGTGTGCCAAACACCTTCTTCACTGCCCTGTCTAGCTGTGACCCCACTTTCAGTGAATCGTGCACTTGAACCCCAACGTCCCTCTGTTCCACTACACTCCTTAAGGCCACACCATTCACCATGAAACTAGTACTTCTTTTTTGTCTTTATCCCTTTTCCCATTTCACCAACATAAAACATTTCTAATTTTTCCCAGTTCAATGAAAGGTCAAAATCTGAAATGTTAACTCTTGTGTTTCTCTCTCCCTCCCCCAGATGCTGCCAAACTTGCTGAACATTTCCAATATTTTCTGTTCTTATTACCAATTTCCAGCATCCGTGGTATTTTTGCTTTCATGATTTTACAATCCATACCGATGCAATTTAAAAATGCAGTTGCTGAAGCCACACAGCTCCACCAAAAAATGTCATTGTCCACACATAATTGCACTGATAATGATAGTTTTCTAAGTATTTTGAGGGCAAACATATTTTTAACAGTAATAAGAATCAACAATGCACCTACTGACAGAAAGCACAGGATAGTGGCTCTCAGACTGTCTACAATGTCAGATTAAAGAAAAGGGCAAAGTCAGAAACAGTGTGGGGTCAGTGAGTGACAGCTGTGAGAGACATGAATGGCATAAATGACCTACATAAGGAAAATTCAGACTGGCAGCACTTTAAGGTCTACTCTGTTCAGTAACCCTTAAGAATCTTCTGTGCCCCACTCTCAGTAAATCAAATGAGATTATATCATCATAATGATTCTTTTGATGAAAGAACATCAATAATAAACCGAGCTTAATTTACTTTCAATAATAGTGTAATGTTGGCTGATGCATGTGATATTGAATTAATACTCACAGAGATCTGGCTTCATTGCTCCTGTGAGGTCAGCAGGAAAGTGTTTTATAAAGAGTTAAATGTGATGGGCTGCTGATGATGCTAACTGACAATGATATCAGAATTTTTGGGGGGACTGATTTGGATAATGATGTATGAGTATTTTTTGTAAGGATTGGGGTAGTGATTGGGTAGAACCTAGGAAAGTGCATGTTTTGGGACAAAGTGGTAATTAGCTGGGGCAGTAGTGAAAATGAAGGAGTGAGTTGTAGCTCCCATTGCTGAAAGCAAGCTTTCTCCTCTTACTCATACATTTCAGACCTGCCCATCAACGTCCACCAACACATCCTTGAGAATCCAAATAACTTTCCAAATCCTTCAAGTAACATCAAACTAGTATAAATGTGCTTAAAGAAAGTCAGCCCTAATATGAAACATAATTGGTCTAGATCATTTTGAAAGACTCTCACCATTGATTGTACATTTGTAAAGGCTAATAGGAAAGTCAAGTAACAGCCAAGTATTAGAAAACCATTGCAGCCTTATGGCAAGGGAGAGGTCTATTGGACAATCAGCTGCTGATGTCATTTAAACAGAATTTCACACTGCAGGTGCTGGAGATCTGAAACAAAAACAGGAAGTGTTGGAGAAGCTCAGCAGGTCTGAGTTCATGTTTCAAGTCCACAGGGCGTTTGTCAGACCCTTCTGATCAAAGGACACGGGACTCAAAACATTAGCCCTGTATCTTCTTTCCCCAAGTTTCCTTTAGGGAAGGAAATCTAACATCCGCACCTGATCTGACCCTTGTATGAATGCAGATCCACAACACACAGTTGATTCTCTATTGCCCTCTGAAATGGCATCGTATGCCACTCAATTGGATCAAAGGCTATAAACAATTGATTGATTTCATTAATCCTCTTGAAGGATTTATCTTCCAACAAGGGAATAGTGTAATATCAAATGAACCCCCAGCATCAACAAGACATTGGTAATAACAACAAAACCAACCAAGTCAATCTTGCAATGTCTGCCTTACTGATATCATGGACTTGTGCCAAAATTGGAAAACCTGTGCTGTTTTAGTGCATAGCTAAAGTAAACAGGAGACCTCAGGAACTAGGTCAGCTCTACCTCAAAGAAGTATTAAAAAATCTGAGAGCCAACTGTTGGAAGGAAAATGATCCATGGAGGTCAATGAAATATCATTAACTTGAAATGTTAATCGCTGTTATTTTCCCTACACAGATGTGGCCGGACCTGCTGAGAATTTTCAACATTTTCTACTTTGTGACATTGTGATAATGCTTTCTGCACTACAGGATAGAGAGGGCACCGTTTAAGATTTAAAGTCCTCCCTTTTAAAATAGAAATGAGGAGATTTAGTTTCACTATGAGAACCATTAGTCTGTGACATTCTCTTCTCCAGAAAGCATTCTGGGTTGGGCCATTGAACTTCCTTAAGAAGAATTTAGAAAGCTGTTCGATAGACAAGAAAGTCAAGACTTATATGAGGCAAACAGAAAAGTGTAGCTGAGATTACAATCATCAGCCCTTATTTTATGAAATGGGGTAGCATGTTTGAAGGGCCAAATAGTCTACTATTGTTCTTAAGTCCTATGTTTCAATGTATGCATATGAAAATCCATATGCACAGCATCAATGATATCAGCCCTTTATCTCATTAAATAATTCAATCAAGTTAATCAAACATAATCAGAGAATGCAAGAGGAACTCAGCAGATCTGGCCAAATCTAATGAAGGAGAAACAGAGTTAACATTTCAAGTCTGGTATACTCTGCTTCAGAAGAAGTTTCCCTCTCAACAGATACTGCCAGGTCTGCTGAGTTTTGCCAGCATTGTCTGTGTTTGTTTCAGATTTCCAGCATCTGCAGTATTCTGCCTTTAGTCAATCATGATCTTCATTGTCATTTATAACCCCATACTTTTCTAAACTCCAATTAATGTTGTCCTGGATCATTACATACACCACTCGACATGCCAGCTCACTGCACTGTCTGACCCACTGCAGATGATGCAGGTTCCTGCCATAAGCATCTTTAAGTGCAAGAAACCAAACAGCCTGCTTTGCAGTATAACAGAGGAAAGACATCTTCCGGTCTGACGAGAAGAGTCTCTCATAGTTACCAAGATATAGTTTGTTGCATGTTAGCAACTAATCATGGCTTACACTGATATGATAGACAAAAAGACAAAGAACTGCTGGTGCCAGGAATCTGAAACAAAAACAGAAATTGTTGGAGAATCTCAGCAGGTTTGGCTACATCTGTAACATGGAGAAAGTGAGGACTGCAGATGCTGGAGATCAGAGTCGAGAGTGTGGTGCTGGAAAAGCACAGCAGGTCAGGCAGCATCCGAGGAGCAGGAGAATCAACGTTTTAGGCATAAGCCTTATTCCTGACAAAGGGCTCATGCCTGAAATGTCAATTCTCCCGCTCGTCAGATACTGCCTGACCTGCTGTGCTTTTCCAGCACCACACTCTCGACTCTGCATCTGTAACATGATAGACACAGTTACAGAGACTTTGAGGAGAACCAGTTGTTAGTCCTCATTCCTTCAAGATCCTATTGTTGACAAGTTCATCTGTCATCACCATGGTCATGATGCTTGTGGCACTCCTCAGTATTAACCCTTTCAGACCAATATGCAACTTGTGTATCAAAGATATTGGATTTCAACACAGAATCTGAGATGCATCCCTTCAAAAGGAGCAACACCATGACTTTGTCCTGCTTCTCTTCTTTTTTGTTCTCTGAAACCCCTATCGCCAAAGTTTGTGACTTGCAAACCCACCAGAGGACCTCATCATGAATGTTGCTCCAGTCAGATGAAAAGAATTCAGCCAATCATACGGAGCCTGGAAGAGATCCCAGTGCCAATTGCTTGTGTCTAAAGTGATGTAGGCTGGAGACCAAACAACAACAACACCAAACACAAACAAAACCCCATGACCTCTCTCTGAAAGTACTGTAAACACCAGTTGAGAGGCTTCCATTCTTTGAAAATGAAATAATTTTTCTACTGCTGTCAATCTCATTTCCTTTGCAGATTTTCTTTCTAAAATAGACGAAGAAAAAGAATCTCTACAGTGTGGAATCAGGCCATTTGACCAACAAGTCCACACCAACCCTCCGAGGAGTAACCCACCGAGACCCATTCCCCTACCCTATTACTCTACATTTCCCCTCACTAATGCACCCAGACTACACATCCTGAACACTACGGGCAATTTAGCACGGTCAATTCACCTAACCTGCACATCTTTGGATTGTGGGAGGAAGCTTGAGCCCCCAAAGGAAACCCACGCAGACACGGGGAGAATGTGCAAACTCCACACAGATGGTTGCCCGAGGCTGGAATCAAATTCAGGTCCCTGGCGCTGTGAGGCAGCAGTGCTTACCATTGAACCATTGTGCCAAAGATTGAGATATATGCCCAGTCAACAATTTTCTAAATTAATCATTAAGATAGCACATCTTCCTAACTGTACTCAGAGCCTTCAGCTTTTCTTGTAAGTCATTTGCAACAGTTTTAACTTTAATATCACTACAGCTGAATGGAAATGCAGCAGGAAAGAATCTTTAGTGAACGTGTTTCCATTTGGTTTTCTCATAAGCCTAATGTCAAATTGAATTCCAAAATTCTGACCAATTTCCATACAGAGGAGAAATGAAAAACAACATCAGGTTTCAATAAAAATAGTCTGCAGAGATTGTAATTAGGCAATCTCTCCATGATTTTCAATGATCATTTTTTAATTAAAATAACAATTCAGTCATAATATTCCCACTTCAGGAGAAGATACTTTGTTTGCATCACGACATTTATCAGGAACTATATTCATCAGATTATTAATTTAATTGAGTGTGGTTTTGACATTATTCAGCCACTATACCCTCCTCCTGAATGTATGACTTTCCTTTTAATAAGACTAATGCCAGAGAAAACATTAAATGTCACACCAGAAAATAGTCACATTGGAAAATTCCTTGGGTATCGATTTTCTTTTCAGTGATTCTAATCAGATCCTTCGTTGAAAATAACACATAGTTTTGGCAAGAATTACCAATTCTTCCGCTGTAAATTTATTTTTTTCATCTTATTTTCTGAGTTAATAAAAGCTTTCTAATTGTAGGCTCTACAGAGGGAAGAACTCTGTGCCAAAACAAATTGTTTATGGGAAAATGATGTGTAAGACCATCTCCTGTTGGATATTACAGTCAAAGGAAAAATAAACAGAATTGTTGCTGTCTAAACATGTTAGAGGATGTTGGTTAGAGAGAGTCTCTACAGGTTGGACTCTCAACACTCTCACTCAGCCAACGTAGAACATTCAGTTCTAGTGAAAGGTCATTGAGACGCCTTCTTTCTCCACAGATGCCGCATCACAAGTTGAATGCTTCCAACATTTTCTGTTTTTATTTCAGATTTCAAGCATCTGCACTATTTTATTTTTGGACCATTAGTGTATTGTTGTTCTGCATGTCAGTGTAGTTCAAACACAGAAACATAGAAAATCAAAGATGTAGACTATTCAAACTTTTGAGTATAGCAGTTGGAACATTATGTTGAGATTGTACAGAATTTTGGTGAGGCCTCTTCAGGAGTACTTTGTTCAGTTCTGGTCTCCCTGTTATAAGGAGGATATTAAGCTGGAGAAGGTTTAGAAGAGATTTACCAGGATGCTGCCCAGAATGAAGGGTTTAAGTTATTAGGAGAGGTTGAATAGGCTGGGACCTTTTTTCACTAGAGTGCAGGAGTTTGAGAGGTGACCTTATAGAGGTTTATAAAATAATGAGGGCATTGATAGGGTTAATGGTCGGTATCGTTTCCCAAGAGTGGGTAATTTCAAGGTTAAGGGACATATTTTTAAGGTGAGAGGAAAAAGATTTTAAAAGGGGAGGGGAGTTCTTTTACACAGAGACTGGTTTGCGTGTGGAATGAATTTCGGAGGAAGTGGTGGATGTGGGTACAGTTACAACATTTCAAAGACATTTAAATAAATATATTAATAAGAAATGTTTGGAGGGAAATGGACCAAGTCCAGGTGGATGGGATGAGTTTAGTTTGGGATTGTAGTCAACATAGACCAGCTGGACTGAAAGGTCTATTTCTGTGCTGTATGACTCTATAAGTCTATGTTTATGATTCAAGTCTACTCCATCATTCAATGTGATCATGGCTGATCATCCAACTCTGCACCCTGTTTCTGCATTCTTCCCATACTCTGATCCCTTTGATCTCTTTAACCCTAAGAACTATATCTAATTCCCTCTTGTAAACATGAATATGCTTTCAAATCAGTCAAAGCTCACAAAATAGATTGGAAAATTGATTAAGATTTAAGAAGTGCAGGTCCTGAGCAGGGTGTATAAGACGTTGGTGGTTGCAATACAGTTTGGAAACAATATGAGGTATAATTTATCCAAACATAGCCACACCCATTTTAATAATAACCTCAATCAAGCCTATCACTAGTAATTACACACCTTATTTCCAAATATCTGTATTTCCAAAGTTTATTGTACTTCAGAGCTGCCATATTTGAGAATATAGTTCACTGAATACCAATTCTACCTTTTCATTACATTTCTAATATGGATAAAATTTGAATGCCCTACAAAAAAAAAGAAAAACATTGAATGCTACTTCAGTGGATTATTTGCTATCATTTGCATAGTCTTTTTCAAATATGTAGGTTTCTGCAGTATTTCCAATTTGTGTTACTTTCTCATTTTCTGTTGACACTCTTCCCAGTTGTTTAATTCTCCTTGTTATTTTGAAAGACTCTTGACTTGTTGGTTTCTTGTTTGATATAGTTTCCCCGGCTGTTGTTTGCTGCTCTATTTTAATGAGCGAATGTCCAGTACTATATTATTGGTACGTGCTGTGATTACAAATCAAGAAATTGTGCACTCCTGAAGCCAACTGGATGGAAAATTAAGAGCCGGGGGGCACAGTTTCCCGCATGTGCCAGAAACACTGACTTAGAAAGCCTGCTCAATACTGCTTCTTGGCTTTTTCTCTGTTTCTTTCCTTTTCAGCATGTGCCAGCCTCGTTCCTTTCACTTTTGATTCTTAATCATTTATATTAAGCATCTCTCATTCCTCTCCTAATATTTTTTTGCTCCTCACATCCAACTCTCAGTTTGTGTATCAAAGGTAATGGATTTCAAGGTATTGTCCAAGACCCAATCTTCAGGTATTCAATATGACTTTCCCACAGCATAATGTGAAGTGGGTGGATGTGTGGCATTTGGTTGCATGGTTTTCATTATCATTAACAACTCCTGAAGCAGTCTCTTTCTACATACAGGAAGACCTAGACGACATTCAGCATGGCTGACAAATGACAAGTGACCTTTGTGATACATGACTCCCAGACTGTCACCAACTGCAACAAGAGAGAACCAAACCATTTCCCCTTGCCAAATAATGTCATGGAGCCAACTATAAGGTGTGAAAGGGGTGATTTAAATGCCTAGACACACAAGAGTCTAATAGCAGGAGATAGTAGTGAGACCAAGGAGGCTGCATTAAAAGCAGGAAATTTGCAATTTAAGTATAATTCAGGCAGGAATAGCTTATTAAGGCTGCAGGCACCACACTTTATTTGAGAGATTCATTTGAAAGGATGGGCATTGTTAATTATGTTGTGAAATGCAAAAAGTCATTCTCTTTTGCCTGTGAGAAGACAGGAAATCTCCACTTTATCTAGAAAAGTTGGAAAACCCACACTTTTGCTGCTGAATGTGGAAAACCAATATTTTGATGAGAAAATCTCCAGTAAATAGTAAAGAGAGACAGTGTTGTTGTATTACAGAGTTAGAAACCTTTAAGACAAGGAAAGTAAAGCAACATTACTGTATTGAAAATGTAAGAATATACTTCTGAAAAAGTTGGTATAATACAAAATTAAAAGCTTTTAAAGCAAGGAATAAAAGTAGCATTGAGAAATGGTGGAAGTAAAAAAGATTTAAGTAAGAAGAATGAATAATCATATAAGGAAGAAATGACGAGATAATATAGCCTGTCAAATTTAATATCCGAGATGGGCCAAATCAAACACAATACTCTACAGACTGGTAAAAAAACAGTTCTTAAGATACAGAAATGCTCTTTCCACAGAAACAGTAAATCACAAGTTCAACAAGTAAATATCTACTGTATTCAATGAGATCCACAGCAGATAATGTTGTAGGTATAAAGAACCTAGATACCTTGGAGAAGATTCTACATCATTCGACAGTTCCTTTAGTTCAAGAACAAACAAAGTGCTTGAAAGAGCAAGATTTAACGGAAGAGTTCAGTATTCAGGGGAATCCATTCATTCACTTGCTGAGGGTCTTCTCTCCAAGATGATCCTCCTCTGCCTGAACTTCCAAGTTTGAGGGAGGGCGGCAGGATGGAGTGGCAGGACCTGGCCTCCTCTACAATGTCCTCAATGTGTGTGTCTGGTTCCTCCTCAAACTGAGTACTTTCTCACACCTTGCTGCCTACTTGTGAAGTGATCCTCCTTCCCCTGTCACCATAGCATCAGTGCTGAGGATGGATGTCTCTCCAGTGGTCCTGGCTATTCATGGCAGCTATCATGGAGGCAGTCAGTCACATGACACAATGCGCTGGTGCAGTGTCTGAGCCAATGAGGGCCATTGTGTCCCACATACCTGCCTGCTGCTCATGATCCTACCTGTGTTTATGAATCCTCCAAAACAAAATTGACGGTCCTCAAATTTGCAAGATTCAGGCTTGGGTTCCGTACCTTGAGCGTCATTAAAATAATATGGGAGGCTAAGTGGGAACTTAATGTGATGATCACAGTTGCAGAACAAAGAGAAACGTTCATGAAAGCAATCACCCGATTTGTGTTTGGTCAACAAAGTGCACATTGCAATTATAAGATAAAGTATACCAGATTGAAAAAAAGAGTTCAGGTAAATTGCTGTTTCATCTGGAAAGAATATCTGAGGTCTCAAACAGTGGGAAGTGAAGCAATAGTTATTAGTTATCACATTGAATTAACAAGATCACAGCTTGGTTATGACAATAATCATAGTGTAAAGGGAACAAAATTATATTCCTCATCTCTTGCTGATAATCTTTATTACAGCTATGTTTGCAATTTCAAAACATGTCACTCATGGTTTGAAATTTTCCAATTCTTGTTTGCTTAAAAGATTTCTAGGCTTTGAGCCTAGTTACCTGATAGCCATGCATCCAAACTAAGAAAAGGGAAGGCAGACAGACACACAAATACTAGTCCATCATTTTGATATCTGTGTATGGATTTGATTTTGTCTCTTTGTCTGCATGGATTTTGTTGAAGTGTTCTGTATTTTTCTTCCAATTTCTTGCACATTGTCATAGTTGTATCTCACAGTCAGCAGGTTGCCTCTCATTCCTTACAGCTGTTACACCTCTTATTAATTCCAATGCTCCTGCTCATTCCTTAGTCCTTTGGATTATTCAGAAGACAACCACTACACAAGACAAAGCTCTGGAATATGCAGCACTGCACTGCATTGCCTGAGGCACTCACCATATGATATCTGCGGTTATACCTAGATTGACAGGGCATCAGTAGTGCACATTATGCTGAAGAGCATTAATTGCCAAGGGCATTTGGGACTGTAACAGGTCGTATTTAAAATTTATTTAGCATCAAGACCAATACCTGTGGTGTCGATGGGATTCAGAACTGGGCGCTGCTTGTGGGATAATCTTTTCCATTGTCCATTGGAGATTGGGAGATCTGAAAGCCCATTATTGCCCAATTGCTGGCAAATGTAACTAACTCTAATGTGAGGGTGTTATTGGTTGCTGTTTCACCAGCTAAACCTCGCTCTGAGTCCCCAAAGGAGCAAAGAAAGAAATGTGCAAGAAGAATTGAAGTGTGCTCTCTAAAATATAAGAGTAAAATATTAATGAAAGCATTTAATCAAAGACAGCTGGCAAAGAGTTGACAAGAATGAGAAAATATAGAATATAACAATGTGATTTGAACAACAACTATTTAATAGATTTGTTTCTTTAACTAACACATAGTAACCCTGAACAGCAATTTAATCTTTACATAGTTAATAATCAGGATAATTGAAGCAAAACAACAGGAGGATACCATTAACACCCATTTCCTCCATTTGTTAAAAGTGATGGTGAAAGATTAAATAACAACTAAAGTGGATGGGGGTGCCGTTTCTTGACCCCATCCTACCAACTAGTTGAGAAAGAATTGACATAAAGGAAAATATTATTGGAAAACTACTAAGACATAAAAGTCTGTATCTCACCTAATTGCTATGGTAGTGATGATCAAACATTGTACCAACATTTTGTCCTGTGCTAACATGAAAGTATACACATTACACAAACATAAACTTTCTGTTTATCTGGAAATGTTTTGGTACCTTGCTGATTGTTAAGCATCTTGATGGATTTTCGTTTGTGTTAGGCGTTTTAACAGAGAATAATAGTGGAGCCAAGTGCAGACAACTTTTAGTATGCCAACAGAGATACACACTACTGTCTGGGATGCTCAGTGGCTGAGATGTTGTTTTGGTACTTGACATAAGATAAGGAGACTATGATAATTGCGTTAAAGCATTTGGAATCTATATACAAAGAAATGTGAATACCTGTATAACAAATAGTCTCAAGTGCGGTGTTTAGTGATTCTAATTTTGGCAATCAGTCTATTATAGGAATATTGTTGTACAAAGAGATATTTTGCTTTCTACTCTCCTTTGCACAGCCTACTCCCGCAAAAATCATAATTGGTCATAATTGTGACCATAGTCATAAGCTGGTCTTCCAAAAGCATAAGGCTACCTTATCTTTCTACCCATGTGTGACCTGGAAATCTTGTCCAGAATCTCTATCTACCCTTACAGTTCTTCAGTCTCTGCCAAAAAATAAACTTTTATAAAAGGGCAAGAATATAAATTATATCAATGAGTTGAGAAAATTCACTGAAGGGAGTTAATTTTAACATTAAAAATGGGAGGTTTGGTGTTAAGAAGTAACAGTTTTAAAATTTCAAATGTGGCCACACTGTTCTCTTCTAATTTTAATGGACAGCCAATCTTTGCCAAAAGGTAAGTTGCCTATTTAAATATCAAGCTGGGGCTCTCAGACCTTAAGAAAGCCAGCAATTAAAGGGAATGGAGGATTCTTCCTGAAAAAATGCCTTTGAACAATCTTTCTCTATCAGGAGCATCAGGGGTGCTGCCTCCCAGCCTTAAATAAAATAATAAAAGGAGAAAGAGAGGATGGGGATGAACAGTCTGAACATACAGAAGGTAGAGAAAGATCAACCACTCAACAGTACTGAGGTGGCAGCAGCACTTCATCATGTAACACCAGTCACCTGCTCAGATACTGGAGGAAATAGTAACTCATGAGATAGTTCCTTAAAGGGCAAGTTTGCAGATGGCTTCTATTGAATAGAATTTTGGTGAAGACTTTAATAGGAAAGAATGCAAGAGAACCCTCAAGATGCATTGGCAGGCCGGTCAGACGGCTGTCTGGGAGCATGGAGGAGTCTACCTCCAATGTGATGCATAGCATTGATTAGAGCTCGAAACCCAGACTTTCTACAGTGGAGGGGATGGACAACTGCACTACATCACTGGCAGCCACGACCAGAACAGAGCATCCAGTGGTTAATGTCTCAGCTTCCACTGCAGTATGATTAGAGACCACCCAATGTCTCAGTGCTGCTTTTGAATCTCTGATGAAGGTCACTGCTCTACAGGCACAGATCTATGCAATTGGAGCTGAGGGTCTCTGTGCTGAATAGGCCACTTATAGCAATCCATATGCGATTTGCAGATTACTCAGATTACAGAAATATTTTGGTTACACATTGAAGATTTGTACTACCAAGGACAAGTTCTGTGGCACTATCTACCATTGCTCCCCAGATACCTAATGCATCGCTGATGACTTCCTGCTTTGTCATGTTTGCAGGGGAGTTCCCTTTAGACATTAGGAAACTCTTATACAATGAAATCCTGAAATCCTGAAATCCCAGATGGTCATACGAAGCCAAGATTTCATATTTGGGCAACACCAGAATAGCCTTGCATGTCACTCAGCAAAGACCACCAGGTAGACAAAGAGATTGGAATGACAATATGGAGATTGAATCTGCTGTTTTCTTTCAGTATCATAGTAAAGGTGTTCCCACCATGACTTCTCCAACAGTAGCTGCTGAGAATATGTTTTCATTTGAGGGTGAGCAGTGAAATGAGGAGCAATACAGAACAACAGTTACTAACAAATCATTTACAGAATTCAGGAGGAACTGCTTTGCAAGGTGAGTAGTTGGAATATAGAATTGTATCCACAAAGATTAGTTTAAACAAATAGCAACTGCTAACAGGGATTGACAAAGTAGACAGAGAGAGGATGTTACTTCTTGTGGGGCAATCTGAAAAGAGAGATCATAGTTTTAGGATAAGAGCCAGCACATTCAAAACAGAGATGAGCAGGAGCTACTTCTCTTTAAGTGTCATGAATGTGTGGAAATCACTAACCCAGAGTCCGGTGGATGTCGGGACATTGATTAAATTTAAGGAGGAGATAGATAGGCTTTTAATTAGTAATGAGTTGAAGGGTTATGGAAAGTGGGCAGGAAAAGTGGAGTTGGAGTTAAGCTGAAATCAGCCATGATCATGGCACAGCAGGCTCAAGGGGCAGCAATTGTCTACTCCTGCTCCTAGGTCTTGTGCTGTTATGTTCTTTTAAGGAGAAGTTAGATAAACATATGACCAGGGAAAGATATACAGTCATCTTGATGAAAGTGATGTTGCGCCTGCCACACAGTGTGTTTTAATTCTTATACCAACGAAAGAACTGTGAGTCAACTCTTCATAATAAAAGAAATATTTATTTATTTAATACAATTAATACAATAACAACAATACACTGTAAACTTATAATTTATTCTACAAATTTATCTGTGCTTTAACTTAACTCTGAATGATCGCATACCACCACACCAGAACTTGGCCTTCTCCCCACGGTTTCAGCGGTGTCTTCTCTTCCCAATGGTTATTCTCGAGTTACAGTCCAGAGCATGGTATTGCAGAGATTCTTATACTCCAAAATCTCCACTTCCTTTTCGCATGGGTCTTGAGTGTCCTGCAATAGATCGATCCAGCTCGATCACCCTGACCAATCGGACCCAACCATTCTTTGGTACATTGCTCAACTAGGCGAAAGTGAGGACTGCAGATGCTGGAGATTAGAGTCGAGAGTGTGGGGCTGGAAAAGCACAGCAGGTCAGGCAGCATCCGATTTTCATGCTCCTCAGATGCTGCCTGATCTGCTGTGCTTTTGCAGCACCATGCTCGACTCTTTGGTATGTTGATAGTAGGGTGGCCCTTAGACGTCTGTTCCTAGAGGTGCTGGGTGCACGTAGCCTCCTCCAAATAAGGATGTGAGGTACCTCCGTGTCTGGTACACACTCGGTGTTTCCGATCACCCTGAGGATGATGTCCATTGCCTCCATTCAAACCCAAATTAGTGTGTGTATTGTAGGGTGTACAACTACCAAGTTAGTTGCAAACTGTGTTGGTGGCTGCAGCCTGAATTCTGCAGTATTGTTTACTCATACAGTCGCTTTAGTCAAGGCTGGGTACCATTTCCCAGCATGCTTTAATCATTGTCCATCTTTTGTAACTCCATGATCAGTTCATCATTTTCCACCATAAGTTCATTGTATTGAGCAGCCTGTCCAGTCACAGTGATGTGGAAAAATTTCTTCTGTAGTGTAAACACTGACACAGACCAGTTGCACCAAATTTAAGAATTCAATGTAAATACAAGGATTTCTTGATTATTCTGTATGGATACACTCAGATAGATTGAATGACATCTCTCATCCATCATCTTGAGACCTTGTAATGTGTCACAAATAAGATTAGAAGATTTAAGTCATTTAAAAAAAGATAACTAGATATGTAATACCCAAAGGATATTAATAATGTTACTTTAAGAATATTTTGAAATCAATGATCCACATCTGTATAATCTACTTAAATGTATAATCAGAGATAACAGAGCAGTAATGCAAAGACTTAAAGAAAGTAAAATATCCAACCTACGCAATTTACAGTTCTCTGTGAATGCTTCATTAATATGATTCTATTAATAATACACCAGGGATGACTAGCAGTCATGAGCCATATGTGTGATGGAAAATGTGGCTTTTTGAATGTTTTGTTTAGCTGTCCAATGCACCTGCCCCAATAACAGATGCAATTATAACAAAGTGCAAGATCATCTACAGCAAGCGTCATTTCCTTCTGTTCTGATTGAACTAATTTATATTTACCTTTTAACTAAATTACTGCTAATTCTATGGTTACATATGTTACAAGGTGCAAAGAAAATATTGTTAGTATTCCTGTGCCAGTTATTTTCTTAATTTAAACTTTCAGTGAGCTGCAGCAAAGTAAACTGCATGAGAAAAAAGCTTTTAAAATTAGTTACAATGGGTTACAGCTGTTAAATCTTTTAAGTTTACAATCTTTAATAACAAAACTCAGTTAAATTACAATCAAGCACACCCGTAAGTCTACAGTTTGTTACAGTTCTGTTCTTTTTCTCCCACTTTAACATTTACAAATATGCCCAGAATTCATAACTATATTACAAGATGAGACTATAATCAATGCCCTATCAAGCTGCTAATCTGAGATGCTATGGAAAAAGGATTTAGAATGAATAATGTTCCCAAGCTACAAATTGAAAATCTTCATCCTTTTTTCAGATATCTCTCCATCAAAACTTGCCTGTGTTTTAATGTGGACAGAATAAAAAGTAAATCTAAATCCTGAACTATATAGTTAAAACAAGTATTGGCTTTTTGATTTAAGAAAATCGGAGGTGTTATTCGAAAAATATTGACTTTTTATTTCATGCCCGTTCTTGTGGTAAACCACATTGAAAATAGTGTTTGGGATCTGGGGTTCATCAATCAGGATGATTTTCCAATTAATCAAAGAGTATGAAAAATTGAATTTTGAATTGCATTCTACTTCAAGATCTAAACAATGATTAAGAATAGAAACAAGATGCTTTAGAAATATTTACTAAATATCAGGTAATATATTAAACTTGGAAGTTTTTTTTACAACAGAAAGTAGAATGCTGGTTTTCACTGTTATACATTACTGGTCAATATGTTAATGACCCAATTCTACATTTTTGCCACACATCTGGTCTGAGGTAAATAAGGAATGAGACAATTATATTAAACCCAGGGTACATAGAGACTATTCTGTCTTACCCAGAGTTGGGTAACTCTTTTGTAGTTTTTTTTAAACTAAGTACCATTTAGAGGGGAAGTTCCAAATTCTCTTGATAATTGAAATGGTTTTAACTGCAAATGTGTAAACAATGTTGGTGGACGATTCTGGAATCGACACTTTTAAATCTTTCTGGAATGATTTTGAATTCAACTATTTTAACGTAAATGCACCTCATTTTCCTCAGGGAAATCCCCCTTTCAGCTTTTATGCAACCTCTCTGAAGTCCAACAGCAGAGAAAATGTGAGTAAACATCATAAGAATAGAAGACCAACGTATCTTTCTCTGAAAGAGGAAAAAAAGTAAAATTCAGTCACCTGAATAAAAGATTGTATTAATTAGGCAAAGAGATGTCGTCATTTAATATGGAAGAATAGTGGGAAGAGAAAAGTGAGAGAGAGGTAATGTGATGATATTAAGTTGAGAGAGAGAGAGAAAAAACGAGAAGTTTAAAGCAATTATCATGCCCAGTCATGATTTGGAGATGCTGATGTTGGACTGGGGTGTTCAAAGTTAAAAATCACACAACACCAGGTTATAGTCCAACAGGTTTAATTGGAAGCACTAGCTTTCGGAGCACTACCCCTTCATCAGGTGGTTGTGGAGTATAAGATTGTAAGACAGAATTTATAGCAAAAGTTTACAGTGTAATGTAACTGAAATTATATCTAATTATTATATATAATTTCAGTTACATCACACTGTAAACTTTTGCTATAAATTCTGTGTCTTACAATCTTAAACTCCACAACCACCTGATGGAGGAGCAGCGCTGTAAAAACAGTGCTTCCAATTAAGCCTGGTGGACTATAACCTGGTGTTGTGTGATTTTTAACATCATGCCCCTGGCATATTGTAAACTTTGAGTCAATACCTTTGAACATCAGACACAAATACATTATTCAGAAGGCTGCCACAAATAAGTGTCTTTTGGGTTTTGGGATTACAGATAGGGTCAATTCTCTTGCAAATAATTAATTAAATATGGATGAAACTGAACAACACCTCACAGCCATCTATAGCTCAAGACAAAAAGATTGTGGAGTGTCCAGTCTGAATGACTCCATGTTTCATGTGGCACCAAAAGAAAGATCAAATTTCCATGGCCACTATCAACATCCTATTGTATTCTGGTGGCCTTCACATCAACACCAGACACGCTGGGCCTCTGAAGTGTTAACCCATAACAGAAGATATTAAATAAACAGCTTACTTGAAAATATGTTTAACTTGTGAAAAGTCATATGGTGAGATTTTTTTGTGAGAATCCAAAAAGAAAGAAGGACTCTTCCCCAACCTATTTGAATTTCAAGTTCACTTGAGAGCTAACATCAGAAATCATAAGTAAGCAGAGACTGAGTCAAGTGTAATCTATAGAAGTCCATTATCTTTTAACTGTATTCAATCTGTTTATGGGTGTATGACTGCGTGTGTATGGTATGCATGAGATTGAGTGTGGGACACTGCACTAATTTTTTGAGTGTCAGACAAAAAGATTGTGGAGTGTCCAGTCTGAATGACTCCATGTTTCATACGGCACCAAAAGAAAGATCAAATTTCCAATTTCCAACTCTAATTTATGGTTAGAGTGTGAGAGTCAATCACCTTTTTTAACCTTATAAAGGCTAGCTACTGCACAATATATTCGCAACACCCCCCAAGGGTAATGAAGTACACATCTATTACCATATGAGAGCAAATACATTATGCCTATGATGCAAGATAGAATTGAGGAAAGGGGTTAAGACTAAAGGAATGAAAGACAGAGGTAAAGGAAAAAAAAGTGAGAGATGGGGAAAGAAGAAAATTGAAAAAGAAGAAAACAAGGAAGATAATAGACAGAAAAACATCACAGGAGTGAGCATAAATGAAAAAGTGGCAATGAGGAAGAATACAGAGGACTGACTATCGGGAGAAACAAACAAGAAAGACAAACAAAAGGGTAACGAAGGTGAGAATAGGTCCCCTCAAAGAGCAGCAAGGTGGACTTTTTGTGGAGCCGCAGGAGATGGGGAGATACTAAATTAGTATTTTGCATCAGTATTTATTGTGGAAAAGGACATGGAAGGTACACAAGGTGGGGAAATAGATGGTGACATCTTGAAAAATGGCCATATTACAGAGGAGGAAGTGCCGGATGTCTTGAAATACATAAAAGTGGCTAAATCCCCAGGACCTGATCAGGTGTAGACAAAGGTGAGGACTGCAGATGCTGGAGATCAGAGTCAAGATTAGAGTGGTGCTGGAAAAGCACAGCAGGTCAGGCAGCATCCAAGGAGCTGGAAAATCGACGTTTTGGGCAAAAGCCCTTCATCAGGGATGAGGCAGGGAGCCTCTGGGGTGGAGAGATAAATGGGAGGGGGGTGGGGCTGGGGAGAGGGTAGCTAATTGGATGGAGGTGGGGATGAAGGTGATAGGTCAGAGGGGAGGGTGGAGTGGATAGGTGGGAAGGGAGATAGGCAGGTAGGACATGTCATGAGGATGGTGCTGAGCTGGCAGATTGGTATTGGGGTAAGGTGGGGGAAGGGGAAATGAGGCAACTGGTGAAGTCTACATTGATGCCCTGGGGTTGAAGTGTTCCGAGGCAGAAGATGAGAAGATCAGGTGTACCCGAGAACTCTGTGGGAAGCTAGGGAAGTGATTACTGGGCCTCTTACTCAGATATTTGTAGCATAGATAGTCACAGGTGAGGTGCCGGAAGACTGGAGTTTGGATAACATGATGCCACTGTTTAAGAAGGGTGGTAAGGATAAGTCAGGGAACTATAGACCAGTGAGCCTGACGTTGGTGTTGGGCAAGTTGTTGGAGGGAATCCTGAGGGACAGGATGTACATGTGTTTGGAAAGGCAAGGACAGATTAGGATAGTCAATATGGCTTTGTGTGTGGGAAATCATATCTCACAAATTTGATTGGATTTTTTTGAAGAAGTAACAAAGAGGATTGATGAGGGCAGAGCGGTAGATGCGATCTAGATGGACTTCAGTAAGGCATTCGACAAGGTTCCCCATGTGAGACTGGTTAGCAAGGTTAGAGCTCATGGAATACAGTTCTATTTGGATATAGAACTAGCTCAAAGGTAGAAGACAGAGGGTGGTGGTGGAGTGTTGTTTTTCAGACTGGAGGCCTGTGACCAGTGGAGTGCCACAAGGATCAGTGCTGGGTCAACTACTTTTCATCATTTATATAAATAATTTGGATGCGAGCATAAGAGGTATGATTAGTAAGTTTGCAGATGACACCAAAATTGGAGTGTAGAGGACAGCGAAGGAGGTTACCTCAGATTACAACAGGATATTGACCAGATGGGCCAATGAGCTGAGAAGTGGCAGATGGAGTTAATTTAGATAAATGTGAGGTGCTGCATTTTGGGAAAGCAAATCCAAGTAGGACTTATACACTTAATGGTAAGGTCCTAGGGAGTGTTGCTGAACAGAGTCCTTGGAATGCAGGTTCATAGCTCCTTGAAAGTGGAGTCGCAGGTAGATAGGATAGTGAAGAAGGCATTTGGTATGCTTTCCTTTATTGGTCAGAGTATTGAGTACAGGAGTTGGGAGGTCATGTTGCGGCTGTACAGGACATTGATTAGACCACTGTTGGAATATTGCGTGCAATTCTGGTCTCCTTCTTATCGGAAAAATGATGTAAAACTTGAAAGGGTTCAGAAAAGATTTACAAGGATGTTGCTAGGGTTGGAGGATTTGAGCTATAGGGAGAGGCTGAATAGGCTGGGGCTGTTTTCCCTGGGGAGAAAGTGAGGTCTGCAGATGCTGGAGATCAGAGATGGAAATGTGTTGCTGGAAAAGCGCAGCAGGTCAGGCAGCATCTAGGGAACAGGAGAATCGACGTTTCGGGCATTAGCCCTTCTTCAGGAATGTTTTCCCTGGACCGTCGGAGGTTGAGGGGTGACCTTATAGAGGTTTATGAAATCATGAGGGGCATGGATAGGATAAAGAGACAAAGTCTTTTCCCTGGGGTGGAGGAGTCCAAAATTAGAGGGCATGGGTTTTGGGTGAAAGGGGAAAGATATAAAAGAGACCTAAGGGGCAATGTTTTCATGCAGAGGGTGGTACGTGTATGTAATGAGCTGCCAGAGGAAGTGGTGGAGGCTGGTATAATTGCAACGTTTAAAAGGCATTTGGATGGGTATATGAATAGGAAGGGTTTGGAGGGATATGGACAAAACGCTGGCAAATGGGACTAGATTGGGTTGGGATATCTGGTCGGCATGGACGGGTTGGAGTGAAGGGTCTGTTTCCGTGCTGTACATCTCTATGTGTCCATAAGTAAGCAAGCAATTACTGTATCGCGAAAAGGATGATGAAAGGAAAATAGTCACAAAATGAGAGCTATTGGGAAGAATGAAGCAAAAATGCTGTGAAAGAGAGGGTGAGCAAAATTGAGTCGGAAAACGAGAGAAAAGGAATGAACTTTCGAGGCGAGATGAGAAATCAAAGAACATAGGTAATACAACAACGACAGAGACTGAGAGAATGGCAAAGGCAAGGACAGAAAGGTGAGCACTTTGAGATAGATATTGTGTCAAGAGGGAATGAAAGTGAACAAAGGACTGAGGGAACATACAGACATATAAACATTTGAATTAAGAGTGCTGGCAGACCATTCAGTCTCTCAAGACACTCAGCAATTCAATACAATTTTGGCAGATCTACCTGTAACCCTTATTCTCCTTTCAACCGTCCAGTTTGACTCCTTTGTCAATCAAGGATCGAAATAACAGCCTTAAAAATATGCAGTGATCCTACCTCCACTGTGCTCTAGGGAATAAAATGCCACAGACATATGATCCTCAGAGAGATAAAGAAATCTTTATCTCTGTTTTAAATGGGACTTTAAACTGTGTTCTTCTAGTTTCTCCACATGAGTAAGGAAGGATAAAAGTGAATGAGAGGTAGTAGCATATTTGAAAAGAGTAAGAAAAAAGATTTGCACTGACAGAGGGGAATCAGAGAGGTTGAGAAGCACTGGGCTTGTGTTTGTGTGAGATGGAGAGAAAGACAGACGAGAGCGTGCGAAAGAGTCAGGAAAGAGGAAGCGAAGGTCGGGGACTGGACACTGAGACAGGGAAGGAATCAGAAAATACAATCCAGATGCAGAAAACCAAGTTTTGGAACGGTCATGCTCATAGCTAAAGCTGCAGTGTTTGTGATATAGAATCCTACGCAGGCTGCTGATAACGGAACTCCGATTTCCAATATGCATTCCTGGTGTGAGAAAATCTGTGCCAGGGACATGAATCCGTAAAGAGTTCCCTTAGAGTTAAAGATCATGCCCCCGTATTAGTAGAGGGTTTATTTTACAGCTCTGAGCCCTGTACCATTGAACAATGCAGGGAAAGACATTTCAGGGAGAAGGTCTTTGAAGATTTCCAAGGTTTGGTAAGTTTGTACATAACATAGATTAATACAAGTACTTTGGTTAACGTCTTTTAAAACTAGCATATTTTGAGTCCTGTCAAAAACACTGAAAAAAATTCCAAAGTGAATATTATTGGAGCAAAAGCATTTTTCCCTAATGATAAATACTGATAGTTGCTGATGTCTATTATGTGTTTAAAACGGTCACTGCATTGTGATTGATATGATCAAACAAAAATGCAATGAAATAATGTGATGTCTGAACAAGAATAGGGTCTAATAGCAGACGAACTGGACTTGTACCTCTGAGCCATGAGTTGTCTGTGATAAGTGATGCTGACAGAGAGGTCAAACACACTGAAGTGGTTTGTTATGTGTAGTGTTGGGAAATCCCTGCTCCGTGTTTTGAGGGTGCTCGGTGCTGCGTTTGCTGCCGGGGTCTATCCGGGAGCCCTCAGCAGGTACAGGAGGCTGCTGCTGGCTGCAGCTTTCCGAAAGGACGGCGTGAAGGCGGTTTTGTGGTCCTGTGCTTGGAACCTTAAACCTGGCTTCTGCCCCTGCCATGGGAGCTTAGGTTCTCTGTCTCCGGCTGTACTCTCCCGAGCTACACGGGCAACAATGTAACCAGGAGCAGCGAGGCGTGAGGAGAGGGGCAGCCCGGGAAGAGAGTGATATTGCTGGGGGGGGGGGGGGGGGAGAGAAAGAGTGTGACAGCCCTGGGGTAGAGAGAATGACAGTCCCGGGGAGAGTGAGAGTGAGTGAGAGCGAGAGTGTGACAGCCTAGAGAGAGTATCAGCCGGGGGGAGGGGGAGTAGGGGGCGGTGGGGAGAGTGTGATAGTCTAGGCAAAGTGAGAGAGAGAGAGAGAGTGTGTGACAGTCTAGGGAGAGAGAGAGAGATAGTCACAGTCTAGGGAGAGAGAGAGAGTGACAGTCTAGGGAGAAAGAGAGAGTGACAGTCTCGGGGGACAGAGAGTGTCAGTGTGGGGAGAGGGAGGGAGAGAGAGAGAGAGTGACAGTTTAGGAAGAGAGGGGGAGTATTACAGTCTAAGGAGAGAGGGGAAGTGTGACAGTCTAGGGAGAGAGAGAGTGACAGTCTAGGGAGAGAGAGAGTGACAGTCTAGAGAGAGAGAGTGTCAGTCTAGGGAGAGAGAGTGACAGTCTAGGGAGAGAGAGTGTCAGTCTAGGGAGAGAGAGAGAGAGTAACAGTCTAGGAAGAGAGGGGGAGTGTTACAGTCAGAGGAGAGAGGGGGAGTGTGACAGTCTAGGGAGAGAGAGAGTGTGTGACAGTCTAGAGAGATAGAGAGTGTGACAGTCTAGAGAGAGAGAGAGTGTGACTGTCTAGAGAGTGGGAGAGTGTGTGTGACAGTCTAGAGAGAGAGTGTGACAGTCTAGGGAGAGAGAGAGAGAGCGACATTCTAGAGAGAGTGACAGTCTAGGGAGAGTGGGAGAGTGACAGTCTAGGGAGAAAGAGAGAGAGTGACAGACTGGGGGGAGAGAGAGAGTGACGGACTGGGGAAAGGGGGAGAGAGAGAGTGACAGTCTGGGGAGAGGGAGAGAGAGAGTGACAGTCTAGGAAGAGAGGTGGAGAGTGACAGTCTAGGGAGAGAGAGAGAGTGTCAGTCTAGGGGGAGAGAGAGAAGTGACAGTCTAGGGAGAGAGAGAGTGAGTGTCAGTCTAGGGAGAGAGAGAGAGAGTGTCAGTCTAGGGAGAGAGAGAGTGTCAGTCTAGGGAGAGAGAGAGTGTCAGTCTAGGGAGAGAGAGAAAGAGAGTGTCAGTCTAGGGAGAGAGAGAAAGAGAGTGTCAGTCTAGGGAGAGAGAGAGATAGTGTCAGTCTAGGGAGAGAGAGAGTGTCAGTCTAGGGAGAGAGTGACAGTCGAGGGAGAGAGAGAGAGAGTGACAGTCTAGGAAGGGAGGCGGAGAGTGACAGTCTAGGGAGAGAGAGAGACAGTCTGGGGAGAGAGAGAGAGAGTGACAGTCTGGGGAGAGAGAGAGAGCGTGACAGTCTGGGGAGAGAGAAAGAGTGAAAGTCAGGGGAGAGAGAAAGAGTGCCAGTCTCGGGAGACAGAGAGTGTCAGTGTGTGGAGAGGGAGAGAAAGAGAGTGACAGTGTAGGAAGAGAGGGGGTGTGTTACAGTCGAAGGAGAGAGGGGGAGTGTGACGGTCTAGGGAGAAAGAGAGAGTGACAGTCTAGGGAGAGAGAGAGTGTGTCAGTCTAGGGAGAGAGGGAGAGTGTCAGTCTAGAGAGAGAGAGAGAGTGACAGTCTAGGGAGAGGGAGGGAGAGAGTGACAGTCCAGGGAGAGAGCGGGACAGTCTAGGGAGAGAGAGAGAGTGACAGTCTAGGAAGAGAGGCGGAGAGTGACAGTCTAGGGAGAGAGAGACAGTCTGGGGAGAGAGAGAGACAGTCTGGGGAGAGAGAGAGAGAGTGACATTCTGGGGAGAGAGAGAGAGTGACAGCCTGGGGAGAGAGAGAGTGCCAGTCTCGGGAGACAGAGAGTGTCAGTGTGGGGAGAGGGAGAGAGAGAGAGTGACAGTCTAGGAAGAGAGGGGGAGTGTTACAGTCGAAGGAGAGAGGGGGAGTGTGACAGTCTAGGGAGAGAGAGAGAGAGTGACAGTCTAGGGTGGGAGAGAGAGAGAATGACAGTCTAGAGTGAGAGAGATGACAGTCTAGGGGGAGAGAGAGTGACAGTCTTGGGGGAGAGAGAGAGTGACAGTCTTGGGGGAGAGAGAGAAAGTGAAAGTCTAGGAAGAGAGAGAGACAGTCTGGAGAGAGAGGGAGTGACAATCTGGAGAGAGAGAGAGTGACAGTCTAGGGGGAGAGAGAGAGTGACAGTCTAGGGAGAGAGAGAGAGTAACAGTGTAGGGAGAGAGAGAGTGACAGTCTAGGGAGAGAGAGAGAGAGTGACAGACTAGGGAGAGAGAGAGACAGTCTAGGGGGAGAGAGAGAGAGACAGTCGAAGGAGAGAGAGGGAGAGAGAGAGTGACAGTCTAGGGAGAGAGAGAGAGTGACAGTGTAGGGAGAGAGAGAGAGTGACAGTCTAGGGAGAGAGAGTGACAGTCTAGGGAGAGGGGGAGAGAGAGAGTCTGGGGGGAGAGAGAGAGACAGTCTAGGGAGACAGAGAGAGTGACAGTCTAAGAAGAGACAGAGAGAGTGACAGTCTAGGGAGAGAGAGAGAGAGAGAGAAAGAGTGACAGTCTAGGTGGAGAGAGAGAGAGAGGCAGTCTAGGGAGAGGGGGGGAGAGAGAGAAAGTCTGGAGGGAGGGAGAGAGAGAGAGACAGTCTAGGGAGAGAGAGAGTGACAGTCTAGGAAGAGAGGCGGAGAGTGACAGTCTAGGGAGAGAGAGAGAGACAGTCTGGGGAGAGAGAGAGAGAGTGACAGTCTGGGGAGAGAGAAAGAGTGCCAGTCTCGGGAAACAGAGAGTGTCAGTGTGGGGAGAGGGAGAGACAGAGAGTGACAGTGTAGGAAGAGAGGGGGAGAGTTACAGTCTAAGGAGAAAGGGGGAGTGTGACAATCTAGGGAGAGAGAGAGAGAGAATGTCAGTCTAGGGAGAGAGAGAGAGTGTCAGTCTAGAGAGAGAGAGTGACAGTCTAGGGAGAGAGTGAGTGAGTCTAGGGAGAGAGAGAGACAGTCTAGGGAGAGAGAGAGTGACAGTGTAGGGAGAGAGAGAGAGAGTGACCGTCTAGGGGGAGAGAGAGAGAGAGAGAATGACAGTCTAGGGTGAGCGAGAGTGACAGTCTAGGGGGAGACAGAGAGAGTGACAGTCTAGGAAGAGAGGCGGAGAGTGACAGTCTAGGGAGAGAGAGAGAGACAGTCTGAGGAGAGAGAGAGTGTGACAGTCTGGGGGGAGAGAGAGAGAGAGAGAGTGACAGTCTGGGGAGAATGAGAGAGTGACAGTCTGGGGAGAGAGAAAGAGTGCCAGTCTCGGGAAACAGAGAGTGTCAGTGTGGGGAGAGGGAGAGAGAGAGAGTGACAGTCTAGGAAGAGAGGAGGAGTGTTACAGTCTAAGGAGAGAGGGGGAGTGTGACAGTCTAGGGAGAGAGAGAAAGTGACAGTCTAGGGAGAGAGAGAGGCAGACAGACAGACTTGGGAGAGAGAGAAAGTGAAAGTCTAGGGAGACAGAGAGAGTGACAGTCTAGGGAGAGGGAGAGAGAGAGAGTGACAGTCTAGGGAGAGAGAGAGATTGACAGTCTAGGGAGAGGGAGAGAGAGACAGTCTGGAGAGAGAGGGAGTGACAATCTGGGGAGAGAGAGGGAGTGACAGTCTAGGGAGAGGGGTAGAGTGACGGTCTAGGGAGCGAGAGAGTGACAGTCTAGGGAGAGAGAGAGAGAGAGAGAGAGACAGTCTAGGGAGAGAGAGAGAGAGTGACAGTGTAGGGAGAGAGAGAGAGAGTGAGAGTCGAGGGAGAGATTGAGAGAGAGTGACAGTCTAGGGAGAGAGAGAGAGAGAGACAGTCTGAAGAGAGAGGGACTGACAATCTAGGGAGAGAGAGAGTGACAGTCTAGGGAGAGAGAGAGAGTGACAGTCTAGGGAGAGAGAGAGAGTGACAGTCCAGGGAGAGAGAGAGAGTGAGAGTCGAGGGAGAGATTGAGAGAGAGTGACAGTCTAGGAGAGAGAGAGAGAGAGAGAGAGAGAGAGTGACAGTCTAGGGAGAGCAAGAGTGACAGTCTAGGGAGACGGGGAGAGAGAGAGTCTGGGGGGAGAGAGAGAGAGTGACAGTCTAGGGAGAGACACAGAGAGTGACAGTCTAGGGAGAGAGAGAGAGTGACAGTCTAGGGAGAGACACAGAGAGTGGCAGTCTAGGGAGAGAGAGTGACACTCTGGGGAGAGAGAGAGAGAGAGAGAGAAAAAGAGTGACAGTCTAGGTGGAGAGAGAGAGAGAGAGAGTGACAGTCTTGGGAGGGAGAGAGAGAGAGAGTGGCAGTCTAGGGAGAGGGGAGAGAGAGAGACAGTCTGGAGGGAGGGAGAGAGAGAGAGATAGTCTGAGGGTAGAGAGAGAGAGAGACAGTCTAGGGGGGGGAGAGAGAGAGAGACAGTCAAGGGGGAGAGAGAGAGTGACAGTTTAGGAAGAGAGGGGGAGTGTCAGTCTAGGGAGAGAGAGAGACAAACTAGGGAGAGAGAGAGAGAGAGAGAATGACAGTCGAGGGAGAGAGAGAGAGAGAGTGACAGTCGAGGGAGCGAGAGAGAGAGAGTGACAGTCGAGGGAGTGAGAGAGAGAGAGTGACAGTCTAGGGAGCGAGAGAGAGTGACAGTCTAGGGAGCGAGAGAGAGAGTGTGACAGTGTAGGGAGAGAGAGAGTGACAGTCTAGGGGGATAGAGAGAGAGAGAGAGTGACAGTCTAGGGAGAGAGAGTGACAGTCGAGGGAGAGAGAGAGAGAGTGACAGTCTAGGGAGAGAGAGAGAGAGTGACAGTGTAGGGAGAGAGAGAGAGAGTGACAATCTAGGGAGAGGGGGAGAGAAAGAATCTGGGGGGAGAGAGAGACAGTCAAAGGGGAGACAGAGTGACAGACTAGGAAGAGAGGCGGAGAGTGACAGTCTAGGGAGAGAGAAAGAGTGCCAGTCTCGGGAGAGAGAAAGAGTGCCATTCTTGGGAGACAGAGAGTGTCAGTGTGGGGAGAGGGAGAGGGAGAGAGTGACAGTGTAGGAAGAGAGGGGGAGTGTTACAGTCTAAGGAGAGAGGGGGAGTGTGACAGTCTAGGGAGAGAGAGAGAGTGACAGTCTAGGGAGAGAGAGAGTGACAGTCTAGGGAAAGAGAGAGAGAGAGAGTGACAGTCTAGGGAGAGAGAGAGAGAATGACAGTCTAGGGATAGAGAGAGAGTGTCAGTCTAGGGGGAGAGAGAGAGAGAGAATGACAGTCTAGGGTGAGCGAGAGTGACAGTCTAGGAAGAGAGGCGGAGAGTGACAGTCGAGGACGAGAGAGAGACAGTCTGGAGAGAGAGAGAGTGTGACAGTCTGGGGGGAGAGAGAGAGAGAGTGACAGTCTGGGGAGAGAGAGAGAGTGACAGTCTGGGGAGAGAGAGAGTGCCAGTCTCGGGAGACAGAGAGTGTCAGTGTGGGGAGAGGGAGAGAGAGAGAGTGACAGTCTAGGAAGAGAGGGGGAGTGTTACAGTCTAAGGAGAGAGGGGGAGTGTGACAGTCTAGGGAGAGAGAGAGATAGACAGAGACAGTCTTGGGGGAGAGAGAGAAAGTGAAAGTCTAGGAAGAGAGAGAGACAGTCTGGAGAGAGAGGGAGTGACAATCTGGGGAGAGAGAGAGTGACAGTCTAGGGGAGAGAGAGAGTGACAGTCTAGGGAGAGAGAGAGAGTAACAGTGTAGGGAGAGAGAGAGTGACAGTCTAGGGAGAGAGAGAGAGAGTGACAGACTAGGGAGAGAGAGAGACAGTCTAGGGGGAGAGAGAGAGAGACAGTCGAAGGAGAGAGAGGGAGAGAGAGAGTGACAGTCTAGGGAGAGAGAGAGAGTGACAGTGTAGGGAGAGAGAGAGAGTGACAGTCTAGGGAGAGAGAGTGACAGTCTAGGGAGAGGGGGAGAGAGAGAGTCTGGGGGGAGAGAGAGAGACAGTCTAGGGAGACAGAGAGAGTGACAGTCTAAGAAGAGACAGAGAGAGTGACAGTCTAGGGAGAGAGAGAGAGAGAGAAAGAGTGACAGTCTAGGTGGAGAGAGAGAGAGAGGCAGTCTAGGGAGAGGGGGGGAGAGAGAGAAAGTCTGGAGGGAGGGAGAGAGAGAGAGACAGTCTAGGGAGAGAGAGAGTGACAGTCTAGGAAGAGAGGCGGAGAGTGACAGTCTAGGGAGAGAGAGACAGTCTGGGGAGAGAGAGAGAGAGTGACAGTCTGGGGAGAGAGAAAGAGTGCCAGTCTCGGGAAACAGAGAGTGTCAGTGTGGGGAGAGGGAGAGACAGAGAGTGACAGTGTAGGAAGAGAGGGGGAGAGTTACAGTCTAAGGAGAAAGGGGGAGTGTGACAATCTAGGGAGAGAGAGAGAGAGAATGTCAGTCTAGGGAGAGAGAGAGAGTGTCAGTCTAGAGAGAGAGAGTGACAGTCTAGGGAGAGAGTGAGTGAGTCTAGGGAGAGAGAGAGACAGTCTAGGGAGAGAGAGAGTGACAGTGTAGGGAGAGAGAGAGAGAGTGACCGTCTAGGGGGAGAGAGAGAGAGAGAGAATGACAGTCTAGGGTGAGCGAGAGTGACAGTCTAGGGGGAGACAGAGAGAGTGACAGTCTAGGAAGAGAGGCGGAGAGTGACAGTCTAGGGAGAGAGAGAGAGACAGTCTGAGGAGAGAGAGAGTGTGACAGTCTGGGGGGAGAGAGAGAGAGAGAGAGTGACAGTCTGGGGAGAATGAGAGAGTGACAGTCTGGGGAGAGAGAAAGAGTGCCAGTCTCGGGAAACAGAGAGTGTCAGTGTGGGGAGAGGGAGAGAGAGAGAGTGACAGTCTAGGAATAGAGGAGGAGTGTTACAGTCTAAGGAGAGAGGGGGAGTGTGACAGTCTAGGGAGAGAGAGAAAGTGACAGTCTAGGGAGAGAGAGAGGCAGACAGACAGACTTGGGAGAGAGAGAAAGTGAAAGTCTAGGGAGACAGAGAGAGTGACAGTCTAGGGAGAGGGAGAGAGAGAGAGTGACAGTCTAGGGAGAGAGAGAGATTGACAGTCTAGGGAGAGGGAGAGAGAGACAGTCTGGAGAGAGAGGGAGTGACAATCTGGGGAGAGAGAGGGAGTGACAGTCTAGGGAGAGGGGTAGAGTGACGGTCTAGGGAGCGAGAGAGTGACAGTCTAGGGAGAGAGAGAGAGAGAGAGAGAGACAGTCTAGGGAGAGAGAGAGAGAGTGACAGTGTAGGGAGAGAGAGAGAGAGTGAGAGTCGAGGGAGAGATTGAGAGAGAGTGACAGTCTAGGGAGAGAGAGAGAGAGAGACAGTCTGAAGAGAGAGGGACTGACAATCTAGGGAGAGAGAGAGTGACAGTCTAGGGAGAGAGAGAGAGTGACAGTCCAGGGAGAGAGAGAGAGTGAGAGTCGAGGGAGAGATTGAGAGAGAGTGACAGTCTAGGAGAGAGAGAGAGAGAGAGAGAGTGACAG